>NW_023276807.1:269802243-270133910 GCF_003668045.3 Cricetulus griseus | reverse complement strand
GATGGTTGGAGGTCCCTTCTCAACACTATTGAGAGGGGCCTGGGGATGATGGCAGAGTTCTTGGGTCCACAAATGTCTATGTAACAGAATTCCATTTTCCATTTACATCAAAATTTGAAGAATGAGAAATAAAATTCTATGACACAAAACTGTGGGGACTGATTACTAGGGAAGCCCTTTTCTTTAATGAATATCCGGAGAGTAGAGATCAAAAGCCAAAGCAAGGAAGTGGTCCAGGAGGGCTGAGGATTATTCTATGGCAGGGCAGCACAAGCCTGGTCAAGGCTAAGTCTTACACTGACTCCCAAGAGAAGTAATTGAACCTGATGGGCTCCGGAAAACTTAAATGTGTTTTTAATAGTTACATAAAAAGGGCACCGGTCAGTGTGATAGTCTTCAATGTTCTGGGGCACACATATAATTTATTGCATAATGTAAAAGTCAGGATAAAATACCATTCCAAATATGATGAAAACATGCAAAATCTTTCTCTCCTCCTCCTCCTCCTCCTCCTCCTCCTCCTCCTCCTCCTCCTCCTCCTCCTCCTCCTCCTCCACTTTCTTCTTTTTTACATGAATTACATTGCTGCTGTCTCTAGCCACCCTACTGTGCAATAGCAATTTTAGTGATGGCCTTGTGATATGGAAAATGCAACCCAGCATTTTGATGCTCAGACTCATAATCTTGCTTTAGTGATAAGAGAACTTCAGTTAAGAGAAACTAAACATCTTTCTCCCTACAAATTGGATGAGTCAGTAGTGTCAGTTAGCTTCAAAGCCTGTGTTTTTCTCGCACACACAGCCGTGTCTGGCTTCATGCTCATCACCATGTAGCCGAGAGCCTTTTCTCCTGCCAGACTGGCCTCTGTTGGCCTGGAGGAGACTCCTTTACACTGGGTCATGAAGACACTTGGAGGAGAGCACTTTTGCTCTCTGGGTCAGAGCAGACACCCGGCCTCCAGGTCTAGAGTGTTACAGACTTTTCTCCTGGAGCAGAAGGTCCAACAGAACTCACATGTCATGGTCACAGCCTCAGCACCTTCCTAGGCAGTGGAGGACAAGCCGGTCACTGTCTCTTGGTCTCCACAGACAGTCCAGGACAGGTGGAAGGGGAAGTAGGCGCCCTTCTGGGGGACCACAGATTGGGGGGGGGGCTTTGCTGTGGGGCCGAGGCTTGGAGCCCTTCTTGAAAGTGTACAGTTACATAATGGCGTGAAGACGGATGAGTCACCATCACCACAAGTGAAGGAACACAAACACACCTAAATATAATTTACAAGTGGCTCCTCTTGACGGTGGTGTGCAAGCGAATTAGCTATAAACAAAAACAATAACAAAGCCCAAAAGTCCAGAACGCCCACTCGAGGCTCACATTCCCAAACATGAGGGTTTGCCCTGGCGGCAGAACCAGCTGAATCAAACCCCACAGAGTTTGGATTTAGTTCTGAAAGAACTGGTCCTGTCCACGGCGTCAGACGACGGGCGGCATGAAAGTCGGGATCCAGCTTCATACTCCAGAAGGTCAGCCTTCCCAACTTCAAGTGAACTGCCTTCCCTCCCCAGCAGGAGGGCTGGGACAAGCAACTCGCCTGCTCGCAGGGGAGGGAGTGGGGCTGGTGAAAGCCTGTGTCTGGAGGGAGAACGACCCAGCGATATTTCAGAATGATGGATTTCTCCGGGACCCGCAGGCTCAGAGAAGGCAGGATTGTAGGCATCAAGGGCACAGACACTTCCAACACCTAGACCTGGCAGCTGGGCCTGGCTCGGCGGCGGCGGGCTCCCGGAGAGCTGCCCTGCTGAGTTTATTTTGGTAGTCTGTTTTGAATTTACAGCGCTGCCTCTTCAGGAGGGTATTTTGAGATGCTCTGGCAACCCACAAGGGCTCCAAGAAGCTTTTTGTTTCTGTACTCACACAGATGAGGAGCTGAACTAATTGAGAGAGTGACCCAAATTTGTGAGTATCACAAAGTATCACACTTGGCCTGGATTCCTGTAGCTTTCGAACGCGTCTGTGTGCTCGTCCATTTGGAAGTCTTTTTTTTTTTTTTTTTTCCTGGAGCCCTTTTGAAAACAGCCCCAGCCACACAGAGGCGGCAAATCAGTGAGAGGGTCCCCTCTTGAATAGTCCGCAAAGGGGTTCAGGCACGAAAAGTCTTCTAGAGGCTTTTGTTCATATAAACACAGCTTGGCAAAACAATTGCTGTTTTCTTCCTTTGTTCAATAGCAGCGCAGTTCAGCCTTGCTCCGACATCTCCCTTCAATTGAAATAATTTGGATGTCCTAGGGTTGATCTACCCAAGGTTGTGAGAGCACAGATTTGCTTCACAGCCTTGAGACATTGTCTGTTTTTAACTCCTCCAAGGATAGTTTGTTCACCCAGAGCCGTCCCAGCTATTGTCAGAACTTATACAAGTAAAGGAGAGGGAAATTTCCCCTTGCCCTCTGCCTCTCTTGTTGTCCTCAGTATACTAAGACCTGGGAGGAGGCCTTTGAAGTAACAGGTAGGGGGTGTGGACGGTCAACTCACTTCAAACGAGCATTTTCCATTTGGTTTCTGGGCCTCCCTTTCTCTTTCGTCCTATTTTCAGTTTCCAATCTCCTTTATGATTAAGGGATACGACAAGAAGCTTTTTATTCTCTCTTTGGGAATTCTGTTTATCATAAACAGAAGTTGTGAAAAGGAAAAGGAGATCTATTCCCTGGGTAGTGTCTGAGAGAATCTGTAGAAGCAAAGCTCTGAAGGATGCCTAAGCCGTGGTAAGGCAGTGGGCAGTCGGGAGGGGTCGGGTGGGACCACAACAGTGACCTGCTGAGGAGCATGGAGGATTGCCAGGACAGAAGGCTTCACATGGTAGCTTGCTTGCTTGTCTCCAGCTAGAAGTTCCCTGGAGTGCCTGCCTGGGACCCTTCTCTAGCTCAGCTCACCAGCAGACTGAATCAGGAGAGTATCACCCCGTATCACTGTGGCTTTTTCTTAGGACTAACTGGGGTGGGGCTCTAGGATGGTTCGTTACTGCAAATGTAACGAGGGACCACAGGGTAAAGTTAGAATGTAAGGGAAATTTGGAGAGGAAAGTGAGATGAAGGAGAGGAGGAAGGAAGAAAAGGAAGGAAGGAGGAAGAATGAAGGAAGGAAGGAGGAAGAAGGGAGGAAGCAGGAAGCAGGAAGCAGGAAGCAGGGAGGGAAGGAGGAAGAAGGGAGGAAGCAGGAAGCAGGAAGCAGGGAGGGAAGGAGGAAGAATGTTGCACTTTGTTACTCAAAGTGAAGAACCCGACCTGTGGCCTTGGCATCTGCCTGGAGCTAGTGCAAGATCATGACCCCAAGTGTTGACCTGACCAACTAAAGAGGAGTGTGCACAGGGCATGAGCAGTTTTGATGTAGGCTGTCACCATGGAAGCTAAAACCCTTATCTACTTATCTACTTCCTGTCCACAAGTGCCTCTGGGCTAGCTGGTCTGAATGAGAGCACCAGCCTCAGAGTGCTCAAGGCCCCTCAGAAGACTCTGGGCACTTAGTATCTCTCCTCCAGAAGAATGATGATAGGGCACCATCGTAGGGCTCCAATCTGAATTATTTCTAGGAAAAGAATGTGCCGTTTAGGACAACAGTATCAGCCTCCCATGGACCCCTTACAAAATGCAGGCTCTTGGGCCCCTCTTACGCCTGGGAAAGGGAAGTCCAGTAGTCACAGCTAGCAGCCATGCTCTAGCAAAGCTCTCCAGGCAGTTGACCAAGTTTGAGAACCACTGCATTAGAAGGATCCAGAACAAGAAACAAGCTGCAGACACACTTGGTTCCTCCATAGAGCTTCTGGAACCTCCAGAAATAGTCCCTCTTCCCCCAGACGGTTAATCTCTACTTTATGTCATCTGTACAAATAGGCGTTTATATGTCTGTAAAGTCCAGGATCCATAACAGAGAGAAAACGTGCAATGCATAATTATCTCCAGTACTCATTTTTCCACAAATGATGTAACATTCTTCCTGGTTGACCAAAACTCCATTGTATGTATCAGATGCATTAAACTTCTTCATCCCTCTGTTGTTGGACACCTGGCCTGGTTCCAAAACTTAGTACTGTGAATAGATGCTTGAAGATGAGTGTGCAAGAGTACAGCTTGGCCATTTGGTGGGCCTGCTTTTAATTCATTTGGTTGTTTTTAAATTAAAAATATACATTGGAGAGGGGTATGGGGTTTCAATATGCAGCTCTTGCTGGCCTGGAACTTGCTATGTAGACCAAGCTGGTTTCAAATTCACAGAAATTCTCCTGCCTCTGCCTCCAAGATGCTGAGATTAAAGGTGTGTAGCACCATACCTGGCTTTTTGAAAGTGAAATAGAATCACATCACTTCCCCCCTCTGGCCCTTTTGTGCCCTTTCCTCAAATTAGAAGATTTGTTTTCTTTCATTATTAGTGTTATATACATGTTTATAAGTGTCATACAGATATATACATCTAGCCTATTAAGTCTGTTTTTACTTGGGATATAAAGTTTCAAGACTGACTACTTTATATTGGATAAACACTGTGGGTGGTGGTGTTCCTTTTTTCTTTTTTTTGAAATAGAGGTAATTTGGTGCCAGGTACCACAACAGTAACAGAACTGTGCTGTTTTTCTGGGATTTTGTTTTTTACTTTTTTTTTTTTAAATGGAGAGTGCTGGATGTCTCTACAATTTTGTTCAAATGACTGCAGAACCTGGAAAAGCTGTTGCTGCTATTGATGCATAACATACTGCCATTATTGGTCTTATATATATATATATATATATATATATATATATATTTGAATTTTTGGAAACTTTAGCTGTGCTGTCAACTTTGGAAAAAAGTATCCCAGTTTACCGTGTTGAGTTGGCATTGCACAAAAATTAGCAGCCATATTGGTCGAGAAATGTTGAACTTAATTTTTTTCCATTTGTATAGGGGTAACGCACTGTATTAAATATGTAAGGTCTTTAAAAAAAGAAGGGATTTTGAGAGCTCACCCCTTGTGAAGGCATGCTCTCTTGACCTGGACACATGGGGAAGGGCCTAGGCCTGGCTCAGAATGATGCGGTAGACTTTGGGGAGGTCCTTTTGAGAGCCTTACCCTGCCTGGGGAGTGGAGGGGGGATGGCTAGGGGCAGGTGGGATGTTGGGGGAAGGGGAGGGAGAGGGAGAAGGGATTGACATCTGAAGCAAGCTTGTTCCTAATTTGAACTAATAAAAAAAAATTCTTGGTGATGACTTAGGTCACATCTTTTTAGAGTCTTTTTAACAGATTCATTTTCAAATATGTCTGGGGAGAAACCTGAGACAACACAGTTTTTGTAAGCTCCCAAATGATGTGACTCTGAGTAGCAGGTCTCTGGAGTCTCTGTAGCTATATACTGTGTGTTTAGTCAAAGCCACTGTCTCCATGAACATGGCTGTGTGTGTGTGTGTGTGTGTGTGTGTGTGTGTGTGTGTGTGTGTGTGTTTGCTTGCCAGCCCCTCTTCCCACCTTCCCCTGCCAGACACTGGGCATTCTTCAAGGCCAGGTGTGACACTTCTTCCTCCACTTATTGGTCCCCCAGATAGAGCATGTCTCTTCGTGATTTATGTCACTATCTGTGTTCACTTTCTGGGTGTCAGTCATTTGGCCACTGCTCTGGCTCTCAGCTGTATTTGCTGTTCCTTGAGTCAGAGCAAGCATCCCATTCTTTCTCCGTCACCCCCTGCCTCCTCGCATCTAACACAACCTTTGGTACACAAAAAAGCCCATAAATGTTGATCTTATTGAGTTGAATGGGATTGAGTGCAGGCACAGAGATCTGGAATGTAAGATGACTCGTGACTGGTTTTCCAAGCACAGTAAGCAACTATAGCATTACAAAACCTCCGACAACAGTACAAATACCACAAGCAGGACAGGCTGACTGTTCCAATGATCTGATGACAAAATAAGTCTAAGTCACACATACTGAAACCCATAAAGACAAATGTTGTTAAATTTTATGCTCTCTGGCACCTATTGGTCACACCATAACTATTTGTGGGTTGAATATTGGTAGGAACATTTCCAGACAAAAGGTCTAAATCTTCTTTTATTATTTTTTTTCACTAGTATATGCTATGAATAATCTTTGTGGAAGTTTAACTTTGTCCATTTCCTACACCCATTACAAGGTGCTTTTATTTCTCTTTTTCTGGTTAAGCATGGTCTCCATGAGGTTGAACAACTTATTTAAGTCCTTGTTTTTCCAGCCAAGGAAATGAATGACAATGGCCTCTGTAAGACAGGAGACTCTTGATCTGACCCAGTACTTAAAACTATGACTTTGGTATTGATTTTTCTCTGGCTCATCTTTTTTTTTTTTTTTTATTTTGATTTTTCGAGACAGGGTTTCTCTGTGTAGCTTTGGAGACTGTCCTGGCACTCGCTCTGGAGACCAGGCTGGCCTCGAACTCACAGAGATCCACCTGCCTCTGCCTCCAGAGTGCTGGGATTAAAGGCGTGTGCCACCAACGCCCGGCTTCTCTGACTCCTCTAACAATGAAACTAAAAATGAAAATTGAGCCCAGAGAGGCTGAGATCAAATTCAACATGATACAGAACAAAGACTCTGGACACAGAGCTAGAGATGCTCAGGTCTAACATGCCGAGTAGAACTCTGTGCCACAAAGGAGAGTTGAAACGGAGTGATGGAGTCGACAATACCACGCAAGGGAGTTGTCATGGAAACACTCGTTGGAGAGCAGGCAATTGGATTTTTGAAAACAGATTAAAGCAAGTCTTGATGGTGAGAAAGAGGTAAAAAAAAAAAAAAAAGATGAAGTCAGACACTGAAGATGGAGACCAAGTGGCATTACGTGCCCATGTGGCCACAAGAGAACACATCACTGTTACAAGACAGAACATGACAGGCTTGAGAGGTCAATCTGTCCAGCCCGGAAGCCTATGAGCAAATGTGCTAGAATTTGCCTTTTGTGGCATCATGGCACTCATGACTCAGCCGGCAGAACAATGTGATAGGTGGGTGGACTCTCTTAAAAAATACTTCCAAGAAGAATAGGTAGTGTGTACATATCTCACATTTAGCAGAAATTATTTTCACTCAAATATTAAGGGGAGAGGCCAGTAAAACAAAAACCGCTGCTGTAACATTTTGGTATGTTTTCTGTGGTCCATTTTGAATGTGGACACGAGGTCTGTCCAAGAAACATAATGATTGATTCCCCTGCTTTTCTCCCTGAAACGGATTCCAGCATTAAATGATCGCATGGACTTACAACATTGGCTCGCATCGTGCACACGGATCGGTTTTCCATAAATTACCTCTTAAAGAAGGGTCTGTAGTCCTAGATGTACACATGTGGTTATGAAATTTTTCCAGAGAGGAAAAGCAGAGAGTGAGCCAGAGAAAAGAAAGAGCTCTTTCAACATCACAGAGGACCTCTGAGGGGACGTGAGACAGAGCATAGGTGTGTGCAAGCCAGACCCCCTGGAATACAGAGCAGGAACACCAACATGGCAGTAAATATTCTCTGAGAAATGCAGTGAGGGAGGAGACAGCAAAACAAAAGCCACAATCCAGTACGTCACTGACAGAGGGCAGGTAATGCCGGGAATCCTAAGGTCTGCCATTGATTGCTTTTGACCAGTGTGAAGCTTCTGTGTTAAAGAATGCAGCATATGAGCTTTGCGACCCTGGTGATAACAGGGAGCTGGCTACAAGGACTTGGGGTGAAATGATAGAACAGAAAAACGACTCAAGCAGTTGAAATGGCATCGGCTTAATGCTCTAACCACAGCAAGCTTGGCTAGAGGGAGGGGCACTTGAAGGGATGTCAAGTTCAGACTAGAAGTAAAAGGAAGAGTTTGGAAGTGAGGCAGCGATGAGGGTGTGGTAACAAACATAGAACATGCTTTGTCATCTGAAAATAGGGCATAAGAATCTAGTGATTAGCAATGGTTGTAGCCAAAGGTAAGCAAAGAACTAAGAGTTTCCAGGCAGTAGTGGGTATCAAAGCTGGGTGCTTTCAGACAGTCTGTCCAATTCACAGCACCACTCCATAGTGATCAAAGGCTGAGATTTGAGCTCCGGTCTATAACAGGCCAGTAAAATTTAAGAAAGCACCCCCCTCTTCCGGCCCCCAGTCTCAGCCAAGTGGTCTGGGATCCACCACTAGGATTTAATGTTTGCAGAAGATGCAAAATCCAACTCAAGAACGGAAGCAGACATAGAATCTTCCAGATCTACAGATGGGCAGAGGGACAAACTGGCTGTGTCTCAGCCCCTTGAAGAGAGCTCGTCTTGAACTTATTTCCCAGTCATCATGCACCAGACTTGGTGCAAGAGGAAGGAGTACAAGTATTTCCAGCAAGGATGACAAGACCGAATTGTCGGTCGCACGTTAATTACTTTGTACTGCTGGCCACGGTACCCACCAACAGCAAGCACTTGAGTGAAGATTGGGCTCACAGTTTCAGAGGATCTCAGTCCATCATGACATGGTAAGGACAGATGAACAGTTCAGATCACGGTGGCCAAAGCTGCCGTGGCAGACCAGACTACAGAGAGTGAGTCAAGAGCAAAGGCTGATGGTCAAAGGCCAGCTTCCGGTGATCCACTCCTATCTGCTAAACCCCAGCTCCAGAAAGTTCCGCAGGTTCTGTAAACAGAGCCACCTGCTGGGAAAGAAGTATTTAGAGCTTGGACCTGAGGGAGACATTTCAGACTGCAGCCTGACAGGAAGGCCAGAAAAACAGAGGCCTGGGAGAGCTTCGTTTTTAATTCGGGACAGCTTACCAGTATGACTTGTTAATTTACACAATTTAAAATAATAAAATTCAACAAAACAAGTTAAGAAATCAGAGGAGGACTGGCAGGACAGTAGTGGTCTGTGAGCTTGCTTCAGCACTGTGGGGGACCGTCCTCCGGTGTCCTGGAGGCCATCTGCAGCAGCCAGTGCCCTGCAGCTACAGGAACAATGAGTGCTGGTCTCTCCCCCTACTTCCAGCTCTCCCTGGAGGGTTTTCATTGGCAGAATCTAAGCAGGAACGCTGGCAGGGTTTCTGGGAAATTTAGTTTCCAGATGTTGCAGCCCCAGTGAGTCAGAGAGGACACAGAAGGGGGAAAGAGCTACCATGGCCACAGGGCCTAAGCGAAAGACATCAATTACAGGGTGATTTCAGGGGAAGTGGGGTGAGGGTGGAAAGGGAGCTTGGTGAGGCTGAGTCTGGGTGGAAGGATGGTGGGGAAGCAACGTCTAAAGAGTCTGCGGCTGTAGCTGATGTAGTGGCAACACTCCTGTCTGTCTGTCTGTCTGTCTGTCTGTCTGTCTGTAGCTGATGCAGTGGCAACACTCTTGTCTGTCTGTCTGTCTGTAGCTGATGTAGTGGCAACACTCTTGTCTGTCTGTCTGTAGCAGATTTCATGGCAACACTCCTGTAGATAGAGGGACCATGAGATGAACCAGGCAGGGTGACAGGTACTTGAAATGTTACAACCTCCAAATGTGATAGGATGAAACTTGTTTTCAAACTTTCAGTAAGGCAGACATAGGAAATTAAGGTACCATTGACTGGGGGCAAAGACAACCAGAAAAAAGAATTTATGGCAACCTTTTGATGACAGTTTGGAAGTATTCTGTTAATCAAACATTCTTCCAGACCAGACATAAATGGTCAATGGTATTGGAACTGCAAATTAGAAACTAGAGGGAGTCAAACAAGGAGTAGATGGCACTTGACAGTGAGGTGAGCCGCAGGCAGTAGGTAAGGAGAACCAGGATTTTGTAACCTGTGAGAGACGGGAGTAATAACGGTGGAGCTTTGGTGGCTCTGTTTTGGATGCATTTGGTGTTAGGATGTGTAACTACAGACCATCCATCCATGGATGATCAAGACAATGGCGGGAAGGTGAGGGTGGCAGTCTCCACTCCTGATGAACCCACAAGAGGCCTTTACATGTGAAGGGAAGTAGTCATATTCTACACATGTGAGTTTGGAGCCACCGAAAAGGATCCATATCTGTCAAAAAAAAATGTTTTCCAGTCTTATTCCCTAATGGAGTTTGATGCCTGAGGCCCAACACTCAGCACTTCAAACTGCGGTAAACGTTTGTGCTACCTGTCTACCCGCAGCATGGAGCACTGAGACGATTGCTTCGTCACACCCTGAAGACAATCGAAGCATTTATACACACTGGTGGCTACCATGTACCCGGAGCTCCAAGCATGTTGGTTATGGGATGTTTCCTATGGAGATGTCAGGAAATATCACCTCAGCCAGGGCATCAGTGACAGACCACAAAATATGATTCTTCCCAGGTCCACCTTGAAGAACCAATGGATGTGCTGGGTTGCAACAGAAGCATGGGCAAGGGGCTGCTCACAAGAACATGGGTGGCTCAAAGGCAGCTATTTCACCCAGACGTCAGTGTGAGCAATGCCTCTGCAAAGCTGCATCCCTGGAACTCCACCGAAGAGTCCCCTCTTCCACAGCAATTACTTTTTGCTTATACAACCTAGAACTGGGCCTGTCCCTCTTAACTTCAGCTGTCAACTTGATGCAGCCCAGAGTCGTCTAAGGGGGGAGGCTCAGCTGGGGAACTGGACAGATCAGATTGGCCTGAAGCCATGTCTGTGAGGGAGTATCTTGATTGTGCATTATGGTCAGAGGGTCCAGTCCCCTTCGGGCAGTGCCATTCCCTGGCAGGTGGTCCTGGGCTGTATAAAAAAGCAAGTCACATGCAGCATTCCTCCATGGTTTGTGCCCTGGGTTCCTGCCTCCTGTTCCTGCATGGCTTCCATAGTAATGAACCTGGGAATGTAAGATGAAATAAACACCTTTGCCCTCCAAGTTGCTTTTGGTCATGGTGTTTATCACAGTAACACAAAGGAAACCAGACAAGGGACTGTGTCTAGTAAGTCTTGCCGCTTGCTGAGCTTTCTGGGCCTGCTAAGTTTCATGAGTTTGTAGGGCCTTGCAAGTTTGGTTAGTTTCTGGCAGCTCATGAATCTCTGTCCTTCCTCGTTGCTCCAGGAGGGAATGCTTCAGTTCTGAGGAAACAGCCACACAATGGTGCCCACAAGGAGTCAGAACTAGAAGGATCACTGGGTCCTACACAAAGAACTGATGGTCAGAGAGACACGCGGCATTCATGAGTCTGGAGAAACTTGCTGTGACTTAAGTCTTCTGTCTTCATAGGCTTCCCTTCCTGCTTTGTCATTTTTCTTTTATTTCTTTAACAACTTGATTGTTGAAACCTCAGGAAATTCTTAGCCTATTTCTTCCATCAAAATGAAAGGAGCTCATTGATGAAATCATGAGTCCATTAAGATTTGAGTGGAACATCTCCATTAAGCCATGATTTGCATCATAAAACAGATTAAAATGAAAAATGGAAGCACTCTCTTGGAGAGGAAATGTACAAAAGAATCTTTTTAGGCTCTCCGAATTAAGACAGAATAACATTCCACCAAGCACCCGGAGAAGACAAGGGACAGAGAAAGGTATTGACTGAGCCAAGCAAGCCTGAAGACCTGCAGCCAGATAAGTCATGTGACTCATAGCTTGGCTTTAGGCTGAAGCCAGAGAACATGCAGAGCTGCAGACAAACACATTAAGCATCTTGATGGAGCAAGGGCTCCCACTGTAGTGTGGCTGCAGAGGCCCACACTGAAGTACATATGGGTCATTATCTCTACATTAATGGAGTGGCCGAGAACCATCCTATCACCCAGATAAAAGTCTGGGCTTATGGGTGGCTCTGAGTGGATGAAAATGTCGTTCAACTCAACCTTTCTCAAAAAGTTTGAGAAAACAGTCCTGTGACAAGAACTATCCTGCGCAGATCTCAGGAATCTAGATTGCTTTAGGTGATCAAAGAATACTGACACAAACTCTGAATTAGCAATGCCTGGAGCTCTCCAGAGTTCTGGGAGAGTGCAGGTGTGGGTGGTGGGGAGGTAACATCCTTGCCTCTCTCTCAGGCTGGTTTTGTTTTTTGTGCATTATTTATTTAGACAAGCATCAAGACCTTTGGCCAAAAGAGAGACTGGCTTAAAGGACTGGAACATCTGGGGGAATTAGCTGTTTGGGGGAAACACGACGGAGAAATGAACAAGAGAGTGATTGGCAGTCGTGTTCCCCCAGAGGAACTCCTTCACTGGTGTGTGAGAGGCAGTCTGTCCCAGCTCACAGGAACCCACAGTACCAACTCTTCAAAATTTCCCATTCAGTGACTTCAGAGGACGTTGAAATTGGCCACAATGGGAATGCCTACACTGTCAAAACTGGTGGATGTCACAAATCAGGACTTTCCTTTTTCTCTGTCTTCAGCTTGTTCTCCCTGCCACTAGGAAGTATATTATTAAATATTTATCAGTATTCTCTTGGAATTCAATCAAAAGATAACTTGTCCAGCAAAGCAGTCACAGTCCCTGAAGACCCAACCAATGGTTCTGTGAGGACAGGAATTAGTCCAGTCAGTGGCTATGTGGAACTCGGCCGCATTTGGAAAAAGGAAAAGAAATTCTTGGACAACCCGCTTGTGTGATGGAGTCACTAGCGAGCTACGTAAGAGTCAATATTCATGGAACTGCATGGTGGGTGTCTCTCAGAAGTGGTAGAGGGACCTTCAGGGATGTGAGCACATGGTAGGAACTACCTAGACATGATGGGGGCCTCTTTCTCATTTGACCAGAGACTTCAGACAAAGGATGAGGTCCAGAAAGCTGGGTCTCAGAAGGTCTAATTTACAGGGCATTTTGATAGTTAGCCAGTTAAATTCTACTGGCAGTAGAGCTCAGACAAAAAACAGTTGGGCTCTGGGATGCACTGTGAGCACTTTGAGCGAGCCAGGGGCTCTGAGCCCTGTGTTACAGGGTACCAGTGATGTGGCTGGGTTCTTTTTCAGGTGTGTTGAATGGACAGCTCCACCTGTGATGTCAGAGGCTGTTTCTGAGCAGCACACGATTGAGAAGTCTCAGCTGCCGCCTTCCTAGCTTCTAGGAGTCTTTGGAAAAGACACATTATTAATACTACTGTGACTTTTGACTGGAAGGTAGAAGGAATGTGACACACAGATTAAGGGGTATAAATCAGCACGCACTACAGATAGCAATGTGGAGGTTTTTCAGCAAACTAAAAATAGAACTACCATGTGACCCAACCACACCATGTCTAGACTATTTGCCTGAAGGGTTGCAAGTCAGCACACCACAGACACGTTTGCATCTCCCTCTGTACTATTGTACTGTTCATAGCAGCCAAGTTTTGAAGAAAGCATGGCACCCACCAACAAATGAGCAGATTAAAGCCATGGCATACGTCCACGATGATGAAGCTTTCGCCAGCCACATAGAACAGAACTGTGTCACTGGTCGGAAAGTGGATGTAACTGGAGATTGCAGTAGGCGGTGAAATAGGTCAGAGAGACAAAAGTCACCTTTTCACTCATTTGCAAATCCTGAGTGCTCACAGATGAAGCCACGTAAGTGAAAGCACAAGGAAGAGTTGGAAAAGGAAATGAGTAGAATTGGGAATCAGAAGCAGGGTAGAGTTGGGGGAGTGACTATGGTCACAGATCTTGATATACGTGAAAGAGATTATCTTTATGACATAGTAACTATATATATATATATATATGTACATATATATACATATGTAATGAGTATATACTAAGGAAAAAAACTGACTTGGAAGGACAACAGTAGGAAGAGGAAGGAAAAATATTTATTCCACTCTGTGGGAGAAGCTGGTGTGTTTGAATGAGTCTGGGGACAACCCTGCCTTTGTCTGATAAAGCCCCCCTAAGCCGTATGTGTTTAAGATGTAGAGGATTGGCTTAGGGGATCAGCCTGCAGCCCCGAGAAGCCATAGAGCGTCCTTCCTATTTTAACTGGCTACCTGGCAGTGGTATGTCATTGTCATAGTGTAGCCAAGTATGAGAGTGTATTGACAGTGCTCGTCCATCTCAATCCTGAGACTCAAGCTCAGAGGAATGTCTTCCCAAAGAAGGCCAAGTGCAGCCGGGCTTTGCAGAGGGCAGACTGCTCATCTGAAGGCTTAATCTGGAAGTCACGTTGCTTCTGAGGAGGCACTACCCGGGTCCACGTTTAGAGAAATGTTTTGCAAATGTGGTGGGTGTTTCAAGAGGTGATTTCCAATCTGTGAAAGGAACACGATATGAACACTGAGTAACTAGAAGAACTACTGGTGAGCGCACACCCGGCAACTTCTGCTGGTCTGGCCTCAACCCCTAGATCCTGAATCATGGAGGCCCTGGGGGCTCCCACAGTTGATTCCAGAGTCACTGAGAAGCAGGGGGCCACCGTCAACCAAGAAATGCTGTCATGGTTAGGCAGCAGGATGAGCAACACCCGAGCTCCTGGGTCACACTGGAGCACACAGGATAAGACACAGGTCCCACTGCACGGGCTGAATCTGAATTTGTTTATATATTTGGTGGGCAAGAGCTTGTACTTGGAGCTGAGAACTGGGGTCTGGGATTTATACTCCTCTACTACATGCTAGGTGACAAGTGGGTCACATAGCCTCATCTCTCTTTTTATCTTCCCATTGTTTAAAAAGCACGCTTTGATGTCACTCTGATGTCCTGCTACGCCAGGGGCGCTGCCTCCGTCATAAGCCTGATTCACAGAACACTCCGTGTTTAGCAGCTCTCCGAGAGAAGGATTCCAATCTGCATTTAGCCCTAAATAGCTACAAATATCATCGGAGTAGCAGCAGCAGCGGCCCCTCACAAAGCCTTTTTAGGAAGTGTCACACCAGGGGTGGGATGGCACACCGGGAGCCACAGGTGAGAAGAGCTCCAGGCAGACGGGAAGGCAGGGGAGGAACCGATGAAAGACACCAAGTTGTGTGCCTTGGAGCAGCTGCCCCCTTCCTTGGGGGAGTTGTACGGAAACATTTTAGCATGTTTATCTGTCTGCCCAGCCCTATTTAGTGAAAAATGATTGCTCTTTGCTTCTTGTTACCATGCTCAGATGATACTATGGCAACCAGGCTGCATAAAAGGGGAGGGGGCGGGGCAGGTGCTGCTTAGCAACTTGAAGATTTTTAAAAGGCAAGTACTCATTTTAACAGCAACAGTTTTTAAAATGCCAGTTTCGAGGAGTTAAAAAAAAAGTATTAGAGACAGCAATAGAGGGAATAAATAAGGGAAGCGGTGTTGCTTCTCTCAGAGCGGTTATGTACACCATCATGGCGGCTGGGGAACACAGCTGGGCCTCTGTTTATGGGTAAGAAAACAAGGTTTACACGGGGGAGTGATGTCACCAGGGCTGGTCATCTAGTGGGGGCGAGGCTGGCCTACAGGTACCAGCCTGATTTCAAGTGGAGTTCTTTCTATAGCATCTCATCAAGAAGCAAAATGTCACCTGGAAACTAGAGTTAAAAAGAAGAAATGAAACAGTGTAGACTACCAAGAAGGTGACAAAAGTTGTCCATCTGTTCCTCAGGTAGAAACTCAGAAAGGAAAAAAAAAATACCTTTAAATGTACTGCCAGGTTCAAATGCCTTCTTCAGGGTTCATTTGTTCCTTCGTGGGAAAGAAACAACAGGTAACAGACACAGCAGACAGGATGGAGTTCAGTGTCTCGCCGGCTGGCGGTGCCTGTTTTTGGAACGCTTGGAATTTGGAGGAATTTTTGAGCAATGGGAAAACCAGATATAGGTAGGCAGTGGTTGCGTAAGGGGAGGACCACTGCCCTTCCCTGACTTGGATGGAAACCAAGTAGGAAAACAGATTTCTCAAGACAGATGGGTACGTCCATCCACTCAACCAAGACCTCAGGAAGCGAGGATGGCTGAAGTCCCACTCCTCCACCCCTCACTGGCTATTGTCATTTCCCAGCTGTTCTGCTGTTCCAGCCCTCTGCCCCCAGAAACAGCCATCCCTGGTGGAGTGATGGTCCTGTTGAGCTTTACTGGAATGTTCAATAGGAGGCCAACACCACACTAAGAAAACATAGTGTCCGATTGAAGAGTGTCACTGTCTATTACACACCATCCTTAATTAACACCACTTAAGACATGCCATTCAAACAGACCCTAGGTCTGAATCACACTAGACTCAAGGATCTGAGATTTTATCTACTTGGGATGCTGCAGGGGGGAGGCAGGGGAGGCAGGGAGAGGAGAAGGTGGGTGGGGGGAGGCCAGCTGGCTGAGTTTGCAGCTCCTCAGTCATGCTGCATTGTTCAACCCACAATGCCACAGAGAGAGCCTACTAGGTCCCAGCCACCCAGTGGCCATCCCAGGTTGCTCTCCTGGTGCCCCTGGCACAGAGAGGATGGCAGGGAACTCAGGGCTCTGGCTGCCTGGTTCTGTTGCTTGCCTTTCAGGGAGGCCACTACTGTCTTCCTAGTTAATAACATGGTTCGGGCAAGACAAGTGCTGCTTAGAGGTCCAGTGGTCACGTATATGCTGTGATCTTCTCATTGTTTCACTCACTGCTAATTGTACCCGTGCGTGCAATGAGAAACAGTAAACAGCCTGCCTTCCCCAGGCCTCCTCTTGACTCAAAGACTAACTCCCAACACCGGAGTCCACTCAGTCTTCATTTCAAAGAGCCGGTGTTTTTGAGGGTCTGGGTAGAGGAGTCTGTTCTTCTTACTGCCAACGTGATGAATAAGAAATGAGTGGCTGTCTGGGTCCTAGTTAGACTTTTGCTCTCTCATCTGCTTGTCTAGCATCCCTATCTCCATCTCTACACTGTGCTCTAACACCACTGAGTCTCTCAAGGCCTTCACGTGTACTTCCCGTCCTCATTTCCAAAAAAACTACCCTCAGATCGCGATGAGCACTTACTGTGTCAGGGGCAAACCAGATCACCCTGGACCTCTGCTGCTATTCATAGCCATAAATAGTGTGTGTAGTTAGTATCTTAACATTTTACAGCACACACACATACACGAGAGAGAGAGAGAGAGAGAGAGAGAGAGAGAGAGAGAGAGAGAGAGAGGAAGAGAGAGAGGAGAGAGAGAGAGAGAGAGAGAGGGAGAGAGAGAGGGGAGAGAAAGAAGGAGAGGAAGAGAGAGAGAGGGAGGAGAGAGAGGGAGAGAGAGAAAGAAGGAGAGGAAGAGACAGAGAGAGAGAGGGAGAGGAAGAGAGAGAGAGAGAGAGGGAGAGGAAGAGAGAGAGAGGAGAGAGAAGGGGACAGGGTGGGAGGGAGGGAAGGAGGAGGGGAGGGAGGGTCTTTTAAGAATCACAGGGAAGAAGTATTTAATTGCAACTTCCCAGCTTGAACTTAGCTGGTAACTAGTAAGACACCAGCTCAGTCTGAGATAAGACCCCAACCCACAATTCCCTGCTCTTTAGAGGAAGTGGGAACCCTGGTCTCTGGGATCATTGAACTTCCACCTGTTTCCCAGACTTTCAAGGACACAGAAACCGTTTGGGAGCCCGTGGAACTGGAGGCTGGGATGCAGCAGCTCTGTGGTGAAGATCAAACACTCCCCCCTGTTCCTGGATCAGCTGCTTAAGGGAAAACTAAATTGTATAATGTCTTTCAGATCAAGAAGTCTTCCAATATCCGTTCACGTTTTCCTCCAATTCTCTAACACTGATAAAAGTGCTACAGCACAACAGGAGTTTGCTAAATCATGTCCAGTATGTCTGAACAAAAGGGTGGAAAAAAAACAGAAGAAAGAAAAGAAAAGCTCACACACCCTCCTGTTCACCCCAGCTTCAGACCTGGTTTTGAAAGCCTTTTCCTCTTCTGTTACTTATAACACAGCCATCATCTGGAAATTGGGCACAATGACTAGAGGGTGATGAAGGGATGCAGCGATGAAAAACAAGGTGTCCGGCACAGACTGATAGGGCGAGAATGTAATTATTGTTCCTTTAAAAGTGAACAGAAGCAGAGCAAAAAGAAAAACAAACAAACAAACAACAGTAAACCAAAGCGAGCACGCATCAGCTGCCGAAACACTGTGTGCTCGCTTAAACGAGACAGGAAAAAACGATCCCGCAGACAGGAACACGATGCTCAAGGCCTCCCTGGCTTCTCCCGGAGGGGCTGTAATGGCTCCAGGCTGCAGACGGGCTACGCAGCAGCAGCGGCGCCGGCGAGCTCTGCTGCCCCCTGCCGGACGGAACGCCGCACTCGCGCCAGCCTGTCTGCGAGGCTGGGCTCTCTGGGGAGCCCGCACCCTCCACCCCCGCACGCATCCAGCAGGTTATGCAACACCAGGCTGCAACCAGCGTGCTTCAGGAGAGGACACCATCCATTTCATGGAGCTCCCACTGAACCGGTGGGAAGGGGAAGGCGCAGACTAGAAATAGCAGTACGAAACAGTCCAACGTCGGAGGCCCTGGGCATTGTGGCTGCTTCCACGCAGAACCCTAACACCAGGAGAGTCCTTCTTGGGGTTAAAGGACCAGGGTCAGAGTGCCTGTGAGGAAGGGAGTAGACTAACCCGGGCGGGGATGTGGTGTGGGCAGCTGGACACTGTCTGCCCGTGGCATCCTTCCTCCGCAAGCCCGGCCACTGGCGTGGCGGGCAGCACTGCCTGGCCTCCAGCTCCTTCCAGACTGTAGACGTTCGAGCTGTGCGTTCTGACCTGACCTTCACGGTTTTAAAGCCTGGCTGATGGTGACTGTATCCAATGGGTTGGTCTTCCCTAACAAGATGCACAGAAGGCTGCAGAAGAGAGGTGCACTGAGATGCAGGAGCAGGCCATCCCCTCCCTTTAGGGTCCAGAGACTATACATGCTTTGTAGCTCCAGGGTGAGTCCAGATCATTAAAGGAGCTGGGACTATTTACTGTCAGCTCTAGAGAAATTTTCCTTCAGTCTGGACCAATCAACCCTTTGGAGTTTTTCTTTGGCTGCCTCCTGGTGTGGAGGTGTGGACAGTCTGCTCTCGTCCAGTCCGGATGTTGATTAACGGTATTCTCCAGCCCATAAAATATTTCAGAGATTTCTTTTTCTTTCACATGGAGCTATGAAGCATCTCTGCCTCTCTGGCACTTTAACTGGAACTTTCAAAATAAAAAAAAATAAACAAACAAAAAACTGAAAGTCACCTTAGAGATTCCGAAGCACCGCTCTCTTGTTTTATAGAAGGTGGTCTGGTCATCTCTGCAGATCACACGATGACTCTGCGTCTTTTCCCAGTCTTTGGATGGTACCTCAAATACTAGCCGGAGCCGGGAGGAAAGCTGAGTCAGCACGCAGCCAGAAAGTTTGAGCCTGATTATCATATTCAGCAGCTACTGCCAAGTATATATTGGCACCTCTTCCAGAACTCTTCTCCGCATGCACACGGTACCCGGAGACTCTGCTCATGATGTACACGCAACCTGACGTGAGTCAAGGAAGCCCCAAGGTGTCCACCCTGAACTGGTGGTACACGTCGTCAGAACTCCTTAGCGGTCCAGGACTCTCTGGCAGAGTTTCTAGAAGTACAGCCCGTGCCAGTCCTAATGAACGGCAGTACTTAGAGAAGTCGTGGTGGACCACTGCCAGTCTGCAGTGCCCAGGACCAGAACTCACAGGACTTCCAGGGAAGGACTGTGGGGAGGGGGCACAGAATGTCTTAGATGCTCTCATCTCAGCCTGGAGAAAACAACCAAAGTTCCCCACCCAACCCTCGCCCTCACTTTTCCGGTCTCATCAACCATTCTCTGATACGTTTCCATGGAAAGTATTCTAAACAAGTCCCTGTGTTTGAACATTTCTTGGTGATGCCTTGGAGGAATTCTGGAACTGTGGTTGGATGGAGAAAGGTCTTTGCCGTGGTAGCTCAACCCTTCTTCTGGCGGTAGTCTCTCTCTGCTTCATCTGTCAAGATGTGAGCAAGCAGCCCCATGCTTCCCCTGTCATGGCCTCACCTCCCACTCTCTCAAAACAGGAACTAAAAACCCTTCCTCCTTCAATGGTTTGTTTGTTTTGTTTTTTTGATTTTTTTTTGGGGGGGTCAGGCTTTGGTTGCAACAACTACAAGACAAAGGTTATTAATCTACATTGTTAGTATGTAACTTAAGTCGTTTCTATTTTATTTCATACCCTGTAAGGCAATGGAGAAATTCCACCCTGAACTGGTGATAAAATGCCACCAGTCCTCTTAGTTAGACACAGCTGAGATACATTCAGAGACCGTATCTGTCAGAGTTTCCAGATGTACCTAGAGTGGGTTGAGTTCACCATGAATGAACCATTGAAAAGTGGGGCTCGGAGAACCAGCAGTTGATTCATGAGTAAAAATGTCCTCGCCACACATGTATAACCTTAACGACCTGACCCATTCCGAACCCATGTAAAAGCCAGATGGTGGCATCTCCTTGGGTGACAACCATCAGATAAATGTCTGTTGCAACTCACAATAAGCCCCTTTCAACATCGCTGCCCCTGTGTTAAAGAGCTGCTGGGTGCAGGATTCTCCCTCCCCTCTCCCACAGAGCTTTAGAATGGGGTTTGGAAGAACCAACACTGGGTTTGCAGGGCTGTGACTTGAAGTCTGACCTCCTGGGGGATGAGTGGAGTCAGGACTGCCCCAAAGCCAATGATTTAACAAGCTGATCTCCACAATCAAGTCTGCGAAAAATCCTAGACAGGGAGGGCTGCTTACCTAGAGAGGTCTTACGAACTCTGTGCTAACTCTGTCCCTTTAACCTGGTCATTCCTGATAGTGAACTGGTAAGTCTAGAGGAAGCGTGTCTCTTGGTTTTTAATTTTATTAGGCTTTTATTTAATTGCTCTCTCTCTCCCTCCTTCCCTCCCTCCCTCCCTCCCTCCTCCCCCTCCCTCCCTCCCTCCCTCCCTCCCTCCCTCCCTCTCTCCCTCTGTGCATGCCATTCAAACAAATTGTGGAGCACGAGGCAGAGCTAAGGAACTCTGACTTTACAGCCTGTGGGTCACTCAACAGGTGGCCCGGGTTTACAGTTGGTGTCTGCCTTCAGCCAGGCAGTCTTGTGGGCTTGAGCTCCTCATCTCTGGGGTTTGTGCTGACCCTGTGTAGTTAGTGTTAGAACTGAACTGAATCGTAGGACACCCAGATGGTATCGGGAGAGTTGGAGAGTTGATTGGTGTGAAGAAAAAGCCCACACATTTGGTGTCAGAAATGTTGTAAGTGAAAACATTTTGGAGGTGGGAACTCAAATCTCTATTCTGTGATATTCCAGCTGAGAAGAGCTAGGCCATCACCCACAAGGTCAAGCTGTTTTGTTTTGGAGCAGGTGGGTGAGACCTAGCTCTCTGCTTTCACTGTGGTCTCTGGTTTGGCTGGATTCTCATTGCAGAGGATGTCCTCAGTTGTTGGCAGGGTTAGACTTTGTGAATAAACACATGGCAGCTGGTAGTTTAACTTCAGCTACTTTTGTCCCCAGCTGAACCATACAGCTGGGGGCTCTGCCTCCTAGTTCTCACTTGAGACAGATGATATTGGTGAGAAGAGTGTCTGTTGTCCAAGGTAGAAACAGACCTCAGGGGATACAACACACACAGGCAATGGCTTCCACTTTGATTTCTGAAATGTACCATGATCTCAACAGCTTTTATCAGAGTGCTTGGGGGGGGGGTCTGTATAGCACAGGTCAGTACTGGGACAAGAGTCCACAAAGGTGTGGATATTCCCACTATCCGTCATGGGTTCCATCCCATGGACACCAAAGAGAAATCTGAAGGTTACAGGGATGCACGCCCCTACATTCCAGCAGGACTGGATGTGTAACACCATGTTGTTTGTCTGTGGAGGTGAAAGCTACTTCCACTTGATGCTAGAATCCATGGTCAAATTTCTCTCTCAGGTTTTCCACCACCTCAGGAATGCTCACACCCTTTTCATTTTAGATAACATTCAGTGTACTAGATACCATGTCAGGATCTGCTTGCAACCACTGCTGGATAGCATTGCAGGTGCTGTTAGCATTGCAGGTGCTGTGGCGTCTTAATAAATCCTCAAAATGTTAAATATAGCTCAACCCCAGGCCTAACAATTCCACCCCCGGATATACACCTAAGAGGAATGAAAACACACGTCCCACAAAAGTCAACACACCAGTGCGCATGTCAACATTATCTAATTTTTAGTAGAAAGTTTAAGTAAGAAAACTAGAAAAAAAAACATGTTTATAAAATGATGATGAGATAAAAACATATTAATAAAATAAAATATTGTTTGGCTGTAACAATATGAATACTTATTCAAATTCTGCATGGATGGAGCTTGAAAACATGTTAGGTAAAAAAAAAAAACAGTAATAAAATGCTACTTATTGTCCCACTTACAGAAAGCATACAGAGACATCAGGTGGGTTAGTGATTGCCTGGGAGAACCCCACCCCCGTGTGTGTGTGTGCATGTGTGCGTGCGTGCGTGCGTGCGTGCGTGCGTGCGTGCGTGCGTGCGTGTGTGTGTGTGTGTGTGTGTGTGTGTTAACGAAAAGGTTTCCTTGGGTTAATGGAAAAGACATAAATTGTGTTGTTATTTGTAGCCACTAGATTATAAAGTTTAAACGAATGAAGAAAACTAAATTTTCTGGAATTAAAAAGAAAAGAATAAAACTTGGATCCTAGAAGTCTTACTCTCTAGCAGTTCTTACTGCCTGAGAGGCGCTTTTTGGAATCTATTTAGCTACAGAGATCCATATGCAATATTAAAGAAAAACACGCCTTTCCGAGTCTGTATCTCTTACTTAAAACAGTCATCAAATAACAGCCACTTTCAGAAGGCTTGGTTACTATTAAGAACGTTTGTTTTTCCTGTTACAATTTGCGTATGAAGTATTTCCTCACAGGCTCATATGGGGTAGCTTGATTCCTATCGATTGGATCCAGTCATCTCTCCTTTAGGGGCGAATGGATTAGGAGCCTGCTAACTTCATCCATACAGAATTGGCAACTGGGAGGAGGAAGTTGTCTGAAGGAAGGTATCTGCTAGGACTGTGGCTGTGAAGGGTGGATCTCGAGGACCCCCCCCCATAATTTGGAATTTTGGAATAGTGGGGCACTCCTGTGTGTGTGTGGGGGGGGTATTTCAAGGACAGGGAGTAAATCTACTTGAACTGTGTTATGTAGGTCTATCCCAACCCTATTCTCTTTGGTATTGGCCGATCTTTGAAACTCTGATGACATTGCTTTATCCATGGAGTACAAAAATAAAAAAGTAAAAGAGGCAAAGAGTAAAGGGGCATAAAACTATAAAGTAAGGGCCTCTAATCCAGTTCCTTATTTCCATTGTCATCCCATTTCAGAGCATCTTGTTTTGAAACCACAGTGTCAGGAAGATAGAAGAATATTTGGATAGATTTTATCCTACAGTGGGCTAAGAGCAGAGGACAGTCAGAGGGATCCATAGAGGAAAAAAATAAATCCTGGACTGAAAATTGCCAGGAGAAAATGTTTATTGTCAATATTGACATTAGAAGAAACAAGAACCCAGAAAAGTTCAATTATCTTAGCAAGCTATTAAGTATATTATGGAAACATTATAATTAGTTCCTGAACAATTAGTTTGGGGGCAAATTATAACAGTAACTCACTTCAAAATTTTAAGTATACAACTCACTATTTTTCATAAATATTTCTACAACATGGAAAAACGTAGATCAATTCAGGTTGATCCAACTCCCTAATAGACAGAATAATTCTGTTGGTGGATTTGACGTCTCCACTTCTCTTGTTTTCCAATCCCACCTCCCTGTTTCTTCTCTCTTTTTCTCTCTTGTGACAGGTGTGAGCTGATGTCTGTCTCAGAATTTCTACAAAAGTTCACAATGGTTTGAATGAAAATGGACACCTTAGGCTCATAGGGAGTGGCACTCTGAGGAGGTGTGGCCTTGTTGAATGAAGTGTGTCACTGGGGGTGGACTTTGAGGTATCAAATGCTCAAGCCGAGTCCAGTGTCATTCTCTTGTCCTGCTACCTGCTGAGTCATAAGTAGAGCTCTCGGCTGCCACTCCAGCACCGTGTCTGCCTGCCCGGCACCATGCTTCCCGCCGTGATGATGATGGGCTAAACCTATGAACTGTAATCCACCCCAATGAAATGCTTTCCTGGACAGGAGTGGCTGTGGTCATGGTGTCTCCTCGAAGCAATAGCACAGTAAGTAGGAGAGAGTCGTGTCAAAAACCAGAAAGCAATCTTTTTAACAGTTAAAGTAATTTACTGCAACCTATAACCAATTGAAAACCTGATAACTCACAGAAGAAAACTTATTTATGGGTATGGAAGGTCTTTTTGATAATATTTAAAAACCATTACTTCTTATAAAAAAGAGAAGGGAAGATACTCTTCAAAACCATACAGAACATTTTTTCCCCAAGCAGTATATTTAATGGTACAAATTACAAACATTACTGTTAAAATCATGAGTAGGAAGCACACTCTCATGATTAATTAGCAATATTATAGAAGATATGGATAATTTAGTTAATATTCATGAAGATTAACTGGCAATGGGAGAAGAAGAACATGTTATAATTACCCGCAGCAGATGCAAAATATCAAAAATAATATATGTTGCTGTTTTGGGGATGCACAGGAAAGATAGTAATTAGTTGCACATGGAGTGAATGTATAAAACCACATCTTTATATACATTCATCACCAAGAATTTAAAATAAAGATCAAAACCCTATTAACATTGATACTGCCAACAAAGTCATAAACCACGCATGGATAATATATGAAAACATTAATGCAAGTTCTGCAGGACTCTATTGTACTAAGAATCACATAAATGTGCAAAGTTTTTCTGCATTTCTTCATGAAAAGACTCAATACTATAAAGATTTGAGGTTGTTAAATAAAAATCCAATCCTTTAATCCAAGAGTTTTCCTTGTAACTCATCAAAATGGTACTAGAATACGTAGGGAAATAAAGAGGAGCATAGAAGAAAAAGTGTCCCAATAAGGCAGTGAATTAAAATGTCTCTCTGGTGGAAACTCACCGTCGATGGTAAGCAGGTCCACACACCACTCATGAAAACCTGCATTGAGATGACAGGGAACCGTACTGGGAATGAGAACTAGAAAAAACTCTGCGTGGGATGATGGACAGATTAGTACCTCAGTGACTGAGAGTTTAGATTGTTGCTGAGCCAATAGCTTACAATTTCCTTTGGGTTATCTTTAGCTCCCCAAGCGTCATTCCTCACCTACCTCTGTACCAGACCTAACACTAATGAACATATGGAAACCCCTGGAATGTCTTAACTTGACACAATCTTACTTTCCACCAATGGGAGGGCTAAGAATGTTGCTGTCACAGCATCTGAGACCAATGACTGAGATTCTCCTGTCTTGCTATAAACCATCTTTCTGATGTTTCCATTAATATATTTTAAGATAACTTATTCTTGGGAACTCTTCAGGGAAATTTGTGGGCAGCCACACCAGTGAAGAGTCCCATGCAGCATAAAGTGGAATTCCTGGACAAACTACAGGCAGCTATCCTACCAAACACTCTTCCTACCCCCTGTCAATCATACTCCTATATATCTTTCAGAAGGGGAGGGATCTTTTGAACACAATGAGCCCACATAACTCATGAGCTTCCCTCCTTCATAATGGAATCTGAACAAGCCTGATGTCATTCAGGGTCTCATGCAGGTAATCACAGATGCTGTGTTACAAGATGGCAATGGTCTGGTTCAACTTGAAGGAAATGCCACCAAGAGGTCCCTGACAGAGGCAGAATATTTGATAAGCACCTCCAGGTGGCCGAGAACAGGTAGAAAAGTCCTGGTGTGGACCAGCATGCTTCTAGCTCTCTGCAGTAAGTTGTGGGAGGAATTTCCCTTTGTGCCTTTAGAAGAGATAAATAATAACTTTGGGGGAAGAAGTAACCTTTATTCTCTTGGGCAGAGGCAAAATAACAATAGATGCCAATGATTAAGTTGTCGTGTGAATTGTGCAGAGGAAAACAAGCCCAGGTTCACTCCACACATGATATATATGAAGCCTATCACTCAGTGTAGTTTCCAAGGCATGACTCAGCAGAGAAAGCTGCAGAAAACCAAAACGTGACTCAGCGTTATTCACTCTCTTTGAAAGCTTAACACAGAAGGGGCTATAGAGCCAACAAAGTTGAAGAGAATGAGGAGAGCTTTGGCATTAAGGAGGCATTAAGGAGGCGTGGAGTCCTGGCTGTCAGTAGACGCCACAGGCTAACAGAGCTAAAGAAGATCTCAGCAGTGGTGGGTCCCACTAAGCGTCCATCAGAAGGTTTTCAGCAAGACTCTCTCTGGATTCAGGATCAGAGAGTGTAGCGTTGTTGGTAGAACCAGACTTGCCTACTTACCACCTTCCGTGTGTGCCTGTTCTTGACCATGACACTGAAAAGATCCAAGACCCCTCCTGCCCCCAGTTTGTGGCATAGAGACAACTGTACTGAGCTCAGACAGTCTCTGGAGATTAAAATAAAAACAAGCATTCACAGCCAAGCCTCTCTGTTCTTCTGCTGGTATGCTATGTACCCACTCTTTAGATGAGGCAGTGAGCAAGGAAAACCAGGTAGTACCTAAAATATGATTTAGTAGTATAGGTCAAAGTAGCCAACACTGATGAGAGTTTGACAAGTGGGTACTGAATACAGGAGGCTTATTCAGTTGATGTAATTTATCTCTCTGAGGGGGTTCCTGTTCTTCCCTGGGAGACACACACACACACACACACACACACACACACACACACACACACACACACACACAGATCCCCATACAGAGACCCCATAACAAATAGACACACAGACAGATAGAGACCCAACACAGAGACCCCTCCCTGTCACACATGGACACGCACAGAGAACCCCCAGAGACTCCCCTCACATATAGACATACATACACAGACAGGCACAGACAAACACACATACAGACACAGGCAGACAGACACATACATATATATAGACAGACAGACAGACAGACAGACAGACAGACACACACACACACACACACACACACACTCTCGCACGCACGCGTGCGGCCGGGGGCTACAGAGGAAGACAGACAGCCCCGGGCTCACTGTCCTTACAAATCCACCTCCCTTGCGGAGTGTGCTTACTTTACTGCTGACGTGTTCATCACATCTCCCCCATATTCTGGTTTCCCTGAGAGCTCACTGCATCCGGAAGTTGCTCATAAAAACCAGAGCAGGGGCTGCACCTGCAGGCAACTCACTCTACCTAGCTGGTCTGAAGGAACCCGGGGCTTTCTGGAGAGTGGCGAATCACACGTTTATCTTGCCCGAGGGCGTCTTCTCTTAGAGAAGAGAAGTTGGAATAACATGAAAGAAGCAGAAAGCAGCAAGCGGAGCCAATGAAGACTCCCACAGAAGTCCTGGATCTGCCGGTTCACACGTACCGTGGGACCCACCTGTGTGCGATGAGGCATTTCCTGTTGAGTGTTCAGCTACTTCAAAGGTACTTCACCATTGCACCTGAAAAACAACAATTTTAAGGGAAAAAAATGAGGCAATTGAGAGCATTGCGTAATTGGAATGACTGAAAACACCCATTTCTTCTTTATGTATCCTAATGAGGGCAATAAAAATTAAGCATAGCCAGGGTGGTAGTGTGTTCCTAATCATAGTGCTGGGGAGGAAAAGATGGATGGATCCCTGGAGGTTTCTAAGAAGCAGGCCAGCCTCACCCCCTCAGTGAGTTCCAGGCCAGTGAGAGACACTATCTCACAAAGTAGTCCATTCCGGAAGGATAGTGTGTATACCCGCACAAACACACACCTGCAGGTAGACACACATAGTCACCACAGAAAGCACGCAGAGGGTCTTCACGATTTTCCAATAACGGCTTATTCCTGTTTATGTGGTTTGTAAAATTCATGTTCATGAACTATAAACTGGATTACCCAGGATCTGCCATGTTAGGGCTTCAGTGTGAAAAGTATCCGTGGTGCACACAGTCGTCAAATTGCCACTAAAAAGAAGATAGAGAATATTCCCTTTCCCCCAGATTCCACAAGTCCCATGGAACCAACACTCACATCCCCATCACTTAGCAACCACTGACATAATTTCCTGTCCCCGTGGCTCTGCTTAGTGTGGGATGCAACAGGATGAGGACAATGTGGATTTGTCTGTCTTGAGGCTAGCTGTTTTTCACTGCTGCATGATACGGATCGATGGATAGGAGGTGACGTGCTTATCCTACAGTTGCTTCATGGGAATTAGGAGTAAGGCTCCCATAGACATTTCAGATCAGGGCTTTGATAGACATAGGGTTCCCTTTTTCTTGAGTAAATAAATACTCGAGTAGGACTATGGGGTTGCACACAGTTACATGTTGTTTGTTCTTCACTGGGTCACGTCAAATGGTTCCCAGGGCTATTGTCGTGTTGCCTTCTCTTGAGGGCTTCCAGCCACGTCTTCTCCACCCTTCTACGTCATGATTTTTAAACCCTGCCATTCTAGCAGGTTGTAATAAGATCCCATGGTAACTTCAAGTATACCTGTTATCGAGAGTGTTTCTTTTCATTTATTTGCATTTTATATATTTTCTTTCAGAAAGTGCCTGTTTTGACCTTTCATAGCTTTTTATGTGGGTACTGGGAACACAAACACGGGCTTCTGACTGCTCAGCAGCTAGTGTACTCCCAGACCTTTCCCGAAGATCTGGTTGTCCACTGTCCAATTGTATTGTAGCTCTTCATGCGTTCTCAGTGTTGATTCTCTACCAGCTGGGCAGTCTTAAATTATTTCCTGTGAGTCTCCGGCTTGCATATCTATTTTACCAGTATTTTTCTATGAGCAGGATTTTTCAATACTGACAGTCAAGTTCATCGAAATTTCCCTCTTAAAGTTGGTGTTTTCCTTTAAAAAGGTACTTCCAAACTCAAGACTTCAAAGCTTCTTTCCTTCTAGGACTTTTCTAGTTTAGGTTTTGTATCTAGGTCTAAGACTCAGTTTTAGTTAAGTCTTGGTATGGTTTGAGAATGACTTTTTACTTCTCTTTTTATTCTTTGAGACGTCATGCCTGTGCACAGTGTGTCTTCACCATTCCCACCCGTGTTCTTTCTCCAGTCTCCCCTGTGCTCTGGTAAAACCCAACTTCACATTCCCATGTCTCTTAATTTTTTTTTTTCATTAAAAAAACCCACACCAAGTCAACTTGCTAAAAATCCCCTTGTCTTTACTGAATTAGTAAGACACTCATGTCAAAAACCAAATGAGATGTGTAAGCGCCTTTTCATGCTACTCAATTGTTCCACGCTGGCACAAGAGCTCATTTACTTATTTTCCTTTCTTTTTTGAGGCAGGGTTTCTCTGTGGCTTTGGAGGCTGTCCTGGAACTCGCTCTGTAGACCAGGCTGGTCTCAAACTCACAGAGATCCTCCTGCCTCTGCCTCTTGAGTGTTTCCTTTTTTGTTTTTTGTTTTTCTACAAGAGCTTCTTAACCAGCATATTTCTTTTATAGCTAGCTTTAGAATCATACAGTGTGAGTTCTGTGATTTTGTTCTTTTTGGTATTTTATGTCTCTTGTTTTCCAATATATATTTTAATTAATTAAGCTGTATAACAAAATCCTACTGAGGTTTTGATTGGTGTTGTGTTAAATCTATATATTATTTTCAATCTGTCTTCATATTTTTACTTGATTAAAAACTTCTAATAATACTATATAATACCTAAAAGCTGCATAAAATTCAAATTTCAGTGTTCATAATTATTTTTAACACAGACACAATCACTTACTTTTCTGTTATTTGTGGCTTCTTTTACACTATAAAAGAGTGTTTAGTGTTTATAAGAGAGACCATATATTAGTCAAAGCTTCAAACATTAATAATCTGGCCTGTTATGGGAAGATTGTTTTGAGCCTTTGTGTGCACTGTGGATTTGAAAGCTGTCCTGTCTTCTGATATAAGCACTGAAGGCTATACATTTTCCCCAGAGCCCTGCTTATGTCTTAGCTCAGTCTTATGCATTCTGATATCTTGCATTTTTACTATGTAATCCATGGTGTTTTCTAATTCTTCCTTGTGGTGTCACCTTTGAACCATTAGGTGTGTAACAATGTATCATCCAGTTTTTAACAGTTTATAGATCACCCTGACATGTTTTCACCATTGATTCATGAGGTCAGTTATTCTTTATTTCTTGATCTATGGACTGTTGTCACAGCTTTTAGTTTTAAGTATTATAAGAGTTACAGTATGTTTTCTAGGTTTACTTTATGACAACTATTATAATGTAGGGAAAAGAAAACATGATGTCTTTTACAGTTATCTCTTTTGTTGCTGTTGTTTTTAAATTTTGAGATTTTAACTTAATTACAATGTGCCTCTCTTCTCTTTCCTCCCTCAACCCTCAAATGTACTTGTCTCCATTGTCCTTCAAATTCATGTCATTTAAAAAAAATTAACTATTGCATGCATGTGTGCATTTGCAGATCCATGAATATTCCTTACCTGCTGAGTCCATATAATGTTGCTTATATGTATGACTCTAGGGCTGACTGGCACGGGACAGTCAGTCAGTGTGTTCTTCCCTGGGGAGGGTCACTTCTCTTGTTTCCAGCTTCACTCAGTTGCCTTAGTTCTTCCTGTGTGCTTGAGGCTTCGTGGGGTTTTCCTCTCCAGTTTGGTATGTTCATCGATGTCGTCCTTGTTCAGTTCCTGTTTGGGCAATAATGGTGGAACTCTACAGGTATAGCTTCAATGTTACTAGGAGACATAATTTCACAACAAACTTTCTGATCCTGGAGCTCTTATAATCTTTTAAATCCCCCCCCCAATTTTACAGCAATCTTGCTATGTAGGCTTTCTGGTTAGTTTTAGTTGTACTATTTTGCTTGGTTTCTTTTGAGAACTATGCTGTCTCCTTTGCTCTCTAGACAGCAAGTCTACCCACCTGCTCTTTCTGCACCCGCACCACCCAGAAGGATGCCTTTGTGCCTTTTGTCTTTCTCTCCATCTTTCTCATGAGTGTCATATACAAATGCTTGACAAAGGGATTGCAAATGTGTGTAGCACAAATTCTAATTGATCTTAGTAATAAAAACCTGGAGTCAGATATTGGGGTGAAAGCTGAAAGATCAGAGAAGCAGAGCAAAAGGCATGAAATCCCAAGTGCTGGGATCAAAGGTGTGAATCACCACTGACTGACCTCTATGGTTAACTCAGGCTTGCTGTATTTGTTACAGCACAAACAAAATATCACCACAAATGTGTATGAATGTGATTGGGGGTGTCCTTCTGTTTATATGTTTCTCTGATTGGTTGATGAGTAAAACAGTGATTGGCCAGTAGCCAGGCAGGAAGTATAGGCGAGGCTACCAGGAGAATTCTGGGAAGAGGAGGCAGAGAGGAGCTGACAGAGAGATGCCATGTAGCTGCTAAAGGGGTATCATGCTGGAGCATTCTCTGGTAAGCCAAAATCACGTGGAAACACTTAGATTAACATAAATGGGTTAATAACTAAGAGTGAGCTAACCAATAAGAGGCCTAAGCCGTCGGCCAAACAGTTTATAATTTATATAAGCCTCTGGGTATTTATTTAGGACTAAAGAGCTGTGAGACCTGGCAGGGCAGAAACTCTGTCTACATAAATGTCTGTTGTCTCTTGCTCTCCAGTTATTCAAGGTTTGTCTTTAAGGGTGGGGTAAAGGCTCAGTGAGATCACCCTGAAAACACATGCTGTCCAAGTCTGAAGACCTGAGTTTGATCTCTGGAATCAACCTGAAAGTTGTCCTACCCTCTCTCTCACACACAAATAATGATGATGATGATGATGATAAAATAAAAAAATCAAATTAAACTTTTAGCTTTTTTTTATACCCACTTAGAATCTGCCTTTCTCTCCCACACTCTGCTGTGGCTGACACTTCTCCCATCTCACCTTACCTTAGAGGAACTTGTCACTCAGTGAAGCTCAATTTAAGCTGTTTCTGTACCACCTTAGATCTCTTATGAGCTCCAAAACAGTCATGATGCCGACTTTTAAATACCGTGAATCATTTTATGTGGGACCAGAACTCCAGCACTGATTTAAACTGCCATCAGAACCATTTAAAATCAATTGGGACAGTGAGTCTCTCAAGTCTGTATCGCCCCCTTTAAAGCACATATTATATTCCCAGAGTCACGCAGCAATCCTGTGACACGTTGTAAATACTATCTGAAAGCCACAGTCACTCGTACAGTATTGAGAGATGTCATCTTTGAATATGACAAAGAATGTATCACAGGATAGCAAAGACATTCTTGAACAGGAAAACCAGTGAAGTTTGGAAATTTGACCATGTGTTTAATCCTTAAGTTATTTCTTTTGAGATGTAACAAAAATGTCGAAGGGACTTTTAATTTGCTTTTAAAAAAGATCCAGTTACTTCCTGTACTAGTCAGGGTTTTCTAGAGTAACAGAACTTATAGAATGAATCTCTCTCTCTCTCTCTCTCTCTCTCTCTCTCTCTCTCTCTCTGTGTGTGTGTGGTGTGTGTGTGTGTGTGTGTGTGTGTGTGTGTGTGTGTGTGTGTGTATCACATATGGGATTTATTGGAATGACTTATATAGGCTGAAGTCCAGCTAATCCAAAAGTGGCTGGCTGTAAACAGTAGTTGCTCAGTCCACAAGTCTGGATGTCTCAGGGGTCTTCAGTCTATGCTGAAATCCCAGAGAAGTAGGTTCCAATGCCAGTGAAGGAATGGATGTGCCAGCAAGGTGAGGACAGGCAGGCAATGAGCAAAAGCTTCTTTCTTTGGTGTCCTTACACATGCTTGTAGCACAAGGTGTGGCCTAGATTAAAGGGGTGTCTTCCCACCCCAATATCTGGATCAAAGGTATGTGTCTTCCTACCTTAAAGGTCCGGACTAGAAGTGGACTCACCCACTTAAAGCCAAGCAAAAATAATCTCTCACAGGTGTGCCCTCCATTTGTGGATTGTAGTTCATTCCAGATGTAGTCAGGTTGACAGCTGAGAACAGCCATCACACTCCCTTTTACAGAAGAGTGTCCTCTGACCTCCACACATGCACTGTAGCTCATGGTACCTGCAATGTCCCCTCTCCCCCATATCCAGTGCGCTTTGGCTAGAGGGTAGAGAGACACATTAGGGCAGATACAGGCTGGAGTTACTCTGGTTTAGGAGTTAGTGTTATAGTATGTACTGCTTCTCACTTGCTAAAATAGGTGGAATGAGAAGAAAAAAATATAGTGGTGGCCAATAATGAGCTTTGGCTAAGGAGTGTGAAGTTGAGAGGGGACCAGCAAGGGAGTTTCCAAACCAGTTATTATTTCCACAATTCACCTAATACACGTTCTGTCTCCCAATGTTTGATAGAAATATGTGGACCACAACAGATTTCTGAATTTTCTAGCAGTCACATTAAAAAATAAAAACCACTTAATAAAAATTTAAATATTATGCATTCTGTTTAGTCCCTTGTAACTAAAATATTAGCATTTGGACTTGCAATCAACATCAATTATTCAAGAGAGTACATTCTCTTTTTGTATGGAGTGTTTGAAATGGCTCTGCATTTTGTCCTCAGAGCCTGTCTGCATCTGGCCATCCATTTCAAGCACTCAAACAACACATATGAATACCGACTGTCATACTGGATAGCACAGGACAGTTGAGCCAACTTAAATAAACATTTTCTGGTCACATCACTGTTCTCTTCAGTAATGGTGCTACAAAGTTTACTATCATTTATGAATTTTCTTAACCAGTCATTTTTTATTTTGTAAAAAACAAAGACTACCTTTGTGGTGTAGGGTTCTAAGATGATGAATTTCTTCTTTACCAATAATAATAATAATAATAATAATAATAATAATAATAATAATAATAATAATTCGTGGGAAATGTAGGTGAGAAATAGGAAGACAGCTACAGAAACTGCACCCCTTGACATTTGGGGATGCATTCCTTGCAAGAGCTCATTTGTAATGATAGCTCTGTTTGACTTGAAGTCACACAAGCCCACTCAGAGAGGCGACATGCGCCCCCCTTCCCCCATGTTCATCTGTCATTCCTCCGCAGGTTGCTAGAAAAGGAAGGCCTCTCCCAGAATACTCCCCACGACAGATGGTAGAGTTTCACCAGGAAACACCCAGAAGAAGGAGGCGGTCAAGGCCACCACGTGTGGCAGCTTTCCTACACACCAGGGGCAAAGGAAGGCCTCCACCATGAGGTAGGTAGTACCTACACTTCGGTTTCTGGACTCTCTTTTGTGACATTTTTGTTGGTTTATTAAGGAGGAAAACCTGTGAACACAGTGTTTAAAAACGTTATAGATGAAACCTGACTGTTGCTCTCACCAAAGTGGGTACCTGACACGGACTGTGCAGAATACCACAGGGGGGGGGGTGTCTTCAGGCCAACCGACAGCAGTGGCCTGGCTCTGCCCCGGCTCCCGGCATGTCCATTCTGTTCAAAGAGTGCGAGAAGCAGATGGAGAGCTGTGTGTGGAAGCGTCTCCCTCACATGCATGTCTCTACTGGCGCCCAGGCTGGGGAGAGGAGGGTGGCCTGTTTGCTTGACATTGTTCCAGGAGCACATTCCTGCCCTGCTGTCCTTAGAATCATGTTCTAGAAATAGAATTTGGCAAGTTGTCAGACTCCCACCAACACACATGGTGAGGAAACTCTCGCTGCACACACTCTGTTCACATGGTTGGCTATTTTTCTTTGAACTTTACAATTGGTTGGTGCAATTGCATTCTTCAGGATGTCTAGTTTAGACTTCCCTTTAGTCTTCTCTGTATTTTTACTTACTTGTCCTAACATCTCTTTTGAGCATCTGCCTTTTCTTACACAAAGTTTTAGAAAAGACTCGGGAAGCTCTAGTAATATCACGAATAGCACTGGCCTGAAATTATAAACATGCAGGGGATAAGAATTTAAGTAACTATTTTGTGAAACTAAACTAGAGAAGCAATAAATAATGCCAGAGAAATAAGGTTCTTTTGACCTCGTCTCTCCCATCATTCCCATAATCCCCTGCAGGAGCCAGCTCAAATCCTGCACACCCATGGTAGACAACTGTTGGTGAGTTTGCCTGAACCTTTTCAGGTTTACTATGCAGTTTAGATGGATCAAACATGTTTCCTAGGAACCACTTTAAAAGGGTAAGAGGGGCTGGAGAGATGGCTCAGAGGTTAAGAGAACTGGCTGCTCTTCCAGAGGTCGTGAGTTCAATTCCCAGCATCCACAGGTCTTCTCCCAGCATAAAGTTGGGCGTGCAGATAGAGCACTCATACACATAAAAAAATAAAAAAATTAAAGGGGAATCATCATGTACAGTAAAACCCCAATCCATGAAGAACGGAATAGAAGCATTGGTGAGGCAATACTCTATTCTCAAACGAACATTTCCTTTAGTGCAAATCAGCCCTAAAACCTCTTGCTATTCAAAGTAGTTCACCTGTAGACAAGACATCCCATGATCCTCTGGGACTCCTGGGGGTAGTTTAGCCCCTGAGTTGAAGGATCCTGGGTTCCTCCTTGAATATGAAGCACAGCCTCTACCCCCAACCCACCACACCACTTTGAACAGTGATCTGGGGGAGGAATCAATGAATGTCACTGAACTTCTAGAGCTGTTCAAAGCTCTAGCCATCAGTTTCAGCCACCTGGTCCTCAATGTTATTTATCTCTGACCTTGAGAAAGGTCTCTCACAGTGTGTGCTCCTTCAGGTTGGGTGGAACTTGTTGAAGAATATTCCTTCCTTTGTTTTCTGTGAAGACACATCACTGTGGTTGGTTCAAAAAAGAGCTCAATAGTCATTAGCTGGCCAGGAAGAGGCTAGGTGGGACTTCTGGGGACAGAGAGGACTTGGAGAGGAAAAAAGGGAGTCACCAACCAGACAAGGAGGAAGCAGGATGGGCAGTCCAGAGTGAAGGTAACTGAGCCTTGTAAAGGAACACCGGTTCAAAAATACGGGTTAATTTAAGTTATAAGAATTAGTTAGAAACAAGCTTAAGCTAAGGCCAAGCTTTCATAATTAATGATAAGTCTCTATGTCATGATTTGGTGGGGCTGGTGGTCCAAAAAAGCCTCCTAAGGTAACTGGATGGGAGTTTGTCTCCTGCCTCTGATCTAGTTCATCAATTTTCAAGGCATTTTCTTCTGTCCAATCTTAGTTTACTTAGTTTCATGGTAAACAAATAATTAGATTCAAGAACTTAAATGTTTTACTATTACTGGGACAAAGAAAAATTACACCCTTTGGTACCTGATTGATGCTGTCCAGCTAGTTTTTTAAAGATAAGTTTTCTCGGTGAAATTATCCATGTGTGTGTTTATTAATTTTACTGATGCCAACATATAGCATATGATTTATAGATCATCATAAACCATTCAACATTTTGAGGTGTTTGTAGACAATCGAGTCACAGAAAACTTTCATTGATTTTTCCCCCAAACTCTTGTGTCCATAGACAATTTATTACTGACATTCAACCTTGAGTAGGCAAATAGAGTTGCATCCTAAATTGACTACTTTTTTCTAATACATTTATCATCATTAAAATTAATATATGGTCTACTGTTTAAACTATTTCCCATCCCCCAACACATTACATTAATTGAACTGAAGCTTCTTTCCATTTGGCATTGTGTATGTTGCCACTTTACTCATTTGCCAATTACGGAGGCAACTTTTTTTTTGCTGAGTCAGATAGTTGTTTTCGAATATTGAAAGTTTTGCCAAGTCTTTATGCTAGCCAGAGTGTAATAACTGTATACATGATACTCTTTCTGTATTTAACCTATAAAATTAACATCCTATGAATTAGTCTCTTAAGCCTACACTAGAGATTGTCAAGATTTCTCTCTAAATGATGAAATACTAAATATTTTTGGATTTGTGGGGCATGATGTCTTTCTTGACTCTGTCCTGCTTTGCACAGTGATTACAAAAGCAGCCACAGGCAGTAAGAAATAAGAGGGTATTCTAATTGAACTTTATAATAACCCACTAGTTTTTAACCTTATAAAATTATCCATAATCTATAGCTTGCTAATTAGCAACTCCTTAATCCAGCCCTTATTTGTTGCTTTGCCAAACTGGTTGAATAAAAGCTCCCCCCATAGCTGATGTTACCTAACATGGAGTTCAGAAGAGACATGTGAGTAACTTTTCCACAGCGCAGACGCAGCAGGAATAACTGCATGGGCTTGAGCAGTGCAGAGATGGACTGAAATCACTGGCATGTGTCACCTTAACCTCAGTGTAATCTAATTGCAAGACTCTGTGACTTATTGTAATCATAGCTGTGCCACACAATGTGCACACCAGCTTCCTCAGCATTTGTTAACTGGTCTCCTGAGGCCTCCTGAGCTCGTCCCCCTTCACCACTCCATCCCAGACAACCTTTCTTCTCCAATGACGGCATCAAAGTAGGAAAATGTGGTGTTTACAATGAGAATGGTTCCCGTAGGCTCCTATATCTGAATACCTGATCCTTACTTGGTGGAACTGTTTGGGAAGGATGAGAAGCTGTGGCCTTGTTGTAAGAGAGGTGTCATGGGGTGGACTTTGAGTGTTTGCTGGTGGATCAGGATGTCAGGAGATTCTCCAGCTCCCGGCTCCCAGCCTTTACTCCACCATCATGTAGTGTAACTCTCTGAGCTCTGAGCCCAGTAAACTCTTTCTTTTGTAAGTTACTGTGGTCATGGTGTTTTATCGCAGGAACAGTTACTGATGTGTGTGATTTTCTTCCGAGGCAGTTAGAGCGGTCGGAGACTAAATATTCTTGAGCCATGTATCCTGCTCGATAGTCAAGTTTGCCAATATTGAAATTTGAAATACACGTGAGTTCTAATGCACATCTTATTGCAGTCGGATGGCATACTTTAAAAGCAAGCGTTCTTGGCTTTTTTAAGCACGGTGTGACTCTGGCTCATCTTCTTTCAAAGTAGCTACATGCTGTCAACTGTGGTGGCTTGAGAACATTTATTGTATAATCTTTTGTCACCCACCTTAAAGTTTATTCAGGTTTAGATTATTCAACACTTGGTGTGAATATGGTACAGAACAAGGGATCATCATGATGAATGTGTATAAATAAAGAACCTGCTTCAATGAGAAGAGTGCCTACCTCAGTATCAGAAGAAAGTAGGGTCAAATCCATCCTTTGGTGGTTGCTAATGTATCTATCCCCTCTCTCTCTCTCTCTCTCTCTCTCTCTCTCTCTCTCTCTCTCACATAGGTTTAGTTATTCATGCATTGTATGTATATAAGTACTTTGTATGTACATCTGCACACCAGAAGAGGGCATCAGGTAGTTGGGAGCTGCCATGTGGTTGCTGGGAATTGAACTCAGGACCTCTGGAAGAGCAGTGAGTGCTCTTAAACTCTGAGCCACTTCTCCAGCCCTGTATCTACCTTCTTTAAGTCTCAGTCTTCTGCTCTGTAAATTGGGACATTGAGTCATAGCATTGATCCAGCCCTACCTAACCTCCAGGAATTAGCAACTGTTATCATTATACATTGAAGTTTGCAAATCACTGCTTTAAATTTTCTGATCATGGTGTTGATAGCTGCAATAATGGTTTATGCACATAATTATCCACACTGTCTGGCTCAATGGTTAGTTTGGGATTCATGTATTTTTTCATACATATTTATCATACATTGGGTAAAAGTCATACTGAATAAACAAGACAACTCTAAATAGGTAAGGTGCATTTGTAGCCACAAAATGTCATGTGGTAAAATAATATTTACCTCCACTTTGAATAGATGCATGATGGGACTGGAGAGATGATTCAATAGCTAAGAATGCTTGTTGTTCTTCCAGAGGAGCCATATTTGATGCCCAGCTTCCATACAACAGCTTATAACTCTCTGTTGTAGGTTTTTCTTAACTCTTGGGGGCCTGCCACTGAGTTCCCAAATAAATACATGGAGAATTATTCTTACTTATAAATGTCCTGCCTTAGCTTGTTTCTAGCCAGCTTTTCTGACTTAAATTATCCAGTTTCTCTTTAACTTTGTTTTGTCTCTGGGCTTTTTACCTTTCTTTATTCTCTATATCTTCCTTTCCTTCTTACTCCATGGCTGGCTGTGTAGTTGCGTGACTGGCCCCTGGTATACCCCTCTCTCCCTCCTTGTCTTGCTTTTTATGCCTCACACTACTCGCCCCTAGATTTCTTCTCCTATTTATTCTTTCTGCCTGCAAGCCCCACCTGTCTCTTCCATGCCTAGCTATAGGCTGTTCACCTCTTTATTAAACCAATCATCTTGTGTTTCAGACAGGCAGAGTAGCACAGCTTCACAGAATTAAACAAATGCAACGTAAAAGAATGCAACACATCTTTGCATCATTAAACAAATTTTCCACAGCATAAACAAATGTAACACATCCGAAACTAATATTCTACAACAGTCTGTAATTGCAGTTCCAGGGATCCCACACTTTGTCTGACACCCACTGGTTGATGCACATACTCAGGCATAAACACACACAATGAAATAAATAAATAGATGCAAGATGCCAAATCCACCATGGGATGGCCTGTGACAGCAGACCAGCACCTGGTAAGTCTGTCTGGGATGGCCTGTCATGGTTGACTAGCACCTGGTAAGTCTGTCTGGGATGGCCTGTCAGGGTTGACTAGCACCTGGTAAGTCTGTCTGGGATGGCCTGTCATGGTTGACTAGCACCTGGTAAGTCTGTCTGGGATGGCCTGTCAGGGTTGACTAGCACCTGGTAAGTCTGTCTGGGATGGCCTGTCATGGTTGACTAGCACCTGGTAAGTCTGTCTGGGATGGCCTGTGACAGCTGACCAGCACCTGGTTCCCAGCTCTCCACTTTCCTGTTCTTTCCCAGCAATAGGTGCAAGTAGAGTTGTCCATGTATTAAAATCTTGGTAGGTGTTGTCCCTTGGTCTTGTGTGTGAATCTTCTGTAAACTTATACAAATAGTCCCTTAGAAATAGTTCTTTATTAACCTCAACAGAAAATACAGATATGAATGTAATATCACCTGTCCTCATGAGTTTTGATGAAATATTTATAGAACATAAAGATAGATATTGGCATTGTCATGTATTGTCTTTTCCGAATGATGCCATTATTTCCTGAAGGCTTTAATAGTGATCCCATGGACATATTAAACTTGGCTTTACTGGTGGGTTTTGAAGCTTTCTGAATTGCCATCGATTTGATCAAGACATATATTTTACAATAACATAAACACATACACACCAGAGCCCAAACTCATATTCTTGACCATCCAAGAATTGCTGATATCAAGCCTATGTTATAATTGATGATGGCTCTCCTAGATAATTTTCACAAGGGTAACTTCTTCATAATAGCATAGATAGTTGAAGTACTATATGCTCACTTGCTTTGATTTGTTCAAGTAAACAAGCAAACAAAAAACATCAACAAAAAGTCACCAGGTCCAAAGAATTTCTTGGAAAAATGCAGTCAGTCTTGGTTTTGTTTCCGTGCTTTCTTTTCTTCCAGGGAGTAAAGAATGGAATGTGACCTCTACATTTTGGCAGTCAGTTCACAGCAAGCTGTGCTTCTCAAGCTATTAAGATGAGTGATGCAACCTTTGTATTTAATCTCTAGTCAAGTACATGGTAAGGAGCTTAACTTTTTATTGCTTAGGGGATGTCTACTCGGCTGAAAGCAAAAATCCACGTTCTTTCTTAAAACAAAACAAAATCCAAAAAAATCAGGAGAGAAGGAACAAGAAGTTGGGTGGGCAGTGAGGTGGAGAGGATCTGAGGAAAACTGAGGAGGGAAAAGAATACGATTAAAACACATTGCATGAAAAAGTCCCTTCTGCCTCTTGTGTAGCAAAGCGCAGAGAAGCCATTCTGATGTGCTTCCCCAAGGGGCACAGAGGAGAAGTGCTTCGAGAGAGATGAACAGGGAAGAAAAATATTCTTCTTCTTTGTCAGGCAACAAAGTAAGGAGTGAGTAAACATTGCTTGGTGTGTACCAAATCGGCTTTAGGAGCTTTGGGATAGATGCCACTTCCGTGATGCTGGAGATCCTGGAGACAGATCAAGCACTGGTACCTACAGCAAGGCAGTACACAGCATAAAAGGACCATCCCCTAGAGCGGAGAAATTCTCTCCTGGACACTCTTTTACTGCTTTTGTGGGACAAAAAATGGTACAGATATGTATAGATAGGTAGTTTGGTAGGTAGCTGACACACACATAGATTTTTTTATTTTCCCTCAACACGGACAAAATACTTGAATATATGTCTATTATGCAGGGAGTAGTATATGTATGTATATTATGTGTCTCCTCTCCTACTGGCCAAGAAGATTACCTGAATTGTACATCTTGTATGCAGATTATCATTTGAAAAGAAAAACACAGAAAAATATTATTCAGGAAAAAATCCTGTATTTGGAAGGATATGTATTTGAGTTGTGAGAAGGAGGATCTTGTCGTGGTCCAGGTCACTCACCAAGCAGCTCCAGGAGAAAAGTGCTTCTGAGATCTAATTTCTAGTCTCAGTGGTCACCATGCAATATTATATAAATGAAAAAGAAACAATTGGAACACGGGGAAGATTACTCTCAGAGAGACCATAAAACTAAAAATGACAGCGTGGAGGCCCCCAAAGAACAGAATGAGCAGTCAATCAAGACATTATTAGTTCTAGAGCTTCAGACCTCTTCTGCAAGTTTAGAGAGAAAAAAGATAAATGAGTAAATCACCACAAGTAAAATCTGTGAGAAAACAAAGGCAAAGAAAACAAGACCAAAGATGGCATGTAACTTAGCAAGACAGTTCTTTAAAATATCCCATAGGAAAACAAGAGCAGAGATAAAGACATGCCCCTGTCTGTCTTTAGGTCAGAGGGAGGTCACCGTGGAATGGCTGACTCTAGCAAGAATATCAGATTCCCACACCAAACAGAGAAATGATTTCAACCTTAAGTTTTTCCCTCAGAATTATCATCTAGTTATATTTATCTTCACATATATCCAAGTTTGTTAATGTAAACTCACAGGGAGAAGTATTATGCTTCGCAGAGTATTCTGTCACTTAGGTTAGTTTCTGAAGAGGACTGAAAAGATGGGGAACATTTTAAAAGCATGTTAAATAAATCATATATGAATGTTTTTTAAGTTCTAAGTAAATCATATATAAGTCATTATTCATAAGCGAAGGAAGGATGGAAGTCTCTTTATTCTGGGAGTTTGGCACTTTGAATCTGTTGTTGATAGTCATCACGGGACAGGGGTGGACTGTAGGAGTAATGAGAAGGAAATGCGTCTTCATCTTGACACCTGCAGCTGCAGAACTGGAGGTCCAGTGCTTCTCCAGCTAGACTTTGCAGCTGCAAAGGACTGTGAAGACCCAGTGTGGCACCACTGAAAAACAAGCAGACAAGAGCTTCAGAAATGGGAAGAGGAATATTTTTTTAAAGATGGCCTTAAGAACAAAATTGGCACACAACGAAAGAGAATTCCTGAATTGAAGATAAATTGGAAGATGTTATCTAGAGTACAGTGTAGCACAAAGAACCCAAACCAGGGCTGAGAGAGAAGTGAACACAGTTACGGAAGACAGAGTGAGAAGATTTAACATCAGAGAGCCAGTATGCAAGGGGGAAAAGTTGAATGACAGGTGATAATGCATGACAATTCTAGTCAATAGTACCTTAGACGTGGTAAAGGCAAGGTTCATGAATAAGGTGGCAAGCAGGAAGATCCAAATCAAAGCCACAGAGAAACCAAAGAACTGTATTGGTTATGTGGGGTACAGCAGGAATGTGTAGCGTGTATGTCATTATCACTGCAGGGGTGGCGGAGCGGAGATATGAAAGACTATCTCTTTTTAGAGAGAGGAGAGTGAAATGTTTCCCAGAGGTAATGCGAGCCACAAGGGCACAGGTGCCGAAAAGTCAACGACAAATTACAGGGACGCTCCAGAAAATCAAAGGCAGGTGAGACGTTAAAAATGGGCAGAAAATAAAGACAGACCATCCTCACAGAAGCTGTCATTACCTTGACAGTTAAATTCTGGACATAAATAGACTCACTCAGAAGGGCAGAAGTGCAGCTCAGTGGAGGAGCCTTGACCATCGTGTGTGAGGCCCTCACTTCCATGTCAAGTACTGTGGAAGAGAGAAGAGGGGAGAGGGGGCGGGAGGCAGGAAGGGAGGGAGGGAGGGAGGGAGGGAGGGAGGGAGGGAGAGAGAACCAGGGAGGGAAGGAGGAACAGTTTGGGGAATGTTGTCTTCAATACACATCACAAAACAACTTGCAAGTTAGAGCTCTACAACAATTGAAGTATTTTGTATGACTCAGATGAGATAAATTTTGAGACACATTAAAGTAGCATTAGCCCCATTGTAAAACCTGCACTTTATGTAGAAGAAAATGATCCCAGATGGCAGAGCTGAATGGTAAAAAGGGGCACGAGCAGAGGAAGCGGGAACTACGTGGGTAACTCCAGATGAATTCAGCTGTCAAAATTAAAACGCCGTGCTTTTGGTATTTAAAAATTATATAATTATGATTTTGACAAAATGGCAAGAGATAAAAATGGTAAATAGTTACATCTTAAAAGAGATCTTTGTATTAGGATGAGAATAGAAGTATCAAATGACATTACATTTGGATGAATTAATCTGCATTTCAATTTCCAAATAAAAGGTAAAGGATAAAAATAGATTATAAATTTCTGACAATGCAAAGAAAAAAACCATGATATGTCAAATGTGATCAGCTTAAGAGCAGTCAAGAAAGGGATTCAAAGGGTAGAGGGAGCAAGATCAGGAGGGAGCAGAAGATGCTGGGTCTCACCTGCTATACCCATCCCGTGTACTTTTTTGAATGGGAGTAACTTGACTGTGAAATGGGTAATTTGACTGTAATTGTTCAGGCTGAGGTAAAGCAAAATCCAACAGGTATTAGTTAGGGTTATAGTTGCTGTGAAGAGACACCATGAGCACAACAACTCTTCTTTTATTTTTATTTTATTAGTTCAAATTAGGAACAAGCTTGCTCTTTGAGGGCCTTACCCTGCCTGGGGAGTGGAGGGGGAGGGGCAGGTGGGGTGCTGTGGGGGAGGGGAGGGAGATTGACAACGACTCTTATAAATGGCTTAGTCCATCATCGTCGTGGCAGGACATGGAGGCGTGCAGGCGGTCATGGTGCTGGAGAGGTAGCTGAGAATTGCACAGCTTGTGCAGGCAAAAGGAAGTGGTCTGTCTCTTTGGATGTGGCTTGAGCACAAACGAGACCTTAAAGCACCCACAGCGACACACTTCCTCCAACAAGACTTCACCTACTGCAACAAGGCCACACCTCCTAATTTTGCCACTTCCTGTGGGGGCCATTTTCTTTCAAAACACCACAGGATATGTCTAAATGGCACAAAGTACTAGAAATACTATGGTTCTGAGGACCATCTCTTATAGAAAGTTAAATAAATAAACATGTTAGAAGTCAGGCATGGTGGTGAATGCTTGTAATCTTTGAAATCAAGCAGAGGCAGAAGGATCATGAATTTGAGGTCAAGCTGGGGAGTGGTGGTGGCACATGCCTTTAATACCAGCACTCAGGAGGCTGAGCTAGGCAGTTGTACAAAGTTTGAGGCCAACCTGGTCTACAGAGTGAGTTCAAGGACAGAGTCCAAAGTTACACAGAGAAACCCTGCCTTGAAAAACAAAAACAAACAAGCAAACAGACAGGCAGACAAAATAAATAAGGCCAGCCTAGGCTAAATAATAAAAACCCTGTCAAAAATAAATAGTGAATCTATATGCTAGGCATTCAACTCAGAAGCCATAGTTGAAGAGGACAGGAGAGAAGCCTCAGTGGTTGACAGAACTTGTTGCTCTTGGAGAGGAAACAGGTTCAATTCCCTGTATCCATTGGAGGCTCACAACCATCTACCGGCCCGTTCCAGGGGATTCAATAGGCACACAGGTGGTGCACACTCACATCTGCAGGCAAAACACTCAAACTCATAAAAATAAATCTATTTTTAAGTTGTAGAATAATAAAAAACTAACCACCTAAGGTAGAGTATATTATAAAGTCAAGGGCAGAAATTAATAAAAAATAAATGCAAATGCATAGCAGGAAAGTGTAATCCTGCTCCCCATGGAATAATGTCTGGTAAAAAGTTTACCCCAGGAGAAATGTGTCTTCCTATTGTTCAGGTTGGCTATGGTGGAACTAAGTAGAGAGTTAAGAGAAGGGATGGAGAGATTGGTGTCAAATCTATTCTAAAATAGAAGGTTTTCGGTGTTTGAAGGTCTTTTGTTTTGTTTTATTCTTTTTTTACTCTCACAAGTTCTAGTGTGTCCCAGGCTGGCTTCCAAACTCACTGTGGGTGTGACCTTGACTGTCTTGCACTTTTGAGTTTCCTGCCTCTACTTCCTAAGTGATGGGATAGGATTATATTCGGGACCCACGATGCTCAGTTTTTGTGGTACCCAGGGCTCTGTTCATGTTGGGCCATCATTCTACCAGGTGAACTACATCCCAGGCTTGCAAAACTTGACAATTACTAGTAAGGGTACTGTTGGCCCAATTTGGTCATCAGAGGCACCAAGTGAGAATTCAGACATGGACTGTGGTAATGCTTGAACAAATCCTGCAGGCAGGTGCCTCATTTTCTTGCCTGTAGACACTCAGGAGAGGCCTCAACAGCCCTTGACTGCATAAATGTTTTCTTGCAGCTGAGATGTTTAAAGAGGCCACACAGGTTGAAGCCTTGACGAGCATGAACTACTTTGATTTACGGCATATACCTGAAGGCTCTGTCATTTCTCGGTCCAGAGTGTCTTGGAATATCTCAGGCTGGCCAACAAACTTCCCAGTGAGTTCACTCGCTCCATCCCTAATTTCAACTGTGCTGAAGGTTTTCAAGTTGTCCTTAGAGACTCCACCCTAAACACCAGATTAACAGTGTGAATTCTGGGAATGTTCCATGACCTGTTAAATCATCCCATGGCCAATGGCCATCTCTTTTTTTAATGGTTTAAACTTTCAAAAAATTAAATTAGAAACAATGTTATTTATGTATCAATTGCAGTTCCCTGTCCCTCCCGTTCTCCAGTGCCCCCATAGCCCCCATCCATCCCTCTTCTGCTCCATAGAAAGGATGAGGCCTTCTATGGGGGGGGTGGGAATCATCTAAGTCTGTCACATCATTTGGGGCAGGGCCTAGGCCCTCACCCATCTGTCTAGGCTGAGAGAGTATCCCTCTATGGGGAATGGGTACCCAATGTCCATTCGTACACTAGGTATAGATGCTGTTCCATTACCAGGGGCCCTATAGACTGCCCATGCCTCAGAACTGACACCTACATTCATGGGGTCTGGTTCAGTCCTATGCTGGTTTCCCAGTTATCAGTCTGGGGTGCATGAGCTCCCCCTTATTCAGGTCAGCTGTTTCTGTGGGTTTCCCCAGCATGGTTTTAATCCCTTTGCTCATCACTCTTCCCTCTCTACAACTGGATTCCAGGAGTTCAGCTCAGTGTTTAGCTGTGGATGTCTGCCTCTGCTTCCATCAGATACTGGATGAGGGCTCTAGGATGGCAAAAAAGGTAGTCATCAATTTCATTATCCGGGGAAGAGCATTTAAGGTAGCCTCTCCACTGTTGCTTAGATTGTTAGTTGATGTCATCCTTGTAGATCTCTGGACATTTCAATAGTGCCAGATTTCTTTTTAAACCTATAATGGCTCCCTCTATTATGGCATCTCTTATCTTGCTCTCCTCTATTCTTCCCCCGACTCAATCTTCCTGGTCCTTCATGTCTTCCTCCTCCCTCATCTTCTTCCCTTCTCTTTCTTCTAACTCCCTCTCCCCTCTCCCCTCTCCTCACGTGCTCCCAATTTGCTCAGGAGATCTTGTCCCTTTCCCCTTCTCTGGGGGACCATGTGTGTCTCTCTTAGGGTCTTCCTTGTTTTCTAGCTTCTCTGGAGGTTTGGATTGTAGGCTGGTAATCCTTTACTCTATGTCTAAAATCCACATATGAGTGAGTACATACCATGTTTGTCTTTTTGTGACTGGGTTACTTCACTCAGGATGGTTTCTTCAAGTTCCATCCATTTGCCTGTGTATTTCAAGATTCCATTGTTTTTGTTGTTATTGTTTTGTTTTTTTCCAATTAGTAGTACTCCATTATATAAATGTACCACATTTTCTCCATCCATTCTTCAGTTGAGGGGCATCTAGGTTGCTTCCAGGTTCTGGCTATTACAAATAGTGCTGCTATGAACAAAGTAGAACAGATGTCCTTGTTGTATGATTGTGCATCTTTTAGGTATGTGCCCAAGATCAGAATTGCTGGATCTTGTGGTAGACTGATTCCCATTTTCCTGAGGAACCACCATAATGATTTCCAAAGTGGCTGTATGAATTGGCACTCCCACCAGAAGTAATTCCCTTTCTCTATATTCTCTCCAGCATAAGCTGTCACTGGTGTTTTTGATTTTAGCCATTCTGACAGGAGAAAGATGGTATCTCAGAGTTGTTTTGATTTGCATTTTCCTGATGGCTAAGGATGTTGAACCCTTTCTTATGTGTCTTTCAGCCATTTTAGACTCCTCTATTGAGAATTCTCTATTTAGTTTTGTAATCCACTTTTTAATTGGATTATTAGGTGTTTTGGAGACTAGCTTCTTGACTTCTTTGTATATTTTGGAAATCAGCCCTCTGTCAGATGTGGGATTGGTGAAGATCTTTTTCCATTCTATGGGCTGCTGTTTTGTCTTGTTGACTGTGTCCTTGGCCTTACAGAAGCTTCTCAGTTTCAGGAGGTCCCATTTATTAATTGTCGATCTCAGGGTCTGTGCTACTGGTGTTATGTTCAGGAAGCCGTCTCCTGTACCAATTAATTCAAGGGTATTTCCCACTTCCATTTCTAAGAGGTTCAGTGTGGCTGGATTCATGTTGAAGTTTTTGATCCATTTGGACTACAGCATCCAGTTATGCCAGCACCATTTGTTGAAGTTGCTTTCTTTTTTCCATTGCATTCTTTGTCAAAAATCAGGTGTTCGTAGGTATGCAGGTTAATTTCAGGGTTTTCAATTTGATTCCATTGGTCTACCTGTCTATATTTGTGCCAATACCAAGCTGTTTTCAGGACTATAGCTCTGTAATAGAGCTTGAAGTCAGAGATGGTGATGCCTCCTGAAGTTCCTTTATTGTATAGGGATGTTTTGGCTATCCTGGGTCTTTTGTTTTTCCATGTAAAGTTGAGAATTGTTCTTTCAAGGTCTGTGAAGAATTTGTGCAGATATTTTAATGGAGATTGCATTGAATCTGTGAATTGCTTTTGGTAAGATTGCCAATGTTACTATGTTGATCCTACCTATCCAAGAGCATGGGAGATCTTTCCATTTTTCTGGTATCTTCTTTAATTTCTTTCTTTAAAGACTCAAAGTTCTTGTTACATAGGTCTTTCACTTTTTTGGTTACCGTTACCCCAAGATATTTTATGCTGCTTGTGGCTATTGTAAAGGGTAATGTTTCTCTGATTTCTTTCTCAGCCCATTTAATCATCTGTAGATAATATGGCTACTGATATTTTTGAGATGATCTTGTATCCTGCCACTTTGCTGAATGTGTTTATCAGCTGTAGGAGTTCCCTGGTAGAGTTTTTTGGGTCACTTATGTAAACTATCATATTATCTGGAAATAGTGAAAGTTTGACTTCTTCTTTTCCTATTTGTATCCCCTTGATCTCCTTTTGTTGCCAATTTCTCTAGCTAGAACTTCAAGTACAGTGTTGAAGAGGTATGGAGAGAGTGAACAACCTTGTCTTGTTCCTGATTTTAGAGGAATCACCTTTAGCTTCTGGCTATTTAGTTTGATGTTGCCATGGTCATCTCTTATTTTTGACAAAATTTGATAACAGAATTAGAGTTCTTATAGAGATGTTTCTATAAAGCATCTTGAAAAGGCTAATTGGAAGGCTTATTAAAACCACAAAATTCATTATTTTTGGTGACGACATGATTACTTTCTGTATTTTTATTCACTGTTAGGATACTTCAGTAAAATTAGGTAAGATTTTAATTAAAACAATCTGATTCTCTCGTATAAATGTTCATAGTTATTGATATATAATCCTTAAGGTTACGTTTTATATATATGCACATGCTAAGTGTATACATTAAAAATATATAATTATGTTTGTATGTCTACACACACACACACACACACACACACACACACACACACACACACACACACATTCCTAAGGCTGCAAGGACCTTAAAACAAAACCATACATCCTTCACACAAGCTTACTGATCTACTGTGAACTGTGTCTATTTCAAAACTGTATTTTCATTTCATTTTCACCAGGTGAGCTCTGAAGGAGTGCAGAGAAGCAATTCCCTGGAGGTTAGCCACACAGGAAACTTAGGATTGACTCTGCACCCTGTCAGAGAAAAGGGTTAATTTATAATCATAGTAAGAGGTGGCCAGGAACATCCAGGCCAATTTTGTTAGCAGGTATCCCTTGGTAGCAATTTTGTTGTAACCAGAGGCTAGTTTCAAGACCACTCTTGTCTGATCAGTTCTGTCTTCAGTCTTTTGTTCACACAAAGCTGGGGGGGGAGTAGCAATTGAACCATTTCAGGGAGGAGGCCAATTTTTTCTCCTAGTTGATTACCAGGATGGTACTAAATTATCAAATTTATAAAATTGTTTTCATTTTGATTACTGGCTTACTATAAATTGCCTTTATTATGTTTAGGCATGTCTCTTATATCCCTAATGTCTCCAAGACTTTTATCATGAAGAACTGTTGGATTTTGTCACAGGATTTTTCAGGATCTAATGAAATGATCATGTGGGTTTTTTTTCTTTTTTATGGTGGATTACATTACAGATTTTCTTATGTTGAACGATCCCTGCGTCTCTGGGATGAAGCCTACTTGATCATGATGAATGATCATTTTGTTGTGTTCTTGGATTCAGTTTTCAAGTTTTTTTATTGAGGTTTTTTTTTTTTTTTTGCATCAATGTTCATGAGGGAAATTGGTCTGTAACTCTTTCATTGTTGAGTCTGTGTTGTTTGGGTATCAGGGTGACTCTGACCTCATAAAAAGAATTTGGTAATGTTCTTTCTGTTTCTATTTTGTGGAATAATTTGAGTATTGGTGTTATCTCTTCTTTGAAAGGCTGTTAGAATTCTGCACTAAAACAGTTTGGCCTTGGGCTTTTCTTTTTTTTTTTTCTTTTTGCTGGGGGAGTATTCTTAATGACTCCTATTTCCTTAGGGGTGATAGGTCTATATAATTTTTTAAATCTGATCCTAATTTAACTTTGGCAAGTGGTATCTATCAAAAAAATTGCCCATTTCTTTTAGAATTTCCAATTTTATGAATTATAGGTTTTTGAAGTATGACTTAATGATTCTTTGGATTTCCTCTGTGTCTATTGTTATGTCCCCATTTTTATTTCTGATTTTGTTAATTAGGATAGTGTTTCTCTGCCTTTTAGTTATTTTGCATAAGAGTTTGTCTATCTTGCTGATTTTCTGAAAGAACCAACTCTTTGTTTCATTGATTCTTTGTATTGTTCTCTTTCTTTCTATTTTATTGATTTCAGCCCTCAGCTTGTTATTTCCTGTCATTTATTCCTCAGGTGTTTTTGCTTCTTTTTGTTCTAGAGATTTCAGGTATGCTGGTAAATTGCTAATATGAAATCTCTCTAATTTCTTTATGAAGGCACTTAGTGCTATGAAATTTGCTCAGCACTACTTCTGTTGTATCCCATTAGTTTGTATTTTTTGTGCATTAATTTTCATTGAATTCTAGGAAGTCTTTAATTTCTTTCTCTTTTTCTACATTGACCAGCAGTCATTCAATAGAGAATTTTTCAATTTCCATGAGTTTGTAAGCTTTCTGTTGTTGTTGAAATATAGCTTTAATATGTGGTGGTCTGATGGGATAAAGGAGATAAACTCAATTCCACTGAAGCCAGAAACAAGATATGACTGTTCACTCTCTCCATATATGTTCAATGTGGTACTTGAAGTTCTAGCCAGTTCAATGAGACAACTAAGGGAAATGAAGAAGTCAAAATATCACAATTAGCAGATGATATGATATTATATATAATTTCTAATTAATTCAAAATTCTACCAGGGAATTCCTAAAGCTGACAAACACCTTCAGCAAGGTGGCTGGATACTAGATAAACTCACAAAAATTAGTAACCTTCCTATATACAAATGATATACAGGCTATACAGGCTGAGAAAGAAATCATGGAAAAACACCCTTCACAATAGCCACAAATAATATAAAATATCTTGGGTAACTTTAACCAGGCAAGTATAAAACCTGTATGACAATAACCTCAAGAAGAAAGAAATTGAAGCATATATCAGAATTCTCAACAGAGGAATCTCAAATGGCCAAGAAACACTTAAAATGTTTAACATCCTTAGCCATCAGGGGAATGCAAATAAAAAGGACACTGAGATTCCATCTTACACCTGTCAGAATGGCTAAGATAAAAAACACAAGTGACAGCACATGGTGGGAAGAATGGGGAGCATGGGTAATAGTCCTCCATTGTACAGCCACTTTGGAAATCAATATGGAGGCGTCTCAGCATATTAAGGACTGACCTACCTCAAGATGCATCTGTACCACTCCTGGATAGATATCCAAAGGATGCTCCATCCTACCATGAGAACATCTACTCAAACATTTTCATAGAAGTTTTATTAATGATAGACAGAAACTGTAAGCAACCTCAAAGTCTCTAAACTGAAGAATGAATAAAGAAAATATTTACATAATGGAGTACTTCTCAGATGTTAAAAAATGACATCATAAAATTTTCAGGCAAATGGACGGCGCTAGAAAACAACCATCCTGAGTGAGGTAACCCAGACCCAGACAGAAAAACATGGTGTGAAATCACTTATAAATGAGTATTAGCCACAAAGCAAACAGTAATCATGTTACCATCCACAGAAACAGAGAAGCTAAGAAACAAAGAGGGCTCAAGGGTGCTGCAGGGTATTTGATCATACCATGAACACCAAGATTGTGTTAATTAAATAAAAACCCCAAATCAGGAGGCTGAGCTAGCAGCTAGTTGACAGGAATGGCCAAACATGATCAAGAGGAAGTCAGGAAGATGGATAGAGACACAGGAAGTAGAAGGGAGGGACTTAAAGTTTGACAGTTCCTTTTGGATTGGAACAGAGGAAGAAGAGCTCTCTTTCTGAGATGTAGGGTAAGCAGGAAGATAAGTGGTTTCTCCTCAACCTCTCTGAGCTAGCAGATCTTCACTTAACCTTTGACACCCAAGTCTTCATTGGCAAAATTGTAAGATATAAATTTAGATAAAAACAATTGGTGACCAATGTGGGGTACTAGGCTCTTCCAGCTGACTATGCTTCTGCCACCGCCATTCCTCATGTGCACAGGAGTTCTTCTGTTCCCAGTGCTCACCCTGGCCCCAAGTGCAGCCACCACTGAGTGCTCCACACAGCCCCCTGCTGCTGCTGCTGCTGCTGCTGCTGCTGCTGCTGCCTCTGGCTGCTCCATGCAGAGCTCCACCGCCACCGCCATGGCTGCTATGGAGAAACTGAAAAGTAAGCAGAATTGATGAGGAACCTGGGAAATCCTTAAGGAGAGAGTTAAATAATATAAAATCTTCCACATTAAGGATAGGAGCTACTTCAACGCAGGGAGTTAGGACCCTGCATACTGCTACTTTAGATGGCTTGAAAAATAGAAACAGAAAATGGAAAGACAAATGAAATAACTGAGACTAACATAATACCAATTATAAGTACTGTCAGTCTGGTAATTAATATGTTATCAATAATAGTCATAGTGTTTTTTTTATGCCAAATGTGAAAAGTTGACCGATAAGATAGTAGCCTTAGAAAGATTTAGTAATGAATGTAAGAAAGATCCTCAGACACAGACAGAGGAATTTAGAGAAGTACCTACCCTGACACTGTATGATGAAACTGAAAAGGGGGCAGCCCAAGATTATTAGAAAACCAACATTAGTTTATCCCATTACTATACAAAAATGGCCAGGAGATGACAGATGCTCCCAGGGTTATCAGGAATTTAGATGGAATCCTATAGAAATAGTAGATTTGAGGAGATTTAAGGAAATGGTCATTTCACATGGTATGCATTAACCCGATATGAAGCAGATATTAAATTCATTGTCAACCCAGAACAGAGTTATCCCACAAGACTGGAAAGACTTAATTATAGCAGTATTGGAAGCTGGTCCTCAGTTACAGTGGAAAGAGGAAGCTAGGGTCATAGAGCAACAAAATAGACTAGAGGTATTGATGTTTAACAAGATCAGTTACTAGGTGAGGGCCAACCTACTAAATTGCAGAGGAAGATTGATTTTGATGATCATTCTTTGGCTCTATGTAGTCTAACAACTTTGAAAGCTTGAGACAAGATTGACGAATCAGGAAAGAGGTCTGAGTTATTTACTAAAATTATACAAGGTCCCAAGTAAGTCTTCACTGATTTTTTTTTTCAAAGATTGATCACAGCTGTAAATAGAATAGTATCTGATCCAGAAGTCAGACAAATATTGATTATATATATTAAGAATGCAAAAGAGTGATTAGGCCTTTAAAGGACAGATTGGTACCAATAGATGGATTAGAAATACAGCTGATATTGAATCTCATGCTTATGATGCTGCTTTGATAGGAGAATCAATTTTTAGAAATTTTAAGATAAAATTAAAATGTCAGATTTTTAAAAAGGGATTGTAACCAAGGTATTCCTGAAAACAATGTTTTTTTTTTTTTCTAGAGATAATCCAAAATAAAGTTCCCAGCCTTCTGGGGTAGGCCAAGGATGTAGCAAATGTTGACACTGAACCAGTGAATTGAGATCAACAAGGTACAGAAAAGGGAACCCTTTGCTATCTAAAATACCTTAGGGGACTCCCAAAGGTCCCAATATCAAAATTTGTTCAATCATTCCCTGTCAGCATCAGAGAACTTTGATAGAGCAGTTAAATAATTTAATGCCTGTTGTTGAGAACACTCTGGATGTCATCAAGGACAGAACAGCTTCGGCAGATGAAAGAAAAAGTTCAGAAGAGACTATAAAACAAGTATTTTGGCAAACTTCTATAAATTATCAAAGACCAAAGCTAAAAATACAAATAAATGGCATTACTGGACCCAGGTGCAGATGTAACCATAATTTCATCAAAATCTTGGCATCCAGATTGGCTCTTCAGGAGATAAATATTCAGCTTTGAGGGACTGGAGCTAATCTTAGGTAAAACAAAGTACGAGATGGGTCAAGTGTTTAGGGCCAGGAGAGCAGAGAGGAAAATTATAGCCATATGTGACTTACAAAGTGATGAATTCACGGGATGTGATTTGTTGCAGTAATGGAAAACACTGAATAAAATTCCTCAAATCTCAGAAACAAACCATTAAATAAAGGATACCTCTGAGAGAAATCTTAAAAGACATTACCAAGAAGGGTGACAGACCATTCTGTTTGTATGTAAGTAGGGCAAAACTGCTGTTGGTCTTTCAAAGGTACCAACCTCCCTATTTTTAAAATGATTACCTGACAAACTTGTGTGGGTGGAACAATAGCCTTTGACGTCAGAAAATTACAGGCATTAGAACAGCTGGTACAGGAGCAGCTAAATGATCAACATATTGAAGAATTAGACAGACCTTGGAATTTTCCTATATTTATCATTAAAATAAATCTGGAAAATGGAGAATAGTAACAGATTTGAGGGCCATAGTTAAGGTGACCAAGACAATGGGCTTTTACAGCCTGCCATTCCCTTTCCTTCTTTAGTACCAAAGGGATGGTCTGTTATAGTGATTGATTTAGAAGACTTATTTTTTTAACTATACATTTACAAGAACAGGATAGAGAAAAATTTGTCTTCTCAAACTGCTTGATGGTACCAGTGGAGTGTCTTAGCCAAAGGGATTGTTAAATAGCTCCACTTTGTGTCAATATTTTTTACACCAGCTGTTAGAAATAATTAATAAACTGTTTCCTCGATCTACAGTCACCATTATATGGATAATGTCTTCTTGGCTGATTCAGAAGCAGATACCTTATAAAAAATGTTTGATGAAGTAAGGAGAATTTTGCCTTGTTGAGGATTACAAATTGCCTGTGAGAAAATACCAAGAGATTTTGTTAATTATCTAGGATGTAAGACAGGTTTATAGAAAATTCAACCACAGAAATTACAAATTAGGGGAGATCAATTACAAATTCTTAATGATTTTCAGAAATGGCTGGGAGATATTAACTGGTTACTACCCACAATTGGATTCACTACTCAAGAGCTAGGTAATGTACTTCCAAGGTAGTAAGTGCTTAAATAGGCCAAGAAAATCATCAGCTGAGGCTGAGAGAGACTTGGCTCTGATAAAAAAGGAATGACAGGATGTGCTTCTGGAACACTTGGATGCAGAGTCTGATGGTTTTATAATAACGCCACCTTCTGCTCATTCTCCCACGGGGATTCTTACGCACAGAGAAGACAGTATCTTAGAGTGGACACTTTTTACCACACAAACGGAGTAAAAAGTTAAAGACCTACATAGAAAATGATTCTAAATTGATTGTGAAAGGAAAATGAGACTTCATCAGTTAGCAGGAATAGACCCAGAAGAGATTGTGGTATCTTTTTTACTAACGCTGAAATTGCCTCACTATGGACAGAAAATGAACATTAAGATTGCAGTAAATTTTGGGAGAGATTAACAACAAATATCTCCAAAGAAAGAGACTTCAGATTACAAAAAGAACAAATTGGACACTCCCTCATATAATGAGGGGAACACCAATTTCTGGAGCCCCTACTTTCTGTACTAATGCAAATAGACCAGGAAAGGCAGGGTATAAATCAGGAAAAATAAGTAAAGTGGCTCAAAGCTCTTATGATTTCATTCAAAAGTCAGAATTATATGTTGTTCTCATGGTATTATTAGATTTTTAGGAAACTCTTAATATAATTACTGACCCTCAATATGTATAAAGAGTTGTTTTATATTTTGAAACCACTGAACTTATTCCAGATGATTCAGAATTAACTTTGTTATTTAATAAATTATAAGAAATAATCAGAAATAAGAATCATGCTTTGTGTATAACATATAACAGATTCCACGCAGGTCTCCCAGGCACTCTAGGCAAGGTAACGATGAAGTTCTATTGTTAGTAAACGCGCTAACAAGCCTCAGAATTTCATACCATGTTAATAGGAAAGTTTTGAAGAAAGATTTTTTCTGTCACCTGGCATCAAGCCAAAGAAATTATAAGAAAATGTCCTACTTGTTTTTTTGTATAACCAAACTTCCATTACCTGAAGGAAGTAGCCCAAAGAGTACTGAAAGAAATGAAATTTGACAAGTGGGTGTGTTTCACTTTTGTGGAGTTTGGAAAATTAAAGTGTGTGCACCATACCATAGATAAATTATTCAGGATTTCAATGGGCAACAGCTTTACATTCCAAAAGGGCTGATTCAGTAATTACACATTTGTTAGACATTATGGCCATCATGGGAATACCTGTGCAAATTAATACTCCAGCATACATCTCTAGTAAAATGAAATGTTTTTTTAAAATATTACAACATCAATCATATTACAGACACACCACACAATCTATAGAACAAGGGTTATAGAAAGATCTAACCGTACTTTAAAAAATGTACTTAATATAAAGAATGGGGTAATAGAGATCCCCCAGAGATAGATTGCACAGTGCTTTATAAACTTTAAAGTTTTTTAAAAATTTATTTTTATTTAAATTAGAAACAAGCCTGCTTCACATGTCAATACCACTCCCTCTCTCTCCTCTCCTCCCCCGCCCCCTACTAAACCCCCACCCCATGCCGCCTCCGCTCACCAGGGAAGGGGAGGCCTTCCATGGGAGATCTACAAAGTCTGTCATATCATCTGGGGCAGGGCCTAGGCCCTCCCCTGTATGTTCAGGCTGAGATAGCATCTCTCTATGTGGAATGGACTCCCAAATTCCATTCGTGTACTAGGGATAAATACTGATCTACTACCAGAGGCCCCATAGATTGCTGAGGACTCCTAACTGACATCCTCATTCAGGGGGTCTGGATCAGTCCTATGCTGGTTTCCCAGCCATTAGTCTGGGGTCCAACCACAAGATCCAGCAATTCCTCTCTTAGGCATATACCCAAAAGAAGCACATTCATACAACAAGGACATCTGTCCAACCATGTTCATAGCAGCATTGTTTGTAATAGCCAAAACCTGGAAACAACCTAGATGTCTCTCAACTGAAGAATGGATAGAGAAAATGTGGATAGAGAAAAAATGGATAGAGAAAAACATTTACACAATGGAATACTACTCAGCAGAAAAAAAATGAAATCTTGAAATTCGCAGGCAAATGGATGGCACTAGAAACTTTAAATTTTTTAAATGCTAATGAGAAAGGAATGACAACTGTGGAGAGACCTTGGCTAGTTGAAAAACTTGCTGAATCAAATTAGCCTGTGTGTTTTAAAGAAGTGTTGACCTCAGAATGAAAACTGGAGAATAGGTTTTGCTTCTGTTGCCACAGCACAAGAAGAGATATGGATACTGTCAAAATTAATAAAGATTAGAACAAAACAGAAGAGACCTCCTGAACTTATGAAGACAAAGAAACATCTTTCATTTGATCAGGTATGGAAAAATAAAAATAATTTTGAATGGTGGTTTACCAAAAGCACACATACCTTCCTGGCATAAAATGAAAATGACGTCTTTAACCATGTGTTTTAATTCCGTGTTAGGATGTTAGACTGTAGACTGCCATTTGGTCCTTGCTATCTTGGACATCAACTTTAAAAGAATTTTTTTCTTAAATAAAAAAGATATTTTTGTTGTTTGGTATTAAAAAACCCAATTAAGAAACTTAGAATGTTTTAAGTAAAGTTAAAGTGTTACTACAGTTCAAGTTTGATTTCAAAATATTTAAGAATTAGACTGATTTGGAGCTGAGATAAAATGTTTTGAGCAGGACAGTGATAGCCCACTCCTTCAATCCCAATAGAGGCAGAGAGATCGATATAAGTTAGTTGTTTTCTAAATTCATAAGTTAGCTTTACGGCTCTGGGTGTGCTTCACAGACAAGTGCACAGCAGTGGGGTATAGAGCATAGCAACCACCCTGGGAGGGCGTATGGGCCATAACAACCAGTTGACCAGTCAACACAAGGCAGGCCCTCCAAGCCTGGAGGCACACCAATCCTGAGCCTGTGCATACCCCTAGACACTCCCCATATGCTGTCCTACAAGGTCTCTGTCCGTGGTTTCTCAGGGTCTTTCCCCAGCCATCCACCATGGCGGGTGGATGAAAGGCCTGAGCTAATGGGGTTAGCTCGTTAAACAACTGCAATAAAAGACTCATTGCTTTTGCATCGAGAAAAAAAATTCTGGAGTTACAGTGAACAAGGTGGTGTTGTTGCATGCTTTTAGTCCCACCACCCAGCAACAAAACTCAGATATAGCTCCTAAATGGTATGTTTGCATATCATATTTATAGGTTATTATAAAAAATCCTCTATGGGGTTACTAGAAAGGCAGGCTGAAATTTAAAGTAAATTTCCATTGTGATCTAAAAGTAAATACACTTAAACCTTCAATTTATATATAAAAAGAAAAGGGAACATAGGTCTATTTATCCATACATACTAGAGTATCTCTAGTTTCAAATTTTCAATTTTTTACATTAAATGAGAATTTTTTCTGTTGCCAAGACCAGGTTAACAAAGATATATAACCTTTCAAAAAAAGGAAATCCCCAAAGTCAGGGTTGGGGCAGGATTTTTGTTTTTGTCTTCGCAGGATAATAAAAACATCCAACTAAGGAATCAGGAAGCCACTGGACAAGTGCGACATCCCAAGAAGGTCAAATCATCAAGAGAAAATGTCCCAAGAAAAAGAACAAATTGGCCTAACGGTATAGCACACCTCCAGCAGGGTGGGGTGTCATACATGTTACCAAATGCTTGTTTCTGTTGCTCTCTATAGACATAAAAGGAACATGGTCTTTTGTGGGCCCAATTTAATTAAATTTCAAGCTGGCTTTGGAGTTAAAGCATGGTTCTCTCCTTCTCTAAACCCAATCATGCTTCTTAAAGGAAAATACAAAATCTGTGTCTCATGTCAGAAAGGTACCTGGTATGGGACAGAAGACAATACAAGTTAAAGAAATTTCTATCATCACCAATCCTTTGTTTTCATTTGACTCTTTAGAAGCTTTTCTTAAGATGTAAATATTATCTCAGAATCTATAAGATTATTATGTATACATAAACTTTTTTTGTCCTAACACTAGGGATCGTATAGATTATTAATTAATTCTAGAAATGAGCTTAATATAGCTTCCCTATTTGATTTGGGGCTTGAATCTGAAGCAAGTAACTAGGAATTGAGTTTGTGTACCCTGGGTGTATTTAACAGATTTCTGTCCTCTAACCTCTCAGAGATCATCTGACATCTACAGTGTTTAAGTTTTCTGCAGTGAACCATGACCATTCCTAGCAGAGATCTTTGAAGTCTCCAAGAAGATGATAGGGGCTCTGCAATGATGAATCCACCTGGATTGTGGTAATGCCATTAAAGTGACAAACACCACTCAAAGATCAGCTTCAGACTACACACTGCTTAGGGCAACTTCAAAGTGGTTAATGAAGATGGTCCAGCCTCATAGACTACTCCAGCCAGGACTTCCCATGGCACAGAGACTGACAACAAATGATGCCACCAGCTCTCCCAGGACTTGACCATTATACCAATTTTCTTGGGGCCCTCTAAAGATATCATTGCTCCAGACAGCAGTAAGTAATTTTAAGAACATGATGGCTACATGTACTATAAGTGGGGTGGGTTGTTTTCCATCATTTTGGTCGGTTATAGATGTTTGTCATCGTTGAGGGGTGTTGGTTTCAAGTTGTTGTTGGTCATGGTCAGGGAGGAAACTAAATAGAAGCTAGATTATTGATTTATTTCTTTTCCCTTTATCCTTCTTTCTCTTTTATATAAAAATATAAGGAGAATGATAGAATAAATGGGTAGATTTTTGAAACTACTTTTATACTAAAAAGCAATCAACTACTAGTCTAAATATTTTATATCACTATGGATTTTTGTATGTTGATACAAATTTAAGGTTATTTTTGTTACAACATACTGTAAGGTATTGTGCCCATTCAACTCATTTAAAATTGTAATGTAAAGTTCTAGTCCTTGAACACTATTATTACAAACTGTTTAGGATAATTAAGATAACAATCAAACTTGTAGTAAGGGTTTAAATGTAGACAGAAATAAACTCAATTTAGCTTCATGTATTTTAGATCTATGTGTGATCTTCAAACACTTCATTTAAGATGTTTTAATAACATAAGGCTTTTTATGATGGTAAGATACATCTGCTCCTAGCAGCACCAATCTACTTTAGAGATGATGACAGACATCGAAGAACCTTCATATGGAGTTTTCTTTACATGTGGCAATGCTAGTCACTGGGTAAGAAACTTCCCTTGGCTCTACCGCTGATAGTATGTTGTCCAAATTGGACCAGCAGGACACAAATGAAGGCAACTGCAGAACTTTGCTAAGACAAGGCAGGACAGTCTTTCAAAATTCCTGCTTCACAGAAAAGTCCTGAAGATGGATGCTCCAACCTTGGATGACTGTCCAGGAAACCAGCTGACTGTGTCATTTCTATAGTTTTGTAAGTTGCTTGCTCTGCACTTCCTGTTTACCTAGGAAACATTTTATCCTTCTTGGGTCTCTGGTAGGGATGAAAACAAAATAGTTGTAGGTATATAGTTTTCCTTGTTAGCAAATTCAGCAATTACAAATGCACTGGACCATTATTCTTATTGTATATAGTTTTACTGTGTTAAAGTTAAAACCTTTCTCTTTTATTTAGGTGAAAAGGGGGAAATATTGTGGGACAATTGATCACAAGTGAACCCTGAGATTGTGTTAATTAAATAAAAACCTGAGGTCAGGAGGCAGAGTTAATTAAATAAAACCTGAGGTTAGGAGGCAGAGCCAGCGGCTAGTTGACAGGAAGTAGTCATTAGAAGGTAAAGAAATCAGCAAGCTGGATAGAGAAACTCACAGAAAGTAGAAGGGAGGGACTTAGAGTTTGGTGACCTCCTTTGGATTGGAACGGAGGAAAAAGAACTCTTTCTGAGATGGCACTAAAGGAAAAGGTCAAATAGTTGCTCCTCAACATCATCGAGCTATCAGCTTTTCACCCCAGCCCATGACTCCTAAGTCTTTATTGGTAAAATCATAAGATATAAATTTATATAAAACAACACAAGGAAGCCCTTGAAAATAGAGTCATGGGTATCTTGGGGGCAGATGGGGGCAAGAACAGAAGGGATCAGGTTGGGGGGAGAATGGAGGGAGAGAGTACCAGGAGCACAACTGGAATTGGAGGCCATCTCAGGAATGATCTGGAAACCTAGTGCAATGGAAATTCCAGGAATCCACAGGGGTGACCCTATCTAAGATTTATAGCAATGGCAGATTTAGAACTGGCTATCCCCTGTCACCAGTGGAGGGACTGGGACACCAACCCATAACGTTTACCTATAATTTGTTATGATTGCAAAGTGTGCTGGAGTAAAGGTGACACAGATATTGTGGGAGTGACCACAGCTTGAGCCCCATGGCATGAGAGGAATCCCATCCCTTGACACCACCTGGAGAGCCAGGAACCAGAGATTGGATAGCCAGATAGGCTTGAACTGAACACCATGGGGAAAAAATAGAACTTAAAACAAATAAAAGAAACCTCAATGAAATAATTATTAATGATATTCTGCTATACTTTTAGTTTAGTTGCATAATTGCCATCAGAGATGCTTCATCCAGCAGCTGATGGGAGCAGAGGCAAAGACTCACAGCCACACATTAGACAGAGCTCAGGGAATTCTCCAGAAGAAGGGGAGAAAGGAGACAGGGGGTCAAGGTCACCACAAGAAAACCCACAGACTCAATTAACCTGGGCTTAGCTCGCAGAGATGAAACGGACAATCAGGGACCCTGCAAGGGTCTGACCTATGCTCTCTGCATATGTGTTATGGTTGTGTAGCTTGATCTTCTTGTGGGGCTCTTAACAGTGGGAGTGGGGGCTGTCCTTGACTCTTTCACTTGCTTTTGGGGACCTTTTCCCCCTATTGGGATACCTTATCCAGCCTTAATAGGAGAGCAAGTTTATATCTGGTTGATATCGTGGGAGGTCGCTCTTTTCTGAAGGGTAAGGAGGGGAGGACTAGGTGTGGGAGGGAAACTGTGGTGGGATGCAATATGAGAGAAGAATAACTAAAAATAGTTTTGGAATCTATTGGCATAGTTTTCCAATACACGAGGCTTGGGGCTTTCACCTACAGATGCCCTACACTCAGAATATTGTTCCAGAGAGAGTTGTCCCACAGTCAAAAACCAATGAGCCAATTCCAGACTGATTAAAGGCTGGGATGACTGTGAAAGAAAGCAGTGGAGCTTCCATTGCCAGAGAGTATTTTCATGACCCCAAAGCAGGCAAGGGGTTATCAACAACAACAACAACAACAACAACAACAACAACAACAACAACAACAACACACACACACACACACACACACACACACACACACACACACACCACACAGAGTTTATAAGGAAATCGTTAGTAAGATGCAACTTCTCCTCTCCTCATCTAGAGATCATTTAGGGAGTAAAAAGATGAAACTCAATGAGAAGACTGCAGTATTTCCACTGACAAGGAACTCACATCCAAAATATCGCAATCACATCTACATGTTAATAAGGAGTGCAAACACATGCTAAATAAAAGACCAATGCAAAATTAGAAATGTATCACACACACACACACACACACACTCACTCACTCATTCACACACTCACTCATACACACACTCACTCATACACACACTCACTCATACACACACACTCACTCATACAAACACACTCATACACACACACTCATACACACACTCACTCATACACACACACTCACTCATACACACATACTCACTCATATACAAAGACCAATAAATAAGTAAAAGTGAAAAGCTATTGAACACTGCCAGTCCCCAGCAAAACAGCAGCTAAAACAGATATAAGAGCTAAGGACATGGCTCATCATCTTACAGTTTCCCACAAGACAGTGAGAGTCAGAGTGTGAATCCCTGAACCCAGCACTCAGTAGATGGAGATAGGAGATTCCTGGGACAAGCTAGCTAGCTAGACCAGCCAAATTGATGAGTTCTGGGTCCAACTAGAGATGCTGTCTGAAAACTGATCACGGAAGACATTAACCTCTATGCTCCACATGCAATTGCACACGTGTACATGTGTACTAAACACACACGCTCACGCCCAAATCCCCTGAACCAAGTAAGATCCCATCATAAACCTAGTAGAGTGGCTGCCATAGAACAAGCTGGCATTACTAAGTGTGGGTAAAATTTCAGAACCATAGCGATTCTTATAACCTGCTCAAGGCAGAATAAATCAGTGTGATCGTTTTCAGTAGTGTCTACAAAAGCTAAACATAGGTATACTCAGTGACTCAGCAATTCCACTCCCAGATGGCTTATATAATCACAAAAAAGACAATTGCAAAATTTTTAATATCAACTATTTTTATAGCAATTTGTAAATTTGAAGCAACCACAATGTCCGTGGGTAGTGAAATGGACAGAAGTGTGGGCTATCCAGATAATGGATTAAAGAGGTAGTGGGTGAATGAATGATCACACCTGTAAGGGGCGTGTAACAGACAGGCAGAAGCCTGGCTGCAAGAACATTAGGAAAGTGAGCACAGGCTGGTTACCTGACAAGGACTACCAGAGATAAGAGTGAGGGAGGGTGTGCCTGTGGGGCAGAAGGTGATAAACAAGGCATTTAAGGACCCGCTCAGAGGCTTGGGAAGCAGAGCCCACCATGACTGTGTGAACTCTCCTCCGCCGGAGAAGTCAGCCCACTAAGTTGAGAGCCGCCTGATCCGATACCAGACATCAAAGTCTGGAGACCTTGGTGACTGGAGACGCCTTGAGCTGTGGCCCTGTACTGGTCAGGTACTCCGGTTGTGAGCCTAGTAGCTATGGTCCCCGGGGCTTTCCTTCTGCTTGTGTGTATTGCTCTGATATAAGTGTGAAGTAAAATATATACGCAAAACCAACTCGCTGAGTCTGTCATCATTCCTCCTGGGTTAAAACCCGGTAAGTGCTCGTGACTACACTTGGCTAATCTCCAAAACATTTTCAGAAGATAATACAAAACAAATGGAATAAGGTTAAGTCCATTTATTTGATGTCCAAAAATAAACAAAACTAACCTAGATGCTTGGAGTTAGAAGAGCTATCCTCTGTGGAATGGGCTTAGTGAAGTTTCGTCATCAGGAGTTATGGATGGTCTCATTTTTGATGGGTTGTTGGTTACACAAGCATTGGGGTCATACAGATGGGTCTGCTCCATATCGCCTTAAGATCAGAGAGTTCAAAACTGTCCTTAGTAAGTCTAAAGACCTAAAGGTCTAATGCTTGATTACTGCAGGATGTTTAGGCCTTGATAGTGGATGTCTTATCTAAATAACAACACACTTGGGCTCAGGTGTGTTTGCTCTTGACCCTCAAGGCTGGATAACAGGTGTGGCTACCAAATGCTTGGAGGATTAAGGGAAGAAAGTCTGTTTGCTCCTTATACGTTATAATAAAAGTCTTCTATCATGTCCCCCTTTTGGTTGGGTACTTAAGAATGTTGAAGAATAAACTAGGGGTGTTCAGTATTGACTGGATTGCCCTCCTGACTCTATCCTGTGTCTCCGTCTTTCTCTTAACATCTTTACCTACCTTTTCTCAACCCATACTCCCCCTCTCAGGTATGAAACAGGAAATTGAGCTGGTTCCAACTGTAGCCCACAAAGACAGCTTCCCACACACGAGCATGTTTATTTTCTACAAACCATTGCATTTTGTATCTATGAATTCTGTGCATTTTCTTCATCATGCACCAATAAAACATTTACTAGGAAACAATGTCCATATGTTCTTTTTGTGTGTGTGTATCAAAATTTGGAACATTCAACTAATTATTTAAAGGACAGAGTATCGGGAAGGAAGCAGTGTACAAAAGCTAAAGAAATAAGTGTTTAGATACTCGTCATTACTTTAGGTAGTAAAAAAAAAAAAAAATGAGAGAAATTTATAAGCCTGGCTTCAGAGTCTAAATTTCTATAGCTTTTATTTTTGTCAGTAATTCTTAATTTGTGGTAAAATCTGGGTGGAGAGTAAATGGTATTTGATAGGGGACAGGGAAGAACAATCCAATTTGTGTGTGTGTGTGTGTGTGTGTGTGTGTGTGTGTGTGTGTGTGTTAACATTTTCAGAATAACAACAAAAGTTTAGATTCTGCATGAGTGAAATGGAATGTTTTACATGTATAATCCTCTTCCTTTGCTGAGATGTGAGTATCAATTGAGCAGGGTTGTGAGATAATGGCATTCTGGTGCTTAGCAACTGAAGCCATCACACACCTGTCATCGGTCTACAAGCGGAGTAGTCATAGAAGGTCTGATGAGGGTGAGGGTTGCAAACCAGTGCTAGAGAACTTGCCTAGAAAGTTCACAGCTCTGTGTTCAATCTTCAGTGTGTAAAAAAAGAAAGTTCTAATAGTGTTCATTACTTAAACTGTTTAGACATATGCCTGTATCATTTTCTTTCTCATCATAAACTATGGCCCACTGTTCAGCAGAAAATTATGGATCCCTTTCAACATGGCAGGTATCATTCCAAACTGGATAAAAAAAGAGAGAACCGGTGCACAAATATTGGATATATTTCATTGTAACAAGATAGTTTTCTTTAATAGATGAAAATGTAAGCACGAAGGAAGGGTTAATGAATCAGGAATGAACTTGAGTTTTTCTCCAGTGTAATTAGGATGACACTACAATTTCCTATAATAATAAAAATCATGGAAAATCAACCTCACAGGGTGGAAGGATTAAGGATTATCCAATTTTGGACTTACTTGTTAGGCTGAAATGCTTATTAGACATCCAAGCAGGCGCATATCTGACCCTCTCATTAAAAAGGGGTCCAGCCTGAAGGTATGCACATAGTATGTCTTAAAATCCTAGGACTGGGTACAGTTGTTGTCAGGCACACGTGAATAGAGCAAAGGACAGAGACAGCACCCACAGCCACACCAAAGGATAGAGATACCAAAGGCTAGAATAATAAACAAAGGGAATCAAGGAGAGACTGGAGAGTGAGTCCCAGAGGAAGAATGGTTCATTCCTGGGGGACTGGATAGGATGGATCCGTTAGAGGTCTGAAGACAGGAAAGCTGAATAGTTAAGGGACTGGAAGCCTGAGCTAAGGAGAGCTGAGTGGCCTGAGAGCACACTGAAGGCCTTTGTTATGAACTAGGTAGCATGGCCACATAGGCCCATGTCCCCTCCCCCAGCACCTCCCTCCTGCACTGCAGGAGGGAAGAGTGCAGAGAGGTGGATGAGGCCCTGGGCTTCTCAGACAATGTGGAGAAGAAGCGGCCTATGGGAACTCTAAGGGGGGGGGGATAAAGTCAAGGGTGGGGAGCGGAGATGAAAGGCTTCCAGGAGAGTCTCGTGATCATATTTGATGACAAATCTATGAGCGCGGAAAGGGAGACCTTAAAATGACGTCTGGACTGAGGTCCGAAAGAGGCACCTGTTATGATAAATCTTTCCTCCAAAAGCTGCCTGAGCCCCACTGCCATGTGTGAGCTTTACGCCAGCCGCCTGCCCAAGTTAGGTCCAAATGAATTCACAGAAACTTGTATTAGCTTCAAAGCTGCTTGACCAATGACCAGGATTCTCACCTGTTAGCTCAGTCTCAATTATCATACATCTATACATTTTATAATGCTTATCTTATCGGACGCCTTATTGGCGTCCCTCCTTGTTGGTGGATCACATCCTGCTGCTGGAGGAGGCAAAGGGGAAAGAGGCCCTTCCTGTTTCTCCTTAGCTTAAATATGAGTCTCCTTGCTATGTCACTTCCTGCCTGGATCATCACTTCTCTACTACATTTCCCAGAATCCTCTTTGACTCCTACTCCAGTCTACTTGCTGTCTCACTGGCCAAACAGTATTTTATTTAACAATCAATAAGATAAACATACACAGAAGTACTTCCCCCATCATCTCCTCTTTTCTGTCTAAAATAAAAGAAGGATAACTTATCTTTTATAATAACTGAAGAAAACTATAACCATAGCTATCTGTCTTTAACTCTATCAAAGACCACAGAAGGATAATATATAAACTCTAGAATTGACAGAGACTTCTCACTACCTGGACAGTCACCCAAAGTTCCTATGTAATGTTGGGGCATCCATCTTCAGCCCATAGGCCACAGTGTGTCTAGCACACTTTTTCATTTTAACAGGAACCCTTCAGTACTGTCTTGTTTTGTAAGTTCAGCAGTCACTTTCTTGTGGGTCCTGTATGTCCAGTTTATACAGCAACAAACAGTCCAGGCAAGAGCAGTTTCTTGCCCAAATGGCTAATCTTGCCATGTTGAAAGCAAACTCCATAACAAGTTTCTTCGATGCCCATCCTCCTTTCTGATGTAATTGGTGTGCCAGGAGCAGTTGTGTCTCACTGCCAAGAAAAACCTAAACCATTTAAATGCCATATTTCTGTAGGTCTTTGAAAGGTTTGAAGAATACCTAACCATCTTAAATACATCTCTATATCTAGAAAACCTAACTAACCTAATTATAAGTTCTGACTATCATAGGTGACTAATAACCTTATTTAATTATGTATATCATTTTAAAAGATCTGTATAAACACAATACCTAAACAAGAGGAGACATATACCTATCATAAAATTGACCTTAAAGTTGTATCAATAAATAAATATCTATACCAATGCAAAGTATTTATTCCTATATCCTATTTCCCTTTTTTCTTTAAAAAATTGACTATGTTTATTATCATTTATAACCAACCCCATGTAAATGAAAACAAACATTTATAAACAATATTTGGGGATATGGGCATCATTCTTTCTAAACTGCTTCCTGCTGATTGGGAGCGATGTTCATATACCATGGGGATCATGATAAAACATAGAAACCTGACCAAGTCCTTGTTTTTGTAGTCTGTAAGGCTGTATCGTCTCAGCTTCAGGGGGGTCTTGCTTGATGAAACCATATTAGTCTGGAAGGAATTCACAGCTTTTGATTTTCTGTGGAAATACAAGTAAAACCTTTATTTCTAAGTAGCCTGTCCTTAGATTTAAATTTTAAAGTCAAAGCATTTTTAAAATGTATAAGTTGGATTAATTTAGCAGCATTTATAATCAAATGTATTTTAGCAGCAGTAATTCTTTCCTCAGCAATCAAACAATTTAAAGACATCAGTATGGCATTTAGTAGCCAGATTCTCTGTGTATTTTTCATCTTTATGTGGCTTTTTTATTATTTTACTTTTTCTTCCTTTTGTATCTTTTTTCCCCCAAAACAGGGATTCTCTGTGGAAATCCGCCTGCCTCTGCTTCCTTTAGCAAATCCTACCAGCGTGCACCACCACACCCAGCTACTCTATTTCCTCCCGTTACTTTTTCTCTCACAAGCCTACATATATTTTTTAATGTAGTGTAAACCTTTAAAGGTTTTTCTTTATCTGGATCTGTCTTTATCATCTCAGAACTGCTGAGTCTAAACCCCATATGCACCGGGATGGCGAGAGCATATGGAAGCTGCTCCCATGCCACTCGGCAGCCCGACAGGGCAGGCTGTGGCAGCAGGTTTACCTCTTTCTCTGGGAACCTTGGGGCATGGAGTCATCCCACTCCTGATACCAGATATAGTGGGAAATTACCAATACAGAGCCAAGTGGAAATATAAGGGTATTTAATAGAGAAAAACCTTAGTTACAGAGCGACCTAGCCAGCCGGCATGGCAGCGGTCTGTCCAGCAAGTACCAAAGTGAAACCAAAAGAGAAAAACGAAGTCACACTACGGCACCCTGACCACACCCTTGCAAGCGTGGTCAGGCACACCTGTAGCCAGCCCCTAAGTAGGCGTGGCTACAGCTTCCCCTATTGGCACCTTAGAGGAAGAGGCAGCATGATAGCCTATGCATTTCTCTGGAACTCAGATGACCCGCAGTTGGGACGGTCATTGCTGTGGGTCACCATGAGTCCTTCCAGGCAGGGCCAGGGAGGCAGAAGCACTGCCTTGCCATGGAGGAGGAGGGCACTGCTCCTTGGATAAGTAGACTTCTTCAAGGCAGAGCAATGGGCGGTGCTCTTAATGCGTGGACTTGGCAGCTGAAGGGACTTTGAAACTGTAAAGAGGAGCCTGGACTGTGGGGGGTCAAGAAGGAGAGGGGGTCAGGCGCGGGAGATGTCATGAGGCAGCAGACATCTCACCTTCTTAGAGTGAGAAAGTAAGACCGTGGCGGTCTGTGCTGGGACAGTGGAGGGCTGGTGGGCAGGCAGCCTGGCCTGGGCTAACGTCAGGCATTGAGGAATGTAGGAGAAATTTCCTCCATAGGCTCATGTGTGTGAGCTTGAGGTCCCAACCTGGGCAGGTTGGAGAATTTTTGAAGGAGGGAGCTTAGCTACGGTTGCTGGGGGGAATGGCTGTGAGGTTTATAGCCAGCCCTCGATTCTGATGTCCTTCCTGATCCACTCAGGTGTGAGTAAGCTCCCACCACCATAACCAAGAGCTGCTTCCCTGCTAAAGCGGACTGTGATCCCTTAAACTGTGAGCCAGAATAGACCTCTCGGCCCTCAAGTTACCTTAGCCAGGTGATTTATCATAGGAGGAGGAGATGAGACAAACCCATGGGGCCCAGGTTCATTAGAAGGGCTCGATGGTCTCTGGGTGCTGTATGTAAATAGGATTGGCATGCATGACGGGATTGGTAATGCGTAAGGATTGGAGAGTGAGCAGTCAAAGCTTGGCCTGAGGCAGGCATGCCTTCCAGATGCCAAGCACTTAGTTAACGGCCACCGACAGTGACAGAAGAGGCCTTTTTTTGGATGTGAATGCTGAAGAAGACCCCCACATAGCAGGGACTCCCTCCTGGACCTCGAATTTACCACAAACCACACCCAAACACCTGCTTCCACAGAGAGATCCTTTACTAGACAGGGAAGAGAAGTTAAAATGGCTGCTTTCTGACTCAGGCAGAACACAGCAGCAAACGACCTTGCAGGCGTCATTTTAAGAGGAGAAGGGGAGGCCTGTGTTACAATGGGCCAGGATGCTATGGTAGAGGAGATAGGGGTGAGGGAGAGGAGACAGGGACAAGGGGAAGGGGTGCTTGTCCCAGAGGGACCAAGGACTGCCTTGGGAGGGGAGACAGACATGGACATGGCAGTTCATACATATACAAAGGGAAACCCCATGTTTGGATGAGGTGTTTAATTTAAATTGGATGTGTTAATTAGGAGAGCCAAAGGGGGATTTTGATAGCTGGACCTTGGTAATCAGCCTCAGGAGGAGGCAGTGTTCAAATAAGGAAATAGATCTTGGTGGCTGGCGTTAGGAATGTAACCTAATGGTTCTCAGCGAGGCAGAGGGAAGCAGGCAGTGGGAAAGAAAGGCACAGCCTGCCACAGCCACATGCTCTGGGCTAGTGTCCCCTCCAGTGCCAAAGGCTGGGAAATGAGAAAAAGAATCGTCTAAAAAAAAACAAAACTCATAATTATTTCACATCCCCCCATTCTAGGTTCTAGGTTGGGCAGAAGGCTCATTAGCTGAAAGCTGAAAGCAGACTCTGTGTGTGTGTGTGTGTGTGTGTGTGTGTGTGTGTGTGTGTGTGTGTGTGTGTGTGGCTACTGGCAGGGACAGCCATCAGGAAGAAGGCTGCTTGTCCTGCAGCTGGCTGTGAATAGGGTGGGGTTTTGAAAGTCCCTTTCCTGTGTATATGACAAACGCCTTACTGGCAAATGCTACCTTTCCAGCTGCCTGCTGGGCTAGGGGGTCCATTGCAAATGGACACACTTGCTGTTTCCACCTCACCAAGAGCTATGTGGAGAGCAATAGCTTGTTCTCCTACAAGCAGTCCAGTAGTTACAGACATCAGCAAAGACAGGCAGCCAAGCTCAGGAGTTCCAGAGGCGGCAGCTACGGCAGCCTGATGGGAAGGGAGGGGAAAGGAAAACGCAGCCCGAAATAGAAAAGTGTGCTCTAAGTGGATAATGGTTGAGCGGATCACTGCTGTCCGAAGCTACTTCTCTCCAGAGTCACCTTTTAGTGATTTGATTTCACCACTAAACTGTTTGCCCGTAAGATAAGTGCTCAATTAAGGCAAAGGGGGAGTGGCATTGGAAGAGATTAATGTTTCAGGCTTTTAGATCTCATATGGGGGGGGGGACCCCAGGAATCTATTCCTTTTACCTTTCAAAAGTATGCTTCCTTTCCTTCATCTAATTGCTGCAGGGAAAGTTCAGCCTTGGATTAGTGTCTAACCCAGACCACTTTTCTTAAAGCTGATTAGCCGGAGGCCAGAGGGCAGCTTTGCAGAGCCACTGAAATGGAATGGGGACATTTGCATGAAGAGGTGACACACTTTACAGAGGGTAATTTGTCTGCACACTCCTTGGCTGGCTGGAAATCTTTCCTTGGTTTTTAGACTGTGGGTCGCTTTCTCTGGGGCTTTGGTGCCTCTTCCCCTGGAAGCAGGTCCACTTTAAGTGTGGACCTTAGTACAAAGGAGAGGTCAGGAGCATCAAGGTGAAGGACAGGAGCTGTTTAAAAAGCCAGTGTTCATGTGGCCCTGACGGTTACAAAGTCCACCCTGATCATCCTGGGGAGTTTGCTTGGGTAGGGACTCTGAAGGCAGAACTGTAAACAAAGTTGTAGGCACAAAATCCCAGGCAAACAGAGGGTGCATTTGTGTCTTTTGGATGCTCTGACTCTCAGGGGAACACAGTGGGTGGCAGATCCCAAAGAACTCACTAGAGTCTTTCCTGGTCCCCTCCCTTACCCGATTGGTTTGTAGGGCCAAAAGCAAACTGACTTCAGGGAGGCAAATCCCACCCATGATGTTTCTACAGCCACCAGAAGGAATGAGAGTGGTGATCACATTTTCCCGGAACTGTTAGGTGCTGAGCAGACAGCTGATTTATTGCAGTGCAGAGCCTGGCAGAAGCTCACTAAACGGAGCAGTCACAAGAGAGCAGGGGCTCTATGATTTCCTAATGGTCTGCAAGAGCCTCAGGACTCTCTCAGTGCCCAGCAGAAGGTGAATTTCAGGGAGGGCAGAGAATTTACATTGTTAACTCAAGCTGAATGGTTTAAGACATTAGGGGAGAGGATGAAGGCTAAGTGGGGGTGCACAATGTTGGGAAATTATTTTCAGTGAAAGTGCTATCATAGACTTAGACTTGTGGTTTTCATGTATGTGTGTGTGTGCGCACACGCGTGTGCTTGCACGCCCATGTACTGTGCGTGTGTACCTGTGCTGACCGTGCAGGTATACGTGATGAGCTTGACTCTGTGGATCCCCGTCTTGTTTTGTGGAGCAGGGTTTCTTACTGAATATGGGGTCCACTCTTTAAGAGAGTCTGGCTAGCCCTTGGATCTGTCTGTCTCTGTCCTCCAGCACCAGGGTTATAGAAACAAGTGACACAGATTTTATATGGGTTTTGAGGACCTGTTAAGAGTCTCATGCTCCCAAAGCATGTATCTTATCCCCTGAATTGTCTCCCCAGCACCCTGCTTGGATTTCTCGTTGCTAAAAGGACTCACTGGAAATAAGGATTTTAAATGCCAGCGTGAAGAAGGACAAGTGAACACTAAGTCCCACGGATCATGCTTGGTAGGAGAAAGGAAACCTGTTTTCTTCAGTGGAGTGACCCTGGGTACAGCAACCACATTCCATGGCAGGCCTGAGCCCAGGAGTACATAGTCAAAACAAATCAGACGCCATGCTTTTAAAGAGAGAGAACATGAAGGTTGGTGGATAAGGAGGGGGAGGGTGTGGGAGGAGTTGAGAGATAAAAAGGGATAAGTAACATAGTATATGGAAACCATGAATAATAAGGTCAAATTTAAACTTAAACATTACACAGGGAACATGTGTAATAATAGTAATAAATAATGCTGTGTCCGTACAAAAGATGGGTGGATACACAATTAGGTCCCACACCTCTGTAGAGTCTATATGGACCTAAACTTGCTATGGAGCTCTAGAAAGTGCTATCCTGTATAGTTTGGAAGGGAAATGCTTCAGTCATGTCAAAGTGGATAGAATTTCTTCATTGATAGAAATGCATATTCTTTCTCCTATTCAAGTAACTTCCAGAATATTGTTTTTAAGATTTTATTTTTTATGTATACAATGCTCTGCCTGCATGTCAGCTTGCAGGCTGGAAAAGGGCACCAGATCTCATTATAGATGGTTGTGAGCCACCATGTGGTTGCTGGGAATTGAACTCAGGAAGAGCAGTCAGTACTCTTAACCTCTGAGCCATCTCTCCAGCCCCTATTTCCTGAATATTTGCCTCTAGATGTTAGTTTGTCTTCTCTTGTTGTGTAGCAGTTTCCCTGAGATTGAAATATTCTATCCTGCAGGGAAGCTCCTTGAATAGGAAGGTAGACAAATCAATATAGCTTCAGGAAGTTCCTGAAACTGATCAGACTCTCTATGCTCCTCCCAAGCCAAAGCAAGCAATCAAAGCTGTGAGTCCCTGAGTCTAGACAGAGATAAACTGCAAAGAAGACTCTGAGAAACCATCTGAGCTGCTGCCTGGAAGGGGTTTAAACCAACTGAGTCGCATGGAGAGGACCCTCTCCAAACTGATGAGCTCCCTGCATGCTGTGAAGTGTGCCAGGTTCCCAGCTTTTGTGAGCTGTCACCCATTCTGGGGTGGCCTGTGAGGATAAAGATCTCTGTGTTGTTTTGGCTTCCATAAGAATTCCTTTATCCATTTTCCTGTAAGTAACCCCAATAAAACTCATAACAAGAACACCAGGCCTGGCAATTAAAGTATAAACTTGGTTATGAATTGGTGTGTGTGTGTGTGTGTGTGTGTGTGTGTGTGTGTGTGTGTGTGAGAGAGAGAGAGAGAGAGAGAGAGAGAGAGAGAGAGAGAGAGAGAGAGAGAGAGAGAGAGAGACTGTGTGGAACTAGCTATGAAAAAGCTCCTAGAAAGTTCACCTTCCTGACACACAGTCAATTGTTATTATCCACAAAAATTAGTGATGGTTTATCATGTTAGTTGGGGTGGACAATGAAATAACAACTACTACGTCTTTGTTCCTTAGGGAAACACAACTTTGGATTCCCATGAGCCTCTGCTTCCATGACAAATTTGTCAGCTGATGAATGCACCGCCTTTGTTCCCACCGGTGCTCCGCTGAAGAGCATTTTGTTGAGCACTCACTGCTGACACTGACCCTCCAGCCACCTGCACCAGTAGCTCATGCTGTACCTTGCACATTTTAATTCTGTGAGGAAGAAAGTCTGCTCTTGCTGCTGTCGTAACGGGCTCACCATCTAAAAGAGACACAGCCAACCTCCAGGAAACAGCTGTGAAGATTTAACATTGGGATATCAAAATAAACAAAAGTACTGGAAGAAAACTGCACATAATTGTGTGGCACTGGTTAGCACACACTTACACAGCGTTGTTTAGGAGAGAACTCTTCATACAGATTAGCTAACTCAAGAATCGTGAAGTGAAAACGTTTCAATTCTGCAATTTCTTCTGTTTATGGCAAAAAACAAAAAAACAAAAAAACAAAAAAAACACAAGTCTTATAGTCAGAATATGAACAACAGCCCAGACGGTATCTCTCAAGTCAATATTGTAATTATTGGAGTTCACCTTACCTTCATACTTGAAATGCTCAGAGTATTTGGATTCTTTCTGGGAGTGACTGTTTCCTACACTCTTTCTTATCTCCCTGGCTGACCTTTCTCCTTTCTCTAGCTTGGAGAGCATGAGAACTCATTCTTAGCAGCCACCGTGTCTCCAGGAGTTCTCTTGTGATCCCATGCACCAAATGTTTTCCATTCTTCTACAATTCCAATTGAATACTTACACCTTTGCTGTTTCCTGAGAGACAAACTTATGCTTCCAACCACCAGCTGGCACCTACCTGTAGACACCCCAATCTCAGCAAGTTCAGGAAGACTTTGGGTGTCCATTCTTGTCTACCCGATACCAGTGAAACTCATTTTGGTAACTAACACAAACTTTTGTCCAAACCCCAAACCCAAGACTTATCCTGACTGCTGAAAAAAAAAAAAAAAAAAAAAAAAAAAAAAAAAAAAAAAAAAAAAAAACCACTAACCTTCTATGTCCAGCCCAGAAAAGTGGCTTTGCTGTGTTCCAAGTTCTAATTTCTGCTTAGCCATGTGGCATCCTTCTCTACCTTGTATCAATAATTACCTCCAAGGCCTTTCTTCTGTGTTTTCTTCTGAAGGCACAGGGCTCAAATCCGTGATCTTGTGTGTGTGTTAGGCACATACTCTCCCATGAGCTGCACCCAGGGGCCAGCTGCTGACACCCTGCTGCTTGTATATCTTAATGAGCCATGTGCTTCTCACTAAACCACAATTCACACCTCACCTGCTGCTTGGTGCGAACCACATACTACCCAATCAAAACACAGAACAGGAAGCCATGCCTCTCTTCTCCATACCCGCCTCAATGCAGCGGAATCTGATCTTTTTACCGGGACCTGGAAAGCCTGTGGCCTGACCCTCATGACTTCTCCATATCCTCATCACCCTAACTCTCAATACTGTATCAGCCTCAATGAATTTCTTCATTGCTATCATAATCACTGTTATTGTTCTTAAAATCAGCATATAAAATAATGGCTTTCGTCCTGACATTTTTGCAAGTACTTTTGTTTTTTGCCAGTCCTCCCCTGGGAGTCATCCTGCCCACCCGCTGGCCCTTTTCCTACCTCCTGGTGTTTCTGCTGCTCCACATTGAGTTTCTTTATGTTCTGCAAATATACTGATTTATTTCTTAATATTTGTATGTCCCTTATACAGACACTAAATTTTGCCATAACTTGCCATCATATCACATGGATATATTTTCATTTTTTTCTTCTTCTATGATTCTGCATGAGCAGCCCATTTGGGATACTCCACCCCTGCCATTTCTGTTTTGTTTCTGTATGTCTTGATATTTCTCAGTGACCTTGATGTGTTTGAAGTTCCACAACATTAGTGTTCCTGACTCCTGCCCCTGGAATGTACATTTGGAACACAGCTTGTGCTTTGTTCTGGGTGAATCCCCAAATGTTCAAAGTACCTGGGCTGTGGTAGGTACTTCATGATCCAAAGCAAAATGAGAGAATGCTCATTGTACCGAACATATTTAGTACCCACAGGCCATCCCATGAACTGAGGAACTGCTGAGAGTGGCCAAAGCATTTATGAGAGAGGAAACTCGAGGAGTTCTACAAATACAAAGGTCAGTATCATTAGTAGTTACATAAATGTGTATTTAAATACTGAGATAACATTTCTGCTCCTGATGGGTACCAATTAAAAATTATTGGTGATAGTCACTGCTGAAGGGGATGTGTGAGAAGGGTCATTATTTTACACCATTGGAGAAAGTTTAAATTGCCACTTAAGTAATTTGGTAATAAATATTAATGGGAAAATTGCGGACTCCTGGTAATATTCTTATATGGATTCTGTAATATAGATTTAAAACTACACAGGAGAACCTTTGTGCAGATTTTGTTTATAATATTAAAAGAGAAATTCTCAGATCCTTCAATAGTAAAAAAAAAAAGAATGTTTGACAAATGCACTTAATAAAGCACTATGCAGCTTCTAAATAGAATAAAGTAAATGTGCATATTAATATTCTTGGGAAGTTCAGTTACCTTACTGTTGAAAACTGAAATTTAAAGAACTGTGAGCAGAGTGTATTCATTTTTCATAAACATAGCCATCTGTATTTGTGTATTGATGTCTCTGCAAATAAGAAGAGGACTTGAATCCAACAACCTCAGGTCCACAGCCTTGTGTCTGGGGAGTAAAGAGGTGGAGGGGCATCATCTCTCTGCATATTGCATTTTCGTGTGGAGGCTAACTTAAGCATGTCTTAGCAATTTGGTCATTGTAAAAATATGCCCTTTATAAAGTTTAATGTTTCTTTCTAGTCAAGTATAACAAGCATTGAAATTGACAAAGCATGGGTTCTCTTTATTTATGTGGAAACATATATGAAGTAAATGCACAAAGAATTTCACATTTGAAAGCAAGCCAGAATTGGGATAACAGCAATGAAAATCTGAAAAATCTTGATAAAGTTTCAATTCTATAGAGCGATGAATTATTAAATGAGAGAAGTAGAAAATTATGAACAGTAACTTAAAAGATGAAAAACCATCATCAGAGAATGACTTCCCCAAAGTCTAAGCCTGATGATTTTGCCAGTGAAAGCTCTGAAATAGAAGAGTTCTGTAGTATAAAAACAGACAGAGGAACAGAGAAACGATAAAGTCACTTTACACATTTCACGGAAATGGAGATCTATGCATATGCATGCCAAACACATTCACACACACAAGCATACGCCACGGAAAAGAATACGCTTGCCCCTTCCTGGGAAGATGAAGGGTGAAACAGAGAACCAGAAAAGTGGTACGTTATTTGGGAGAAAAAGCAGACGGATGAGACGGGCAGGGAAACCAGAGAAAGAAAAACAGTCCACATCGAAAGGACATGCGGAGACCCAAACCACACTTTCCTCTGGAGCCTCAGGCCACTCAAACCTGGAAAAGATCCTGCCTTTCCCCGTGTAGCAATGGGCTTGGAGTTCAGACGCAACTCTTTTAGTCTCAAGCTTTCAACCATACATTCGTAAATATTAAAGTGTTTTAAGATGACAGAATATAACAGGCTGATATGCAGGGAGACTTGCCTCTTCTTGGGCGACTGATAGGTAGTCAAAGCTTCCAAAAAGGCACAGGATTTAAATCATGTAACCAGTATGTGCAAAGCAATTGCCAGTGCTGAGATGGTTGCTGTGTCAGGCAAGAGGCAGCCAGAGAAAGAGAACCCGCTCCAGTTATTTAATGCAGAAGTGGAGGGGGATTAGAACAGAAATTGGTTCCATGTGTGATATGAGTCTTGGAATGACAGATGGCTATTGCTGAGCCAAGACATTAGGACTAGCGGGAAGCCACCAGCACTCCATAGCCAGGGCAGCAACAACACACAGCCCTTTAAAGGAATTCTTCCATAAATTAACTGGACAGGGACTTAGGGTCTGGGTTCTGTTTTGCTTGTCTGAGGGATCTCATTGCTTGCTCTGGGGGAAGAGATTTTTGAACTCCCAAGGATGGAAATTTGAAGTCCAAGGGAAGAAAGTACTTAATGGAGAACACATGGAAACTGGTCAGCCTCTTTCTCTTCTAACCCAAAAGTTCCTAAGTATATTACGGAACAAAGCTCTCTGAAATACAGCTGCAGGTTGAGGTAGGAACATATTTGGTCTCAAAACCCATGATATAGAATGCTGGACACAAATATGCTCTGGTCAAGTGGCAGTATTTCAATGATAAAGGATTGTGGCAGGCATCAGGCAGCAATCTCAAATGACATAAACAGAGAGGGGACCTGGCTGACTTCCAATCTGTCTTGGTAATGCGGCATTCCAGAAGGTATTTGCACTGTGTTCTGATGGAAAGAATGATGGAGAACTACTATGTCCAAACATCTCTCAAACAAAAGTAGCCCCATAATTTGTGGAACCCAAAGCAAAAATGAGAACAAGATGCTGTTGGTTAAAAAATGAGAATTTCAAGACAGTAACATTTGAACATTAACCCAAGTGGGAGATCTTTCTCAGTATGAGACCCTGCACTGCCACACAGGGTGTACTGTAGTGAAGCTGATCCTGCTTCCAAATGTAAAGGAAACAGTGAGGCTTGCCCACAGCCTTGGTGCAGCCTTCTGCAGAAAATTACTCGGTAGCAAAACATCAGAGAAGAGGACAAACGAGTAATGCAGAAATGAAGACTCTGCCCCGTGTTGTAGCATTGGGCAGATCTACTTAGGAAACAGATGCTAAATGGCATTGGGAATTATGGGTACAGGATATTAATGCAAATAGGAAGAATGAACTTGCTAATGCATTTATGTGTCTCTGCAGGTAATTGGCTGGCACTGTCTAAAATCCAATTGTGCATTTAATCAGAGATAATGACTCCCTATTCACAATGTTTGATTCAGCAACTTTCCTTAATTTTAGAGGGGCCTTTGGTTGGAAAATATCTCGTGGAAGGAAGAAACATTTATGTGAAGGTTAAGTGATCTCACAGATTCTACTTCTGTTTATTTTTTCATTGACTCTAGAAAAATTATTTTCCATACTTTATACTGAAAATACAGGATTCTATTCCCACGAAAATCCAAATGTGTTGCTGATGATGTCACAGGCAATGGCATATCAGAGTGTTACTTTTATCTCTGCTTCTCTTATATACATTGGGCTCTTTGTAAGTGGGTTGTGTAATTTTTTTCAAAAGGTAAAGTTATTTTTATATTTTAAAAGTAGTGAACTATTACCCCACCTAAGTGTATTTTATTGGTTCAGTCTGTCAAACTTTAAGGTCCTCTGTGTTGGTCAACTGAGAACTGCCCACATTTCAGAACCAGGTGTCTCCCCATCCCCCACCCTGCCTCCAGTGACTCAGAGTCTGTGGCAGCCATCACTAATAGCCAATATGACATTTCCACCATCACCACAGCTACAGACTTTCCCTATGCCGGTGCTCCACATGCCCTGTAAAGCCCAGACCATCATGGCCTGGTCTCTTTTCCATCCTGGCTTAGAAGCAGTCACTAAATCTACGGTATCAGGTCTGTTGCACGGTGTGATTTCTGGCATTCCTTGGCCTTTCAGTCACCAAGATACCCTTTCGACAAAACACCTTTTGACTGTGTTTCTGTCTGGAGGTTGTTGGAAGTCACAAGCATCTAGAGAGATTCCAGCTCATGCAACACTGCGTCATAGGCATAGAAATGTGACATTTTATTATAATAAAGAGACATCAATCATTTTGCCAAGAGACGTGGTAAGTAAAAGGTTTCCAGAAGCCTAGCTAGACATTTCTCATCTCATCAGTGTGTATGTGTGTGTGTGTGTGTGTGTGTGTGAGAGAGAGAGAGAGAGAGAGAGAGAGAGAGACAGAGAGAGAGAGAGACAGAGAGAGAGAGAGACAGAGAGAGAGAGAGAGAGAGAGAGAGAGAGAGAGAGACAGAGAGACAGAGAGGGGGGCAGTGAGGGAGCACACATCACCTAAATCACCTAATAAGCTGGGCATGACAGCTTCACCCTATTTGCATGGTGGAGTTGGACTTGTTTGCTCCCCCCAGCTCAACACTTTGAGATGCCTCTGCTGGAAGGAAGTAGAGATTCATGGCCACCAGAGACTTTCCAGTGATGGCAGGAGCTATGTTGGATCAGATATCTCAAGTTGTGGTTGTGGTATCTTTGTTTTTCAGTGTGGAAGAGAGGTAGATGTTGGAACTCTACACAATCACAAGGGTTCTGTGTGGACAATTTTAGAATCAATGGTAGGAACAGCTGATCCTTAGTCTGCTTATAGTATCTTTATGTGTCTGTAGTTCTAGGCAACATCAGGGTTAGAATGATGTTTTGTGGAAAAAATGCAGTAACTTGTAAGTTTAATTGAATATGTGTGGATGGTTTCCAAATTTATTTATTTTTCACACTTCATAGTATAAAATTATATTTATGATAGGCAAATAGTATTTGGCATATATACACAACAGTTGAATCCAGCTCACCATCCAGTACATTGCCATGCCTGATTATCATTTCTGTGTGTGTAGTTTAACATTTCCCAAACTATCTTTATTTACATTCTGATTTGTCTTTATTCTAATTGGGAAATTGTCTTTGTTTATGGTATGGAACATAATGTTTGATGTCTTTGTTTTGATATATTTATACTGTATGATCTGGGATGATTGACTGAAGCTAATTAATATTTCATACTACGTGTATTTGTAACTTTTTTTCTGGCAAAAACATTAGAGGTCTGCTTTCTTGGTGATTTGCAAGCACGGTATCTTATTAATTACAGACTGCACCCCAGACAACAGAAGGCTGAGACCTTTCCCACCCAGGATGGAAATGTGTGCCCTTTGGCTGGCACCCCACTTTCCTCTTCAAGCCTAGAAAACACTATTTATTACTTGTCTTTCTGTAACTCCCCTGCTTCATTAGAAGCAAATTCAGAGATCTCTCAGTTGTGCAGTCAGCCCTCAGGGTGTGTGTAATCAGCTCCATGGGAAATGTTCAAGAGGAAAGTTTACATGGTTAGGAAAAGTCTAATCAGTTGATGTGGGGTGCCCTTCTGTACGCTTCAGGTAGAAGACAATTTTATTGGTTGAGGAATAAACCCTTTTCAGCCAATGGACAGGCGGAATATAGCTAGGTAGGAATTCCAAACAAAGATACAGAGAGAAGGACGGTGGAGTCAAAGAGACCCCAGGCAGCCACCAGGGAAGCAGGATGTGAGGTAGCAAGCCTCCTGGTAAAATGTGTTAATTTACAGGTAGAGCCAGCCCATAAGAAGCCTGAACCATTGGCTAAACAATTATAATATTAATAGTAGCTTCTGATAATTATTTCATAAGAGGCAGTGGGGACCTGGAGAGTGGGAGAAAAACCTGTCCAATGGGACCAGGAGAGACAGAAAAAATAATCCAACTACAATTCCTGTCACCAGCATCAGCGATTTCATACTTCCTGTGTTTAAGCGCCAAGAAATAAATGGCAGAAATGTTCAATGAACGACACCCTGATTTAGAGTGATGTCAATGTTCTAACTGGCATGTGGAATATGTTCAATTTACTTACCTCAAGGTTTTCACTAAAATTAATTTTGTGGTACACATTGGGCTGGTCACCACATAAAAATAACCCATCTCTGGTGGGAGATGCTGAGCTTCTTCTGGGAGTGCTGGCATGACAGCCACCCCAAAGACAGCAGCTGGCCTGGGGTTCACCAAGACCCTTCTAGGCACTGACCATGTTTCCCCTTCTAGAGCCAGCAGCGACTTCCCCAGGGAGGACAAACTCCACCCACAGCATCCCAAGGAGGTGCTGCAGGGGAGGAGGAGTGTTCTCTCCTAGATCTGGATGTAGGCTAGTGTATTTGTTATATTTCTTGGTGCTGATGAGAGAATTTAAGTTAGGAAGTGTTTATTTAGCTTACAGTTCAGGGAACAATTCCATCAGGGTGTGTGGTGGGGAGGCAAGAGAAAGGCAGGGCCGGGAGTGTGTTCCACCAGATCAAATCCTGTCACCATTCAAGAAGCAGAGAGAGCAGGAAGTGAGACCCAATTCCTCAAGTGAGGCTCTACCTCTTAAAGGTGCCACAACGTCCCCAAACAGTGCCATCATCTGGGTGCTGTTGTGGAATACTATTTTAAGATGTATTACATTGTTTACACTGTGGAACATTTGTTTAGTGATGCAAAGATGTGTTGCCTTCTTTCAGGCTGTGTTTGTTTAACTCTGTGAAGCTGTGTTACTTTGCCTCTCTATGATACCTGCTTGGTCTAATAATGAGCTGATTGGCCAATAGCAAGTAAGGAGAAAGGACAGGTAGGATTGGCAGGCAGAGAAAATAAATAGGAGGACAGAGATTGGGGGAGAGATCAAGTCACCTAGCTACACGGGTAGACATGGGATAAGAAGCAAAGTAAAGATGTACAGAAATAGAGAAAAGTAAAAACTCAAAGGGAAAAGGTAGACAGGATAATTTCAGAAAAGCTGGCTAGAAACAGGCCAAGTGAAGGCCAGGCATTCATAAGTAAGAATAAAACTCCATGTGTGATGTATTTGGGAGCTGGGTGGTGGGCCCCAAAAGAGCAAAGAGTAAAAACATAAAAGCCAGCAACAGGGTACCAAGTGTTCAAACTCATGAGCTGAAAGGGCACATTTAACATGCAAATCCCAGTCATTAGTATGCATATTCATCTGGATTTTGTTTGGTATTTTAGTGTGGAACATTTCACAAATTTGCATGTCTTCATTGCACAGGGCCCATGCTAATCTCATCTGTATCTTTCCAATCATTACTATATAAGCTTCTAAAGTGACCACTCATCTGGATTTTATGTAAGGACTTCTGCTCCCAGCACCATAAAGCTGGGAGCGAGCTGACCTTTTCGTCGGAACCAAATAGGCAGGCAGATGAAATAAATGAGGTGACTGTAGCCCTGCGATGAGGGTCGGATGGCAGAGCCACAGCTTCTGTTGTGGGCATTCTGGGTATCAGTGCAGGAGAGGAGACTAAGAGGGCTCTGTCACCTGCCGAGAGTGAGCCGGCAGGGGTGTGGGGAGGAGAAGCACCCAGAATCAATGAAGAAGAGAATCAGGTATAGAACGAGAACCACAGGGATGCACCAGGAGCCTACCGAGGCAGGATGCTGGGTTTGCATGTGGAGGAACAAAGGGAGAGCTGAGATGGGCAGACCTCACAGCTTATGGACAGTGGAACACTGCAAATTCCAGTATGTCCGAGGAGGAGGGCTTTGCTTCCTGTCAAGGGACACAATGAAGAGCTCCAAATGTCCAACTTTACACATGGGCTAAAGAGTGACGTGACCTGTGCCCCCGGCCCTGAAATCCTGACTAGGTGTGGCAAGGGAACAAAGACAGGACAGACACATGTGCAGAAACCCGAAGTTGGTGGGCTGTGGGCTGTATCAGAGTGCACGCACTATGCAGTAACGAAACCGTGCATTTATTTTGTGCAGCCCCGGAAAAGTGGCTAGCTAGTCTGTCTGGAGCAGCCTCAGGTTGCGGTTATGGGGAAGGAGGAAGCTGCAGTTGCTAGGCTTGGCATTCACTGGTCAATCACTTGTAAACACAACACATACACACTGCTGGCATTCATAGGAGGTCTTTGCTATCCCCCTGAGCTCTTTGGGTCTGGGGCATTGGCATCCCTGACCCAGACGTCTCTGTGTCAACGATACACTTCCAGTGCTCCACCTGCCTTTAACACTCACTCCTCATCTCCCCATAAACATGTATTTGAAAATAAATCTCAAAGACATCATTTGGCTCCAAATTACTAGATGAACATGTTTGGGTTATTTTGCTGTTGAGGTTGCTGTGAGAAAATGCTTCAGGAAGGAAGCTGATGATCTGAGGGTACAGCTCCACCGTGGAGGGAAGACACAGGGAAGCCGCAGGAACAGCGCCCACAGTGCTGGCAGGAGTGCTAGCCAATGGTCAGCTGTGACAAGGTTATCAACCAGACACTGGGGAATACTGGTGTCCATTGGACCTCCTTATTATTTTTCTGGGCCCCCCAAACACCATCAATTCACACATGGTAAATGAGTCCATTGTATACGCAGTCTGGGAATTATATCTCAATCAAGCTATGATAAACAGATATCCCCAAATGGGAAAAGACATGGAAAAATAATGAAAATGTAAGATACCATGAATATGCAAATTGAGACAAACACTGTAGAGCAGAAAATGTATCATGTGTCCTCTTACTTTCCTCATCACTGTGACCAAACACCTGGTAAAACAAATGAAAAGGGGGAAACTTTGGTTTTGGTTCACAGTTTCAGATGAAGGGTTAGCCTGACCCTTTGATGCTAGGCAGAACATTTTGGTGGAGGAAGGGCTTTTGGGGGAGTTTTTGCATCTCATGATGGACAGAGGCAGGGAAAAAAGGATCTGGAAAGGGGCCAGGCCAAGACATAGCATCTGAGGACATAATCCTGGTGACTAGTTCTTCCAGCTAGGCCCTACCTCACTGTCAAGTTTCTCCCACTAATGTTAGCACATCACGAATGATTGGGTCAGCACACACAGGGTCTCATCAATCCTCTTAACACCTCTACCCAGAAACACAACTTTAGTGTATGATTTACTCAACTCATGGTTAGTATTATCCACTCATTCCAGACCAAGAGCTGTGACACAATGCCAGCTCACAAATGGTGACCTCTGTGAGGAAGACTTATTGTATAAACTAAGAGAGGAACTAAAATTGTGCTTTGGGACAGGATTGAATGTATTCTACACAGAGTTCTATCTGATTGTGGTTGGTAACAATGTGTAGTGGATCACATTTTAAGTTGCACATAACATATACAAAGGAGTGTCACAGAGTTAAGATATAATGTTATATTGGGACTAGGGAGGGGGGAAATTGAATTCACCAATAGGTGAACAACTAAACAAATTGTAGAATGATATAGTCAGTGAAGGAATGCTACATATGCCTATGTAGAGATATCAAAATACTCCAAGTTTTGAATATAAAAATAAACATACAGAATAGCATATGGCTTACATTTTTAAAAAGATCATATGCTTTTTATTTATGTGTATGTATAAATTTTTGTTATACTAGAAAATATACATGAAATTCCTGGCAAAATCTACCTTTGTAGAGGGAAGGATAAAGTTTAGATCAGGGAAAATAAGCAGAAGGATTTTCAGTTTTAAGCAGAATGACTTATTGACCTTCCTTGTAAAAATATCTGAATCAAGTATGCTAAAATATTAATAACTTCAATGCTGAGTGCCAGATAGTTTCATGGTTATTTGACTTATCATTTATACTTGTCTATATTTTTACATTTCTCAGGAAAATCAACACAGTAAGGTGACTGTCCTTTTAGTCAACTATGGCTATATGTTACCTAGATATCTGCTCCAGTAATACTGAGAAACAGGAAGTGTGAAACTCTGCCATCTGCTAGAGAAATCCTGAGGTTCACAGTTAGTTTAGAAGCATCAGAGACTGGTGTTCCAATGACAAGCCAGGAAAATAGTGATGACATTCACACAACTTTCTAAAGCAATCATTTCTGGAAATGAAACTCAAATTTCATCACAGAGGACTATGTAGAGCTTCGAAAATCAACGGCATATATCAAGACCATTTTATAAACAACATTTTCATATCTCCTCCAGTAAGGCCACGCCTCTTAATAGTGCCATTCCCAATGAGCTTATGGTGGCCAATTACGTTTAAACTCTCATGCTAGTATCATCATCAACCCATTTATTTAGTTCATTGCATTAGTCATCTTGTTACTACAACAAAATAATTAGGCACTTAAATTGTAAAGGTAATTGATTATTTTTTAGTTCACCGTTTGGGTGGTTCACAGTCTAGTGTTGCAAAGCTCCCTGATTTGACCTCTGGTGAAGGTAGCTGATGTCAGGACACCATAGTGGAAAATTGTGTAATTATAAAACAGTTACACCATCTCAAACCAGTACAGAGTAAAGGGCAGAGAGTCCTCAAACTCCCACAGTTCTTTACAGTCTTCAAAGGCCTATGTTTCTGATGACCTAAGGCTCTTCCCATCAGTCCCTCTTTGTAATGGTTCCACCTCCCATTAGTATAACCCTGGGGACCAATCTTTAACATGCAGACCTCTGGGGATGTGGTCAACATCCCAAGCACAGCAGTAATTACTGCAGAAAATCAATGTGGCTGTTCTTTTCATGAGCCTGTTATTGAACACACTGTCTTGACAAAGTCAACATTCGATATTACATGGGGATAAAGGGAGGGGGGATGGAAGGATCCAAGAAGGGAGGAAGAAAGCAGGAACCAGTCTAGATTGACTCTGAGTAGAATCTGTCTGCAATGGTGATGGCAAGTCTATCAGGGAATTTTCCATCTCATTAAAATTGAAAACCACCAATTTAGGATTATTTGGCTTACTCATGCCAAATTTATATTCAGCACACATAGCTTCAGCCCTTCATAAGAAATACACTTTATACAAATATATGAGCACTAAATTAATCATAGTCACAATCTCAATATTAAATTCTTAAAAATACAAGTGACCATGATATTGTAATGATATTAATTTTTAAGAACCCTATGAAAGAGGGCTCATATGATCTATAGAATTATTTCTATCAAATTATTAAAAAGTCAGGAGTGGAAAATGTCACAAAATGTACTTTCTCTTCTTTTTATTGAACAGCCACACATGATTTTACAGTGGTAATGAGGGCATGACTGTGCAGTCTGCTAAGTTCTTGAGTTTTTCCCCAATAAATTCTTCTTATACTGCTCATTCCTCTGGCAGAAGACTCTCTCTTGAAAGCTTTCGTGGCTCAGGAGTTAGCAGGCCTGTTTCAGACTGCTAAAAATATTTTCTGAAAAACTGAAAATAAATAGAAAAACAGGTCATAGGAACAGCTTCATTAACTGGCCTTGTTTGCTTTGAGAATTCCTCTATTGCAACTAAACTATCTGTGATGTTTCTTTGTTACCCAGGAAGAAGGTAGTGTGCTGGCTTCAATGTGTCCATCCCCATCCAAGTCAAACAGGCTCACACCCTTTGGACTCATGACTCCTATGAGACCGACAAGGACCAGTCACACCGCCTGGCCTTCCCATTGCTATTTTGTGCTTTGGAGTCATTTAGCTCGTTTTAGGAGCTTCGTGTTCTAGGATAACAATCTCTTATTTTTTTAGTTTAAAAAGTTTAGAAAACTATACATTCTTAATATGATAGATTCAAACTTAGTGTTCTGCCACCTCCCCTTGTGCCCACACATGCCGTGTTGTGTTTTTCTTTGAGTTCGGTGGCTCCTTCTGTCACACTCAGCGTTATCCCATCCGACCCACACAGTGCAATTTCTGCCGTTCTCTGTCCACATAGCTCTTTGTTTCTGTGTGGTGAAAAAATGCCGTGTATTTACTTTTGCTGCTGAGTTGGCTGTGTCTCTCCTCTGTGGCTTCTTTCTATAAGCCCTCTATGAAAACAAGGTCCCTTTTTTCAGGCATCATTTCTTTTCCTTCCAGGATGGGGAGGACGTCATAGTTTTTCCACTACTCTGATGAAGAAACTATTTTTTTAACCCTGATAATTTTTGTTGTATTTTATCCTATCTTTGTTTGTTTCAGGTATCCATGGCATGAGATTCAAGGACAGGACCTACTCCTTGTGGACACTGAAGGATGGATTTCATTGTCTTCTGGCCTCTGCTGTTGGGAAATAGTCCAGTGCCATATGCTTCTCAATTTTTTTGTTGTTGTTGCTGATTTTGTTTTTTTTTTTTTCTTATTAGCTTTCAGATATTTTTAAAATGCATTTTTGTGTCCTGAAGCATCCAGTGATGGATTGCTGGTAAGATCTTGGTTTCTCCTTGTTTGGGTGTGGAATGAACTCTTTCAGTCTACAAGCTTTAGTCCTTCAGTCCTGGGATTCTAGAGTTTTCAATAGCTTCTCTTCCTTTTAAAATTTTCTCCCTGTAATTCTTTGTCAATAAGATGTTGTATGATGTGAATACATTCCTAAATGATCACCTTTCATACACACACACACCTTTATTTACGACTGCCTGTAACCACATATCTGTGTGGGAGAATGCAGTTTAATTTCTTATACATAGATAAGTTCATCAGTCAGAATTGTTGATGTAGCCCTGGAGAAAAATTGAGTCGGTGCTTAAGCATTGACTTTATATATATTACAAATATGTGACTGCAGTTTTATCTGAATATAGACATTTCATAGATACAGCATATAAATATTAGTGTTAACATGTTATGTTGTCAATATAGTCTAGAAACGTAACTCTGGAAGGCCATGGTGGTAAGAAAACAACTTATGTAATACTTCTTAAATATTATGCAAAATTCTTAGATTAAACACAAGCATAAAAGATGAGACGTGCAAAACAATAATAATAAAAATAGAGAAAGGAGAAGTAACAGAGGAAGACTGAAAAATCACCCGGTGTAAAGACTCAATTTTATACTATGAGGAAGATGACTGGGGACCAAAGGCAGGCACAGCTGTATAGCAGGGGCCCTAGAAAATGGGGGACACCAGGACTCTAGACTTGGGAAGCAAACTTACATTTATATTGCATAAATTATTTTAAAAATATAATTTTCATAAAATGTATGCTTTTCCTGAAAAGCATATATTCTTTACTACATATAGGTCAAAGTTATCATTGTATTGCACGAAGAAAGACCAAAGGTCAGCCTTTTAGGAGTGTGGAAACAGAATTGCCTTGAGTTATTTTCTTTTAGTTTTACCAGCATGAGAAACATAAAGATTATGTTGTATCACCACCTTGTGGCCACAATCTGTAACATTTAGCGTGAGGATCTGCAATCCACACTTCACACATCTGTGCACACGTTTGCACACACGCATGTACATCTACACACATATGCACACATGGTTTTAATGATTCCTGATGATTTCATCTCTCTAACTTTCCCAATTTTCTGTAGGATAAGATTTGTGATTTTACCTGTTGTAATTTGAAAAGTAAAATTCCAGCTTGTGCCTTGAAAATCATCTTTCACCTTTCCTATTCATGCGGTGAGGTCCATCAGTTGTGTTTCTGTTGTGATAAAACACCATGACCAAAGGTGACTTAAAGAATTTATTTTGGATTTTTGTTCCTGAGTGCTAGATATCCACAATGCCAGGGAAGTCCGGGCAGCTGGAGAAGGCAGCTCAGAACACATCTCCACCTTGTGCCAGAAGCAGAGAGAGGGAACCGGAAGGGGCCAGGCTATCAACTCGCAAAGCCCGCCTTCAATGAAGTACTTCCTTTAGTGAGGCGCTGGGTCTTAAAAGTTTCATAATCACAACCAACCGGAAACCAAACATCTAGTGCTTGAGTCAACATGGGACATTCTCATCCAAACTGCCACACATCCCTTAAATTCTTTTTTAAAGCTTAATTTTGACCAGTAGAGTTTTGGAGCATCTGAAACTTTCACTTTCTCAAAAGCCAACTCTCTGATAACACAGGAGATTTCTGTTTAGGAAGCATAGGTAATACTAAGTCAGATTTAAAAGTTCAACTCTACAAACATTTACCATCAGCGGTGTCCCACTCATCTCTCACGCATTCCAAGATGATGACAGAAGCAGCATGAGTAGCAGGAAGCACCAGGCAGACGGTGCCTGTCTCACTCAACGACCAGGATTTTAAATAAACATCTAAGAAGCTGTCCCTCTTAGAGAGGTCAGAGACGCAGAGGTGCAGATCAATCTTGATTCCTGAGGATGAATATGTATTTCATCTTTAATCCCCAATGATACCGTTTGAAGCCAACAAGAATGCAGCAGTCTTCACTAATGATCTAGAACTTTAAAGCCACCTTCACAGGGCTATGCATTGCTTTGGGTTGTGCTGGGAATCGAGTAGTCCAGGGGAGGGAAACCAATACTGAACACAATTCTCTTTGCAAGTGTTTGTGCCTGCGTGTTTGTGGGTATGTGTGCTGATGCTTGTGCTTGTGTTTCTGTGTGTGTTGTGTGTGAGGCCAGAAGTTGGCTCCTTGATCTCTGTCCACCATACGTACAGAGGCAGGGTCTCTCACTTGATCCAGAGCTGGCCTACTCAGCTAGTCTGGCTACCTGGCTTGCTCTGAGGATTTTCCCTTCTCACTCCCACCTCTCTCTATTTCTCTCTCTACCTCTGTTTCTCTCTCTCTTTTTCATTAGAAGACACCATCTTAAGCATGTGTCAGGGTCCTCTGGCTTGACAATCTCTCTGTTCCTTTTTTTACATTGTTCCCTGAGTCTTAAGTGTGAGGGTTATGTTACAGATTCACTAACTGGGGATAGCATCCATAATCAAATAACCTCTGTATTTTGACCAGTTGTGTTTCTCCCTTCAGTATGCCAAGTGACTCAGGAGGCTGCTTGCTTTTTGTGGGGCTTGGAACAGGAGATGGCTCTTCAATAGATCCCAGCTCCCGGTCAGGCTGCTCTACCACTTGGACCACACGATCCAACAGACCCTTTAGTACTTGTGGTGGCACTGGCAGACAGGGATGCTGTTTGGAGACTTTGGGAAGTCCTGATCGGTGAATTGCAGAAGAGACCTTTGGGATTTTGGAGCAAGGCTGAACCATCATCTGCAGACAATTATTCTCCCTTTGAGAGACAGTTCTTGGCCTGCTATTGGGCCTTAGTGGAAACTGAACCTTTAACAATGGGCCACCAAATTACCATGTGATCTGAGCTGCCCATCATGAGTTGGATGTTATCAGACTCACCAAATCATAAAGTAGGACATGCATAATGGCAATTTAGTGTCAAATGGAAGTGGTATATATGTGATTGGCCCAAAGACCCAATCAAGCTACATAAAGAAGTTGTGCCTATGGTTTCCATTCCTGTTATGAAGCTCTGCTGAATAGTTCTACATCAACCTGACACAAGCTAGAGTTATTTTAAAGGAAAGAGGGAACCTCAGTTGACAAAAAAATGCCTCCATAAGATCCAGCTGTAAGGCATTTTGTAGGGGAAGCTGTAGCCATGCCTACTTAGGGGCTGACTACAGGTGTGCCTGACCACGCTTGTGAGGGCGTGGTCAGAGTGATGTAGTGTGACTGCGTTTGCGCTTTCGGTTTCACTTTGCTGCTTGCTGGACAGACCACTACCACGCCGGCTGGCTAGGTCGCTCTGTAAGTAAGGCTTTTCCCTGTTAAATACCCTTATATTTCTACCTGACTCCGTATTGGTAATTTCCCACTTTACCTGGTGTCAGAAGTGGGATATTGGAAACCTACACCCCATTTGAGACAGGCTGTGGGTTCCATCGGGCCCTCGGCCTAGACCCAGAAAGCGCCCTCTCTCCACAGGTGCTCCCGGCTAGCAGCAGACCTGCTGCGGCTGAGCTGCTCAGAACCATCCACCCAGCTCAGAGACAGTTTCTAGCTGCCTAGAGTCGAGGTAGGCCTCGGCTTTCAGCAGAGGCTTCCCCTGGCTGCTGCTGCGGTAAAGCTGCATCTGTTTCAATGGTTGCGGCCGCAAGACCATATACTCTCTAAGATAAGCGCAGCCGCTTTTGTGACCTCTCTCCACCGCTGACCGACTGCTGCCAAACACCTTGGAATAACTGAACGCCTGTGCTACCTGCTGGTCAAATATATTTACTGCATCTGGAATAGAAATCAGGTAAAATTATGGCGGAATATTTATCATTTGCTAAAATTGGTAATACTTTTGCTTATTACGTAAATTCACTGTTTGAGGAGGATGCTAATGTTCCAATTACTGGCCTATATGCCATAATGGCAGTTAGCTTGCTGGTACAAATAGTATTACTAGCCAGAGGACTCAGGAATAGGGATAAGGATAATCTCACCACATATTTACAGGAAATAACAGCTTTACGCAGTGAGGTTTTGGAGAACAGATTAGGTCAGACCACAATTGTGCAGCAAGTGGAACAGAAATTGGATGATAAGCTTGGCTCTGTGTCCAATACACTAAAGACAGAGCTGTCTGATGAGATGCAGAGTATTTATGATAAGATAAACACAGAGAAATCCTCCATGTCTGAGGCCTTAGAGGCTAGGCTATCAGAAGACCATGACCAGCTAAAGAATATCTGTACCCAGCTAGAAACTCAGATAGGCAATGTTACTCACCAACTAGATGCAACGGTGCAAAATACCCAGCATAGGGTTGAAGAATTGGACAATGCCATTCAATCAGTTATTGAAGCATCCAAGGTAGCAGATCACAAATTTGAGTCTAGATTTGAATGTTTGGAAGATAATTTACAGTACAGGGCTGACAGATTACATAGGTCCATATGGTCGATTGCTGAGAACTCAAAATCAGCAAATCATGACCTGGAATCTAGACTCCAATACCTAGAAGTCAGTTTCCATGCCATCCAGATGCTGCCTAAGGATGATCGTATTAAAGACCTAGAAAAACATGTAGATGAGCAGTTAGAGCAATTTAGAGATTCACTAACGTGCTTGGAATCTTTTATGATTAAGGAGATTGAAATTTTTCATAAGGATATCATTGCTAGGCTTAAAGATCATTGGGATGCCTCAGAAGCAGAATCACTCCAATCCCAGGCACCTACTCCCCCTAGGTATCATGACTATTCTTCTAAGGTTGTTACTCGTACACCATTAGTGTACCCAGCTACCATGGTAGAAAAGCCAGCTTATAAGAAACACCCTCATGGACAGATGGCTTATGAATGGCAACCTATACAGCTGAAGGATCTTAAGAATATTAAAGAATCAGTTGTCTCACATGGTCTCCATAGCCCATACGTAAAACAGCTATTACATTCATGGGCAACCTTTAACAGGGTGACACCCACAGATTGGGAACGATTGGTAGCAGCTGTACTTGAAAATTCATGCCAAATCCAGTGGAAGGCATTAGTAAGGGAAGAGGCAAAGCTCCTTGAGCGTCAGGGCATAAAGGAAGGTTTTGAAGCCCCTCTGGATAAGCTTCTTGGTCAGGGTATTTATGCTGACCCACAGGTTCAGGCTGAATATGATGACGATATACTGTCTCTATGCAGGAAAGCAGCATTAAATGCCTGGGATAAGGTTCGTGAGCCAGGAGAACGCCTAGAAGCTTATACCAGAATAGAACAGGGACCTACAGAACAGTTCCAGGATTTCTTACAAAGGTTAACTAGGGCAGTAGAATTACAGGTAACAGATCCAGAAACAAGACAATCAATTATATATACAATAGCTTATGAAAATGCAAACCCTATATGCAAAAGAATACTTTTGCCTTTAAAGATCAGATCAGCTCCGCTAGAAGAATGGGTTTTGTATGCAGCCAACATTGACTATAATGTGCAAGATACTGGAGCTTGGGTAGGAGAAGCCATCTCCAAAGGTTTAAAACGGCAACAGGAAATTAAAAGGTCTAGAGGTGAGGATGTAAGGGCTTGGCAAGGAGAAGCACCTTACAGAGGTCAACATAGATACCAAGAGGCTAGAGGTTACTACTACTATGAACCAGAACCTTGGGTAGGAAGAGCCTTCCCCTGGAGACCATGAAGGCTCCAGGAACCTAGATGTTTCAACTGTGGTAAAATGGGACATACTAAGAGAAATTGTAGACAAATGAATTCTAACAATGCCTCATACGGAAGGCCACTGCCTTCTGGATTGTGTAGAAGATGTGGTAAGGGCAGACACTGGACCAATGAATGTAGATCTACCAGGGACATACAAGGAAACCCCTTAAGGTCGGGAAACCCCGAGGGGGAACTCAAGAAGGCCCCCACATCGAGAAAGGTCAGGTCATTCCCAATAACAATGGAAGACAGTCTCTCACAGGAACAATAGATATTTCTTTGTCTATTGTAAAAAAATGATACTGCTCTAGATGGTAGTTTGAATAGTGATAAAGAATCAAATGTAAATGGACAAAATGAGAAACACATATTTTGGCAAGCTTCTATTAATGATAAAAGGCCTCAGTTGAAAGTGAAAATTAATAATAAAGTTATTTCTGGCTTAGTGGACACTGGGGCGGATGTAACTATTATTACTCAAAAGTCTTGGCCTCAAAAATGGCCTCTTAAGAGAGGCAAATGTACAATTTTTAGGAATTGGAACTCTATCTAGAGTTCGACAGAATGTTAACTCAATGGTCTGCAGTGGACCGGAAGGACAGAAAGGGATACTAAAACCATACGTGACAGATATAGCTATAAATCTCTGGGGTCGTGATCTCTTACAGCAATGGAATACTCAGATTAATATTCCTCCATTGTCAGATACAAATTATGTACAATCTTTAGATAGTAGAAAAGATCTGGTAAGACGCTATGGAAAATGGTTACCAACCATCCATGCTGTACAGAAACTAGGTACAAATGATGGACCTTCAGAGGAGCCAAAGGCCCTGCCATTGAATGGCTTACAGATAAACCAGTTTGGGTAGGACAATGGCCTATGACCTCTGAGAAGCTAGAGGCTTTAGAAAAGTTAGTACAGGAACAGCTAGACTCTGGACATATAGAGGAATCTACCAGTCCTTGGAATTCTCCTGTATTTGTCATCAAAAAGAAGTCAGGTAAGTAGAGAATACTAACATACCTGAGAGCTATAAATAAGGTAATTCAACCAATGGGCTCTCTACAACCTGGAATGCCATTACCTTCCTTAATACCTAAAGGATGGCCTATCATAGTCATTGATCTAAAAGACTGTTTCTTCACAATACCGTTACAGGAAAATGATAGAGAAAAATTTACATTTACTGTACCAACTCTTAATAATTCAAGCCAGTTAGGAGATATCAGTGGAGGGTTTTGCCACAAGGAATGCTAAATAGCCCTACTTTGTGTCAACACTTTGTACAACAACCTTTGGAAATAATTCGTAAGAAATTTTCACAATCTCTTGTTTATCATTACATGGATGATATTCTTTTATCAGATTCTAATAAGGAAACTTTGGAACGTATGTTTAAAATGATGAAGGAAGTTCTGCCTCGTTGGGGGTTACAGGTTGCCCCAGAAAAGATACAAAGAGGAGATTCTATTAACTATTTAGGTTACAAGATAGACTTACAAAGAATCAGACCTCAAAAGGTACAAATTAGGAGAGATCGTTATCAAACTCTTAATTCTCTTCAGAAATTATTAGGGGAAATTTCTCAATTACAGACGATTATTGGTGTAGAAGGACATGACTTAAAGCATTTAAAAATGGCCCTTAAAGGTGATAAGGACCTAAACAGTCCTAGAATATTATCTGCTGAGGCAGAAAAAGAGTTACAATGGGTAGAAAACAGAATATTGGATGCACATGTAGATCGGATAAACCTTGATTTAGACTGTATTCTGGTTATCTTGCCATCCAGAGAATACCCTTCTGCAATTCTGATGCAAAGGGAAGACACTATATTGGAATGGATATTTCTGCCATATAAACAGAATAAAAAGTTAAAGACATATAGAAAACATTTCTGATTTGATTTTATAGGGTAAATTAAGACTTCGTCAGCTGACTGGAAAAGATCCAGCAGAAATTATAGTACCTTTAACTAATAAAGAAATTTCCTCCTCATGGAAGGATAATGAATATTGACAAATAGCTCTTACTGACTTTTTGGGAACAAAGCAACAATTATCCCAAAACTGGCAGAATTAAATTCATAAAAAAGACAGTCTGGATTCTTCCACGTATTGTAAGACAAACTCCTATTTCTGGAGTTCTTACCTTCTACACTGATGCCAACACATCAGGTAAGGCAGGTTATAAAGCAGGTGAGGTAAATAAAGTAGTTCAAAGTCCATATACATCTGTACAGAAGGCAGAATTATATGCAATTCTCATGGTACTCATGGATTTTATGGAACCTCTTAATATAGTTCCTGATTCCCAATATACAGAGAGAGTCGTGTTACACATTGAGACTGCAGAATTTGTTCCTGATAATACAGAGTTAACTTCTCTGTTTTTACAATTACAGGAAACTATCAGAAACAGTAGTAATCCTATGTATATTACACATATCAGATCCCATACGGGTCTGCCTGGCCCACTAGCACAAGGCAATGATGAGATTGATCGTTTATTAATTGGAAGTGTGCTAGAAGCCTCAGAATTTCATAAGAAACATCATGTAAATAGCAAAGGTTTGAAAAGGACTTCTCTATCACTTGGCAACAAGCCAAGGAGATACTGAAATACTGAAAAAGTGTCCTACTTGTTCCTTTTATAATCAAACTCCATTGCCAGCAGGTTGTAATCCTAAGGGCAGATGGATGTCTTTCACTTTGCAGAGTTTGGAAATTTGAAATATTTGCACCATACTATAGACACATTCTCAGGGTTCCAATGGGCTACTGCTATTAACTCTGAAAAAACTGATTCTGTTATTATACACCTGCTAGAGGTGATGGCAGTTATGGGTATACCTGCACAAATAAAAACTGACAATGCTCCAGCATATGTCTCTACAAAATTGGAACAATTTTTCAAATATTATAACATAAAGCATGTTACTGGTATACCACACAATCCTACAGGACAAGCAGTGGTTGAGAGATCTAATAGGACACTAAAGGAGATGCTCAACAAACAAGCTTGGAAGACTAAACCCCCCAAACATAGGTTGCATAATGCTTTATTAACACTAAACTTTCTTAATGCCAATGAGAAAGGACAAACAGCTGCAGAAAGACACTGGACTACGGAAAAAAATGCTGAACTCAATCAGCCGGTATACTTCAAAGATGTACTAACCTCTGTATGGAAACCAGGACATGTGTTACGTTGGGGTAGGGGTTTTGCGTTGGTTTCCACAGGAGAAGAAAAACTTTGGATACCATCAAAGTTGATCAAGATTCTTGTGAAAAAGGAAAAACCTCTCGACGAGGACAAATGACAGGTATTCTACTAAGGTATATCTCATAAACTAAATAGAAACCTCCCAAAGGAAAGGGAAATGTTTTGCTTTTATCTTCACAGGAAAACTCATCTTCAGAAGGCAAAGGACACTGCATGGGTAGATACTTAAGAAGAGAAGGTAGCTATAACATCAAACAAAAGGAATGTGCCATATGGTAAACTTTACATCTGTCTCTCAGAGAACTCTTATTTCTCTTTCCTAGTCCCTATTCAATTAAACCAATGCTGGATTTAGAGGTGGATTTGGCTTTCCTCCTCTAAAATCCAAGCACATTGTTTAACTAAACTTTAGAGTTTCTGTATTATATCAAGAAGCCAATTGATGTAATACAGAATAAAAGAAGAATTTGGGGACTGTCTTTGTCTTTTCTTGGATCTTTCTCTCAAGGTGTACACCCTCTCATAATTGTTATGCTCTCATGGTTGCATTCCCCAGCATGTGTACATCACAAGCAAACATTTCTCTGCTGTTTATGTTTGAGTCCCACACAGCCAATGAAGACCTGCCTGACAGCAATACCTGGACACCCTGGAAAGAAAATGGGCCACACCTCCTCGACTGCCCTGGATCCAACTTGCTCCATTTCAACTGACACTCTGGCCAAACCTTTGGATACTGACTCCAATCAAGTTGAGGATTTCAAGCGAGATCTTCAATCAAGTGAATCCCATCTAACATGGACTGGATAAAATTCATTCAAGACTTTCACTATACTAACATTTTCTTCCTACAGGACCCCAACATGACTATCATCCCATTTCAGCAGGAAGTAACTCGGAGGATGCTACACCCCCTTTCCCCATTGTTGTCACTTAGGATAGTGTATATACCTAGTTAGGGATAGCTTCCTATTGTTTATGGTTGGGATTGGAAGGAGGTGTTCAGGCTTGGATACCTCTGTCAGATGACTTTAGGGTTTAGTTAAAATAGATAGTTAGGATGTGACATAAGCAGATTGTTGTATCTTCTTATATTTTACCTTTATGATTGTTAATTTTGGATACTTTAAACTGTTAAGTTTTAATCCTCTTTTAGACTAAAAGGGGAATTGTAGGGGAAGCTGTAGCCACGCCTTCTTAGGGGCTGGCTACAGGTGTGCCTAACCAGGCTTGTGAGGGCGTGGTCAGAGTGACATAGTGTGACTGCGTTTGCGCTTTCGGTTTCACTTTGCTGCTTGCTGGACAGACCGCTACCACGCCGGCTGGCTAGGTCGCTCTGTAAGTAAGGCTTTTCCCTATTAAATACCCTTATATTTCTACCTGACTCCGTATTGGTAATTTCCCACTATAGCATTTTCTTAATTGGTGATTCTTGGGGGAGGTCTCAGCACATTGTGGGTGGTACCATCCCTGGGGTGGTGGTCCTGGTTCTATAACAAAGCAGGTTGTGCAAGCCTCGAGGAACAAGCCAATAAGTAGCACTCCTCCATGGCCTCTGCATCAGTTCCTGACTCCAGGTTCCTCCCCTGTCTGAGTTCCTGTCCTGACTTCCTTCAATATTGGACAGTGCTGTGGAAGTGTAAGCCAAATAAACCCTTTCCTTTCCACTTGCCTTTTGGTCATGGTGTTTTGTTCCAACAATAGAAACCCTGCAAACTCCATATGGAGGTTCTTGGATGCTATCAACTTCTTTGAAATAGATTGGTGCTGCCAGGAGCAGACACATCTCACTGTCATAATAAGCCTTCTGCTGCTAAAACATCTTAAATGCCATATTCTGTAGATCTCTGAAGTGTTTGAAGACCCATCTATCTAAAATATGAGGTTAAATAGAGCTAATTTCTGTCTACATCTAAACCCTTACTACAAGTTTGATTGTTATCTTAATTATCCTAAACAGTTTGTTATAGTAGCTTTCAAGGACTAGAACTTTACATTACAATTTTAAATGAGTTGCATAGGTGCAATACCTTACAGTATGATGTTGTAACAAAAATGACATTGAATTTGTATCAATATACAAAAATCCATACCGATGTAAAATTGTTGAGACTAGTAGTTGCTTTTTAGTCTAAAAGTAGATTCAATAATCTACCCTTTTATCCATCATTCCTTTATCCTCCCTCCCCGTTTTTAGATAAAAGTGAAAGAAGGATTGAGCAAAGGAAAAGAAATAAATCCCTTAATCTAACTTCGTTAGTTTCCTCCCTGACCATGACCAAAGTAACTTGCAACCAACCCCCTGGTGATGGGAGATGCTATTCTGTTTAAGTTTCTCTTATCGGTTGATGAATAAAACACTATTTGGCCTATTGGAAGATAGGTAGGGCTAGGAGAGGAGAAGGATTCCGGGAAAGGTGGGCAGAAAAAGCTCTCGTGAGTGCTGTAGGCAGGGAGGGGCAAGGGGGAATCTCTCCCCTGGCCATGCTCCACCACAGATGAGGAGGGGATAGCTCTCCCACACTTATGCCCTAGGGGTTGGCTCACCTGCACCATCACAAGCAGGGTCAGCTCTGAGTTGCCCAGGTGAGGAGCAGGGCCTGCTAACCCTAGTAACGCAGTTGGTGAGGGGCTAGGTCAGCTCTCCCACCTGCCAAGTGTGTGGGGAGCGTCTTTCCCTTGATCTCACCACAACATAGCAGACACCGGGGAGCAAGACCAGCCTCCCCACTCTGGTGCCCTTAGGGCCAGCCTGCGCACTCCCCTGCCAATGGGGTCAGCTGTGTCATGCTGCCCAGGTGAGGTGCAGTACCTGCCAGCTAGCATTCTTAGTGCTGCAGCCAGTGATGGTTAGGCCCAGCTCTCCCTAGTGCTGCAGCCAGTGAGGGCTGGAGCCCACTCTGCGCAGCCCTGTCCTCACTGCGTCCAGTGGTAATGGGAACCAAGGACATCAACACAGACCACAGTTTCAACAGGGCCGCAGGTGCAGACATGCCCCCTGGCATCAGCTCAGACCCGAGCAGCACCTGGCTCCAGGTGGCAAGAAGGCCTCCCACCTCAGCCTGCTCCTCACTGCCTTCACCTGTTTGGATTTGCCTCTCCACAGGACGTGAGCCCCGTCCCCTCTCTTTCTCTCTCAGACCGCACTATATATGTGCCCACCGTAATAGAGCGGGTCAGGCACTGGGTGGGTCTGTGCTTTCTCTTCCAGGCCCAGGGCAGACAGCTCAGGACTGCCATGTGGATCTTTGTCTCCTGCTCAGTCTTCCTGGGGCTGTGAAGGCTCCTGTCTTCTCTTCTGGGCCACAGTGTGGAGCTTCCAACAAAAGTCTTTTATCTGGAAATCTGGGCTGGTGAGATGATTCTGATGAGATCATAAGGGTGCCAGACAGCCTGGTGCCAGAGGTGCCAGGCAGGCTCATGGGTGAATTCTTCTCACCCCAAGTCTAAGGACCTAGGGTAGAGCTGTGCTAGACCCGCAGAGCCTGCAATGCCCTGGTTATTGTTTTCACTGGGAAGTTAAACATTATATAAGGAGTTCTGATTGTGTGTCAAGTTAACAGGGGTGGACTTGTGATGGTTATTCTTGGTTGTCAACTTGAGCGCATCTGGAATTAACTAAAACCCAAGCTGGGCACATCTGTGAGGATTTTTTTCTTCATTAAATCACTTGAAGACTCACTTTTAGTCCTGATCTTTTAAGGTTGGAAGACCCACCTTTAATCTGGGCCACACCTTCTGGTGGCGGCCATATAAAGGACATAGAAGGAGGAAGCTCTCTCTCCCTTTGCCTGCTTGCCCTCACTCTAGCTGGTGACTCTCTATTTCTTCACTGCCATTAGAACCTACTTCTTTGGGATTATGGTATATACTGAAGACCAGCCAAGACAGCCAGCCTCATGGACTGAAGACTTCTGAATTCTTAGATGTTCTGTTTCTATTGTTAGATAGCCATTGTTGGACTTGCTGGACCACAGTCTTTCTAATAATTAAATCACACACACACACACACACACACACACACACACACACACACACACACACACACTCAGTTCTGTTCCTCTAGAGCATTGATATGAGGGGTGAGAGCTACACTTTCCTACAGATAGAAGGATAAATATAAACTTGTTTGCATCCTTACCTGGCAGGGGAAACACCATGATCATGTTTTCTCAGGATGAGGCTAACCCATTGCACTTGGGGTGCACTGGTCCTTGCAATTTTACTCCACTACATAATTTGTGGTGGTGGAGTTTGCACTCTCCCCATTAAATACAAAGGATTATACTGGTTTAGGAAAATGTCAGTAGTAGGTTCTCTCTAGGTTGCATGAGCTCACTCGCCATGGGTAGTTTGCTGAGTTTACAATGTCAGGTATGAATTCCCTCCTACTGAACAAACCTTACTTGCAATTAGGTGGGTGTTCGTTTCCCCCAGTATGTAAGCGCGACTATTATACCTTTCAGAATATCTTACTGTTCTTTTCATTGTTGTTGCTCATAGGTATTGATTATATCTACATAGCTCCATGGCAGCTTACATGTCTCCTTCAGGTACTACAGCTAGGTGTCAGGTGTACTTGGGGTTTCTTTTCCACCTGGTCCCACAACCCTTGAGCCCCAAGTAAATATCCAGAGGCTAATATTAATTAGAAACTATTTGATCAATAGCTCAGGCTTCTTACTGACTAGCTCCCTCTTAATCATTAACCCATTTCTATTAATTTAAGTATTTCCACGTGATCTTATCTTGCTGGAGGTTCCAACATGTTACTCCTTCAGCAACTACATGGTGTCTCTCTGGTGGCTTCTTTCTGCCTTCCTCTCCCCTGAATTCTCCTGGTCTGGTAGCCCCGCCTATACTTCCTGCCTGGCTACTAGCCAATCAGTGTTTTATTCACCAACCAATAAGAAAAACATATACAGGAGAACATTCCTCCATCAGTCAGGGAGGGTGCTTCTAATTCAGATGCAGATTGATTCTCCCAAGTATTGTTTCCAAAATATGCCATATCTTTAGCAATGGGGTCTTACCTTCTTTTACTGGAAGGCATCAAGGGTGACGTCAATAGTTTATGTTGTTTTGAGGGGTCTCTTGGACTCCTCTGACCAACAACTCATAAAGCAGGTCTTCCATGCTTGATCTGGGGGGTTTTGTTAGATAGTCTATGGTTTGTGGGAGCATTGGCTCCTCAAGTGGTGTAATTTATATTAAATATGTTATATGTTTATATTATATATTCATGTAATACTCATATTACATAAGAATTTATAATATCTATCAATTAATATATTGATAATACATAATACATTAGATGTAATAATTAAATTATATAATAAATATATAGTATATTTACATTATATATACAATATACATACTCATAGACATAGATCTAATTTTAAGTGAACAAAATATAATTCCCAAAGGCTTTTTCAAGTATTCTTAGTAATATTCATCCTGTATCCCTACCTTTCCCTCTGTGTTTCCTTTCATTTCCATAAGAGGAAAATGATTCCTTGTCATGTATAACATAAAAAAGAAAAATTCTCAGGAAAACCTTTGTGGCTATTGGCTTAGAGTCTCTACAGAGGGGAGAGCATCCTTGGATTTTTATTTTACCAAAAGAAGATCAGGGTGAAACTATTGAGAGTCCTTTTAAATGGGATGTCTTATGCTTCTTTTATATTACATGATTTAAAATTTTCATCTGGTTTACGTGTCAGAAAGTAGGTGGGTGACAGTTTTAGAGAGAATTATCTCATATCCAAATTTCTATACTATACAGAAGTTATTTAAACTGCTACATTGTTTCTTCTGTGTTATGCCCTGTTATTACCTTCTGTCTTAGAACTTGTTGTAATGCTCATTTTATAGGACATTCTAAAGGTCATTGTTAAAAGAGTCTTTTGAGCTACCTCAACCACAAAGTTTTTGGATCAAGCCCAGGGCTTGGACGAAACTTGGGAATGAATGACTCCACCTATCCTACTATGATGTTTCTCACCCTTTGATTTAATTTATTGTTTTTCTCCCCCTGTGCCTTCCCAAATGCTGACCTGGATCCGTGGTCTTTGTCTGAACTCCCAAGCTACAGACTGTTGAGGGAGCCTGCAGTGGGAATCAGAGATTGTTCTGGTGGAATGCAGACCTTGACTGTACAGCTCTCTCTGCCATCCTACAGAAGCACTTCTTTGCCTGGAGGAGACATGAGATTGAACTTCTGAGCCACCTTCCAGACAGGACCCCACTGTACCTCCCCAGCCAAGCACAAAACAAATGTACTTGATGAAGTTTCACTGACTGGTCTCTGCCAGTAGTGATGGAAACCAGTTCAGTTGCCCATAAGCTCTTGCCAACTACAATGGTGACTGAGTGCATGGACCACCTGCCTAGGAGCATGTGGTACAGCTTGGAGCTCTGACTTGGCCTCAGGTGAGGCAGTGAACACATACTGGTGATCCTGGTGACTATGCTTTGGGGCTCGTCAGGGGTGCTAGCTACGTCCATTTCATCCTTGTCTTTGCTATGTTTGTTACAGTGGACTCAAGGCCAGCCTTCCTTTTCAGACACTAGAGTCCCACAGCTGGGTTTTGACCTGCAGCAAGAGGTCACCTGCATGTCACTGAAGATAGTATAAGGCTTTTAATTTCTTTGCAGCAACAGTGGAGTGGCCCGAAGAGAGTGGCTTTTCCCAAAGCTCAGTGCCTGCAATTAATTGTTTTCTTATTTTTAATGAAAAAATTAAAGAGACATTTAAATGTTTCTCATCATAGAGGTAGAGAATATTTAGTATAAAATTTCAGACAAGTGTGCCTTAACACAAAACAAACAAGCAAACAAAAATAAAATCAAAATAACCCATTGTATGTGATGCTTCACATACAATGAAAGAACTGGGTCAGAGCTTGGTAAGTAAAACACATCTTGTCATAGTTTCATCAAGTGCTAAATGGGACCTCAGTGCTAAATGGGACCTCTAAATTAACCTCCTCCCAAGGTTGGTGGGTTATCATAGAAGAGGGGCTAGGGAAATCATAAGAGCCAGAGGTTCAAGGGAAGTGCCAAGAAACAATGCTGTTTTGGTATGCCAGGGTCATTGAATTAATAACCCTACAGCAGCTATGGTTGCTTGTGTAAGACCTGATCAAGAGCAAGCCAGTCAACATTCAAGCATGGTTGGGGTAACGACTTGCTGGGTCCCATGCCATGAGCCCTAACTTTAGCTGAGCTCTTATTGGCAGTTGCTGGCTAGGGTTAGGGTTGGGGTTAGGGTTATGGTTATGGTTTTGGTTAGGGTTAGGGTTAGGGTTAGGGTTGGGGTTGGGGTTGGGGTTAGGGTTAGGATTAGGGGGTTAGGGGGTTAGGGTTAGGGTTAGGGTTGGGGTTGGGGTTGGGGTTAGGGTTAGGATTAGGGGGTTAGGGGGTTAGGGTTAGGGTTAGGGTTGGGGTTGGGGTTGGGGTTAGGGTTAGGATTAGGGGGTTAGGGGGTTAGGGTTAGGGTTAGGGTTGGGGTTGGGGTTGGGGTTAGGGTTAGGATTAGGGGGTTAGGGGGTTAGGGTTAGGGTTAGGGTTGGGGTTGGGGTTAGGGTTAGGGTTAGGGTTAGGGGGTTAGGGTTAGGGTTAGGGTTAGGGTTAGGGTTAGGGATGGGGTTAGGGCTAGGGTTAGGTTTGGGGTTAGGGCTAGGGTTAGGGTTAGGGTTAGGGTTAGGGTTGGGGTTAGGGTTAGGGTTAGGGTTGGGGTTAGGGTTTGGTGTTAGGGTTAGGGTTGGGGTTAGGGTTAGGGTGAGTGTCAGGGTCAGGGTTAGGGTTACGGGTTAGGTGACAGTAGGTTTTATTCAGGCCCCTTCTAATTTGCCTACCTTCCACAATCATAGGCTCATGCTCATGCTCATGTAGGCAGCACCAATTGGACCTCCTCCATTTAAAAGAAGAGGCCATGAAGTAGGGCAAAGTATACTGTGTGGAGAGACTCTGGGTGGAATTAGAAGAGGTGCTAGTGTAAGTATTAGCAAAATACATTTTATAGATGTATAAACTTTTCAAAGAACAAAGAGAAAACATAATTTTAAAAAATTGAAAACTAACAAAGTTACTTGTGCCAGAATCCCCAGGCAGCCACAAGGGGGCAGGCAAAGCTAATTTTGCAACAGAGCCTCTGGAACCAGGACTGATGTGATGATGAAGCAGAAACAAACCCAAATTTAGCTAACAAAATAGCAAAGCCCCCAATGGCCAAAACAATGTCCCCTCACCAGGCAACTCCATAAAATAAGAGCAAGAGAAGAAAAGATTAATGACAGCATGCAGCTGAATGTAATTCAGTGAAAAACACTCGACTGTTGGCCAATTTTTTTTATTTATGCAGTGAGCAAAACACCCAGTGAAATGTCACCTATGACTGGAATTTCCACGGGAAATGAAGAAGGCCTAAGTCCCAACCTCTCAGAAGATACATACTTGAGAAGGTGACCAGTGAGGACACACGATAGTTTTCATAAATGCATCAAAGTTCCATGCATAAATAATGTAGCTGGCTTTACAAGGTGGAGTGATTTTATATGTGTGTGTATGTGTACTTGTGTGTGCATGTGTGTGGGTGTGCGCATGTGTGTGCGTGTGTGTATATGCGTGTGTGTGTGTGTGCGTGTGCTCATGCGTGTGAATGCGTGTGTGTGCGTGTGAGTGCGTGTGCATGTGTATGTGTGTATATGCATGTGTGTGTGTGTGTGTGTGCGCGCGCGCGCGCGTGTGTGCATATGTGTATGTGTGTGTGGACATGTCTTGGCACGCATGCATGTGAAGTTCAGAGGACAACTTTCAGGAGCCTCTTCTTCCATTCCACCATGTTGGTTCTGGGGACCCATCCCTCCACCCCTCCTCTCTTCTCAGCTTTTAGACAGCGCAGGATTTATTGGCTATGTTCATTATCACTCTCTTAACGAGAGTGTCTTAGTAGCTGCTGGGTTGCTGTGAGGAGATGTCATGACCAAGGCCACTTATGGAAGAAAACATTTTATTAGGCGCTTGCTTAAAGCTTCAGAGAGTTAGTCCATTATTATCAGGGCAGGGGGCTACAGCCTGCAGTCAACAGGCAGAGAGAGGGGGGCTGGGCCTGGTGGTCTGGAGTTTTCAAACCTCAAAAACCCACCCTCAGTGATACACCTCCTCCAACAATGCCACATTTCCCAATCCTTCCCAAATAGTTCCACTAACAGGGCACCAAGTCTTCTAAACAGCCCATGGTGCCATTCTCATTCAGTTTACCATAGAGAGCATAAATATTTTTATCATTTATAGGTCCTAGAGGGTTTATACCAAGGCTTGTGGCCACACAGAAAGTCCAGGAAGATCCAGAGAGTGTATGAGGGACAAAAGGAGGGGAGGGGACAATGAGAGACGATGGGGAAGGAGAGGGGGTTGGGGGAACAGAAACCTGAGCGGGAGGCATATCCTCCTGATGGGGCATTTTACTGTTGGGTTTAAGCAAGCAGAGCTTTGCTTTCGTCACTTTCCTGTCATGTACTCTGAAGATAATGCTTCCCTTCTGTGAAGATACATAGTCTGATACAGGTATCCCAGAATCCTCTTCTCAAATCTGTAAGCAGACAAAGCTGTGGTCCGTCTGGCCACAAGAGGTCCTCATTCCAGTGCTCTTCATGATTGGTACAGGAAAATCTTCGGGAGGGGGGTCATTTTTCTATTTGCCACAAATTCTTTTTATCGGGAATTACATGCTACCTGTTTCCTCTTTGTTAAAAATGTGATATATTTTTATCCTTTTATTTTAATCTCTTTATGTTGTCTTATCCCCAGTATGTCTTTTGCATATTGGTCTTTTAAAACTATTATTCTTTTAGAAATTTCATTTAGAATTTCTTTCCCCTAGAAGATAAATTTTATAGTACTCCAAATTTATTATTTTTTAAAGTCATTGTCTAGAAATGTGCTTTTCTCTCTAGACAAGGTTTTTCTATCATCATCTTGATTTTCCTAAACTGATTGCTTTTCTTGGGATTCACAGGAAAGTTCAAATAGAGAAAATTCTAACATGCAAAAGTTTTTATCATTAAAAAAAAAAAACAACAACATTAAGTATTTAATAGTTTCCTGGAAATCTGACTTTCTTTTCAGATACTGGATTTTATTTAACCAGACGCCAGATCTGTTTTCTTGATTTTATTTTCTTCCTAAATATTTCTAATTTATCTTTGAGAATTTCATATATGCGTACGAGGTATTTTAGTCACATCTGCCTCTCACAACTCGCAGACCTCACCAACATGCAGCAAGTCCCCCTTTCTAACTCCATGTCCTGTTCTGATTTCCATTAGTGCTCTGACTTTTTAATACCCCACTGTGTCCCCTTGGTGCCATCTGTATGCACACGGGTGTGGGAACATCCACTGGAACATAAACAACCTACCAGTGGCCACACCCCCAATGGAAACTTCAAACAGAAAGTTCTGCAGACAGAAACTTCAAAGAGCCCCATAGTTGGGGTGGGGCCTCCTGCCCTATTTCCCCACTATGCCTGAAGTTTTTTCTGTCTTAATCGTGTGCAATTTTGGGAAAGCTACTGTCAGTGGGGTAGTTTGAAGGAGAATGGCCACCATAAAGTCATTTGATTGCTCAGTCACCAGGGAGTGGAACTGTTTGGGAATAATTAGGGGGTGTGACCTTGTTGGAGGAGGTGTGTCCCTGGGAGTGGGATTTGAGGTTTCAAAAGCCCATGCCAGGCATGGAACTCTCTCTCTCTCTCTCTCTCTCTCTCTCTCTCTCTCTCTCTCTCTCTGTGTGTGTGTGTGTCTCTGTCTGTCTGTCTGTCTGTCTGTCTGTCTGTCTGTCTCTGTCTCTGTCTGTCTGTCTGTCTGTCTCTCTCTGTCTGTCTGTCTGTCTGTCTCTCTCTCTCTCTCTCTCTCTCTCTCTCTCTCTCTCTCTGCCTGCCACCTTCAGATCAGTGTGTTCCAGTGCCATGCCTGCCCATTTCCCACCATGATGACGATGATGGACCGACTCTCTAAAACCATAAGCAAGTCCCCAATTAAATGCTTCCTTTGTAAGAGTTGCCACGGTCATAGTAATGTTCCCTCTCAATAGAATAACAACAATTAAGACAGAAGTTGGTGTCAGGAACTGGGGTATTGCTGCGATAGGCCTGACTATGCTGGTTTATTTTATTTTATTTTATTTTTGTTTTGAGGAATTTGGAAGACTTTGGGATTTTAAAATACAAAAGTGATTGAACACCTGAAGTCCGAGAGGGACCTGATAGGCCATCCTAGTAGCAGCATGGATGATGTAGGGCCATGTGGACAATGCAGGCTTGGCTCAAGAGGCTTCAGGGGTAGAGAATATTAGCAGCTGGTGCAGAGAATGCTTTTGTGATATTTTGGCAAAGAAGGTGGCTGCTTTTTGCCCTTGTTCTAAAAATCTTCCAGAGACCAAATTGAAGAGGTTTAGATTAATGACATTGACAGAGGAGATTTCATGGCAGCCTGGCGTTGACGGTGTGCTCTGGTTACTAGTGGTTGCTCTTATGTAGATCTGCAATAAAACGGAGTAAGCAGGGCAAAGAGAAACACAAAATGTTCAGTTTGAGGAGAAACAGAGCACCAGGAAATCTAATGTTGGAGCTGACTCCTCTGCTCAGTGATATGAAAAGTTTAAAAAGAGACCTGGTTCAAAATGGAATGGAGGGAATAGTGTCTTCAGAGCAAGACCCCACTCAGCTAGGTTTTCAACTTGTGAAAAGGAGCTAAAGGGAAGCCTAAGCAGCAAAGGGAACCATCAACAACGGAGGGACTAGAACAAGCTGTCAATCAAGTGCCTTCTTTTGTGAGATGCTATGGTGTCTCTTCACTGCAGTAGAGCAGTGATTGAGACAGTTGAGTTCCTGAGGGTATCAGTTATGCCATGTCTACACTGCAGCGTTTCCCAGCAGTCCTGCCCATCTGCTGGCTCTTAAGTCTTTCTGTTTCCTCTCCAGAGATATCTCTCAAGCTTTGAGGGTAGGGGCTGGCATACATGCCCATTAGGGCTGAGTGGCTGCCCACTGAAGAAGAAAAGCTCCTCCCCCACAGGTTGAGAGCAACATCATCCATTGGTTTAGGCATAAATATGAAGAAGGCAGCTTAACAACGTGGTTTTTAAGAAAAGTAACAATAGTGGGTTCCCTAAGTACATCGTGACCTCCTCATCCATGGGCTTTGCACCAGGTCTACAGTACTGGGCATGAATTCCGTCTTGTCAAGCAGGCCTGAAATTGAAATAGAAAGTGACTGGTTACCAATATAACATGACTTTGCTTTTGAAATCTTGGATATAAAGTCTGAAAGATACACAGTGAAACTGTATCTATTGGAAAAACATGGATAACAAGAACTTCATATATTTGAGGGCAATTTAGTGCTTAGATGGAAATTAGGATTATAACACCAGCTATCTTGGCTATGAGAGTGCAGCTTTGGATATGATGGTTTCTTGTACTGAAAGTTTCTTCTATGAAGGCTGGAGAGGTGATTCAGTACTTACAGGTGTTTACTATTTAATCACGAAGACTAGAGTTTGGATCCCAGCACCTACATACATAGCCAGATGGGTGTCACACAGTCACACACATTTATAACCACAGTTCTGAGTGGAGCAGAGGCTAGGCGATCCACCTGGAACACAGACAAAATTAATTTCAGTGTTGTACCAAAACTTGCTCCCATATTGCTCTACTCCCATTGATACTGTGTTGTGAAAAATTACATCTTTGTATGTGGTATTCCCATTGTAACGGGTATACAATTGTTGATTTATATAGTTTCCTTTTAAGTCATACAATATAAAGAAGAATTCAAAGAGTTAAGAACAAATGTATGCCATGTTGCGCATTTATCTGTGTATGTAAGTGAGTATCGACTGGCTAATCCTATTTCCACTTGAATCCAAATAATAGGCTTGATAGTGCTAAGCAATATGATAGATCATAATATTTGTTCTGCTTCCCCCCATAGCATTTATGTAAATAATTCATTGATAAGCTGTGTGTATACTATATCAAAGAACCATGCATTGACATCCTGCAAACATATATTGATGCCCAGTGTGGGCATGCAGTGTTCAGATGCAAAGTCTGTCATCAGAGCAGTAACCTACAGGAAAGAATCCAACACGCCAGGGAATTCCAGGGTTGCTTTCTTAGTGAATATTTAGGGTAGATACAATGTACCATGGAAGCAGACCATACAGTTCTAAACCATCAGGGAAGGCTTCCTGGAGAGAGTTCAGAGGGAGAGGAAGGCAGTAAGAGATAGAGAGTTAACCAGGCCAGAAGCCATTTTCAAAATGTTCACCTTGGGAACTGGGGAGATTGCTCAGTGGTTAAAGTGGTTGCAGTGTAGGCATTTGGTCCAGAGTCTGGACCCTCATAACACACATAAATGTTGGATGGGCATGGCTTGGATTCCCAGAGCATGATGTCTAGCAAGACTGGCCATATATGAGAGCTCTGGCATCCAGAAGTTCTAAGAGTGATAAAGGTGATTCCCAGCATCAACCTTGACTTACACACACACACACACACACACACACACACACACACACACTCATTCACACACTCATTCACACACATCCACACACATTCACACTCATTCACACACACATTCACACTCATTCACACACATTCACACTCATTCACACACACATTCACACTCATTCACACACACATTCACACTCATTCACACACATTCACACTCATTCACACACATTCACACTCATTCACACACATTCACACACACACACACAAAGCATGCATTCACACATTCATGTACACATCACATATGCACACATGCATATACTACACACACAACATGCATACACACACACACGAATATGCCACATGTACAAACCAAACACATATAAACACACACACACACACACACACACACACACACACACACATACAAACATTCCTATACACATGCATGCACGTATCACATAAATACACATGCAGAAAAAAAAATCCCAAGACAAAACAGATCACTTTGCCTACAAATAGAAACTGAGGAGCCGAGTATAGAAAATCCGAGTAGGAGCAGGCCGGAAGACGCTGACATGCTGTCCCTGAGACAGGGGAGGAGGACAAGTGCAGAGTCACAGCTGTAGGCAAATGAATAGATTGTTTAGATTACTGAGTGTGATGATTGGAGACAAGCAGCCGTGGTGATGAAGAAAGAGCAAGGCCTCCGAGATGTCTGCCCGGAGCAGGACATGAAGAAACTGTCCTCACTGAGACAGGTGACCCCCGAGGAGCAAACGGAGAAGTGACAGCGGTCATGGTGTGGAGTGTGGAGAAGAGGAATGGGCTTTGATGGACTCCAGCTGAACTGTCTGTGGGGCTAGCTGACAGTGCCGCCCAGGGACATTCGTATGCATGCTAAAGACATGAACATGGTTTTCCACGTGTCAGGCTCCCTGGATAGCCCGTAAGAACAGCATAGACGCAATGAGATAAATGTGATTATTTCCACTGAGGAATTTAATAGGAAGGGATAAGCTTTTTAATTTATCCCCAATGACAAGCAGACATTGTGATAAAGCATATTAAGTGGGCTGGCCATACTAAATCCCCGGAAATTTGCTCATGGGCAGAGATTTAAATCAAACTGAGTTTTCAGGGAATGAAGCTCCTGTGATTTTGACAAATGAACTTCCAGAATGACAAGACCAACTTAGAGGAGTATATTACGGCTTATGTAAGAAGACAGGGAAGAGGGTGGGGTGAGAGACCTGCTCCACATGGTTGATATTGTAACATGGTCAAAATACATCTCTAGGGAAGCTATAGACCCCGTGGGAGAACCTATCGATGTTTTGCTAAGTGGTCATGTTGTCAAACTGCCTTATAAATATTTATGTTTGTATTCATAGGTTGGTGCTGCTCTCAACTTCAATTAGAAAAGCTTTTGAATACAGAGTGGTGGTTGGTGCAGAGACCCATAACCAGTCAAAGTGCTGTGAATAGTAACTGTATGCTCAGTGTGGATGGACCGTCTTCATCAGCTCCCTGCCCATTACACCTCAGGGACATCACAGAGGGGAGGATGGGAGGAAGGAGGGAGCTGGAGGGTCATGTGACTCACTGTCTTCTGGATATGACATGGCTTTTGCCTATAAGAACTCACTGCTGTGGCTGAGTGCAATGGTTCAGGCCATTGGTGAGAACCAGACTGAAATATTAAAGTGCTATGGAAGAAGGAAGAAAGTGACACAATTTTGTACCTTCCTGCCATCAAATTGATTTCAGGACAGAAAGAAGCAGCCTACCAAAAAATGCTTGCCCTGTCAAAAGAACTCAATACATCTGAATGAGCTCCGAGGACATGCCGGAATGACTAACTGATACATTGAAGTTAATTCAGTCTTTACAATGTTTCAGACCATGGAAACAAAGAATTAAGTTCTTTACTGACTTTGTTTTGTGAGGGATTTTGTTGCTTTGTCTACTTTCAAAACAAAGTGTTGTGATTTCATTTGCAAAGTATTTCGTGGTAACATACTGAAGTCTGTTAGTTTGCCATTTGTTTCTAATGGGAAGAAGTGAAGATGCAGGTTACTGTCACGCCTGGTTCCACAGCCTCTTTGCCCCAAATAAACACACTAAGACTTATACTAAGTATAAAATGTTTGGCCAATGGCTTAAGCTTCTTATTGGCTAGCTCTGTCTTAATTATTACCCCATTTTATTAATCTGTGTATTACCATGATGCATGTTACTCCTTGGGCAACATGGCATCTCTTCCTGGCCTCTCTCTCTGCCTTCCTCTTCCCCGCCTTCTCCTGGTTTGGTAGCCTACCTATGCTGTCTGCCTGACTACTGGCCAATCAGTGTTTTATTCATCAACCAATAAGAGAAACATAAACACAGAAGGACATTCCCCATCAAAGAAGGAAGCAGATATCTGCAGAGAGATCAGCAGCAAATTCTGCCTTGAAAACTGATCATTTCTCTATCCAGCAGAAAACCTCTCAATTTTGTAGAACATTAAATGACTGATAAAGGTAGATTAATTTATGAAAACTTTTAAAAAACTGAATAAAATATTTAGCTGTATGCAGGCTTCTAGTTCCTCTGTCCATCTGGCTAGCCCTCAAGACACCTACAGAGAGATGAGAGACTGGGTGCTGGAAGCAGCCTTCAGGGTTCAGAATGTCTGCTCCTTTTGAATTGCTACCACCCACTTTGGGCAACTCACAGGCAGTTGCAACTCCAGCCCTAGGGGATCTGACACCTTCTAGTGGCCTCCATGGGTACTGCATTTACCTACTACTGCTACACACAAATGGTAATAGTAATGCTAGTAATATATTTAAAAGATATAAGATACTGGCAGTAGATGCAAATATGTTGATGGATTACTTAAAAAAGAATAGCCATAATAGTAACAAGATCCTAAAGTTTTATATGTGCATGTTTTAAATCATCATAAATTGAAAAATTAGACGTCAAAGATACATTACCAGCAAACCTGATAATAAAAACCTGAAATGGAAAGCACAAATGAGTCAAAAGCCACCTGGAAAATTGATGTTGTAATAACCAGAAGCCTCCGGCCAAAACATACAGAGCTGTATCTCAGAAAGTTTTTAAGGAACTCATAATCACCGTCTTTTATAAATGACAATTGGTATGCCTTCCAGAGTGCCACATGGACACTTTTGAGTCTCTGCTAGAAATTACAAATGATACAAATTATAACCCACATAGAAGGCTACTACATGGAAAAGCCTGACGTCATTCTGTACCTATACATCCAGGTGAAGGAGATGGCCTGGTTCATACTGGGCTGGCCAGCTACAACACTCCATCAAAGCCAGTCGCTGAGCCCACAGCCGGGTTTTATCCTGGTGCCTTACTGAACTGTAGATGCAGATGTCAGGAGAGTTCCCAGCTGGAAGACTTCACTTATATGCAATAGGCTTCTCTTGCTGACTGTGCTAGCACAGCCAGCCTTTCCAAATATATAGCAGCAGGTATACTTGGCAGGCTTCTGGACTGAATTCTTATTAATTCCCTTGTGGATCAATACAGGCAATTTTCAAGTGGTCTTTGATATGAAAGAGGCACACTACCTAAACTATCTATGGCCACAAAAGATGCTCTCCCTTGCCTGCTTCAGACAATTTTCTTATTATAGGATTGTCCTTGGACCTGATTCTTCTGATATAGAAGATAATGTGTGTTATTACTATCCATTAAGGTGTTTTTGAAGTTATAAACATTTACTCATTCCATCCATAATCTTTTACATCACCAGTCTTAGACTAGAAAGGAGAGTTCAAGAAGACAGGGAGAAATGGATGGACAACTTGGGAAAGGTCCTTTTACCTCAGACGTTTACATCTTAATGGAAGAAGGGACGTGAGCACAGCCACCAGTAACACAACTTCAGATAATGCTTAAGGTGGAGAAAAGACAGAGGGCAGCAAGAGAGTGATTTAGTGAGAGCTAGATGCAGCGATCAGAAAGTGAGCGGAGAGGAAAGGAGCAAGAGCAAAGCATTTCAGAGGTGGAGGGTGGATCAATGGCACAGGCATTGTCACAAGCAATGCTGTGAGAGACTGCACTCTTCACTGTGTGTATGTGTGCCCATCTGTGTCTGTGTTTCTGGGACCAAATCTAGAGCTGAAGGCTTGGGAAGCAACTGCTCCAACCTCAGCCACATATATTTAGAAATACACTGATGTATTTCTAAAATGATGTATTGTCTGTCAAAAGTTACAAAGAATACAAGGTTCCAATATTTATTCCTAGTTCTTAAAAACTGGATATTTTACTTTTTTGAACATTTTATGGATGGGCACTATTTTTATATCATTTCTATTCCTCCTTTTCCCACTCCAACTCTTCATTTATCATCCCTAAATTCCATCTCAAGTCATGATGTCTTCTACTATAATTATTGTTGTGTAAGTGCACACACACACACACACACACACACACACACACACACACACACACACCTCACCTACTGAGCCCATTTACTATTGTTCTTATGTAGATGTGTTTAGGGCTTACCACTTGGAACTGGGTAATCTATCTGAAGAGTCCTTTCACTTGGGTTAGTCTCATTAAAATTAGATGAGGAACAAAGATGAAGCCAATTAAAATTCTAGCATGGATGGGGCGGGGCCTCAGAGGACTTATTCACAATCCTGGCTGTACTGAGTGAGAGGGTGTGGCCACTGATAGGCAAATTACACCCCATTGGATGGTCATGTGCTTATGAGCAGCATTAATTGGACTCAGATAGTTATTAATAATGAAAGCAAAACTAAAGAGAGGACATGAAGTTGTGAGGGGGCTGGGACTGAGGGAGCTAAGGGAGCTGGAGTGAAATAGTGTAGTACTGTAGATATGATCAAGTCAAGTCACATTCTGTCAATGTATGAAACTGCCTAAGAATAAAAACATTATTTTAAAAAGAAAATAAATGGGAAGGTCAACATGAAACAATTATCACAAGATTGCTGGGAAAATCCTTAATCCCCCACAGTACATTTAGTTAATGATGTTAGGTGAACAAATGCTTTATCCATATAACAAATCATATTAATATGATTTTCTCTAGAAGACATCTTTTGTCTCAGTGATATATATCAATAGTCTCTGTAACTTAAAAATAAATTTAAAAACCATTTAAACACCATTGAGGTCAAATTGCTCTTCTATAAAGACCTGGAATTCACTTAACAGACACGAAAGCAGAGGTCTCACTTGTATTTCTGGGTAATCTAATATGTAACTATTGATGTATTTTCCTAACAACTGGAAATATTAGTTGAGTTGTTAATTTCTCAAGTATCCACAACAACACTCCTCCAATATTCCAAGATTCCTTTTTAAACTCTGAAAGTAGTTCAATGGTTGCAATGTCAGCTCCATTTTTGGTGTTAACAAACGAGCTCTACCTACAGTCCAGCCTCTCTACAGATGTCTGGTTTGATCCTGAGTGACAGAGAGTGACTGAAATGTGACTCGATACCGTCACTATTTAAGAGAATACCAGCTGCTATCTGTAAAATGGTTATTCACAGCCTCCAGGTGAAGGCAGGGAGGACTGGCAAGAGGTTCTGGAAGATTATCAGAAGACAGGTGGGGTGGCTCCTAGGAGGGAGGTAGAGGTGGACAAGACATTAGATTTGTATAACACAGTGAACCTGGAGGCAATGGAGTTTTAGGAAGGATTGGATGGGCATCGGGCAGCAGTTCAAAGATTGGAAAAATAAAAAAACTTCTATGTTTGGGCTTTGAGCTATTGAATGGATGCTCCCAATGAATTGGAGGAAATTCTACAGGTATGGAGAAAAAGTAGAAAATATTCTTTCTAGATATCTGAAGTTAGACGTGAATGCTGACGCATGGAATGGAGATGATATATATTAACCCTATGCATTCAGCAATTAAGGAAGTTTCTGCAGAAATGAGCATTCACACACAGGGAGATGCCAAAGGGGCAGAGCACTGACAAAGAAGCGGGCTGAAGACTGAGCCCTCTCATCAGTTAAAGACCCCAGAAGGAGCCACAGTTGCAAAGAGAAGTCGGTGAGGCAACCACACTATGTCAGAAGACATAAGAGTAATCTATAGGAAGGATGGGAGCTTGGGCATTGTCAGAGGCACAGGCCCTGTGTGTACTGACCAGGACAAGCTGACAGCTGGGTGTGTCTCGTCTCCATTTACATGTACAATGCAGGCAGTCTGAGTGTCCTCCTCCCTGTAGCCTGTCTGGTGAATGTGGTCAGGTTCTCTTTGGACATTGCTTTAATATTGACAAGACAGGGGAATACACGTAGTCACCCCTCAGAAGATCAAGCTCCATCTGGAAAGGGCTTAGTATTCCTGCTTCATTAGCCAAATTGTACACAGCAATTGGATACTGCTCTAAAGAGGCATTTAAATTTACCTGACTCTTTGCACTTCTGAGTTACCAGGGCAGACTTCCTTCATGTCATTTCCCAGTGTGCTTTGTCCCATGACACAGTGCAGAGACTTTCCCCAGGTGCATAGGAATGAATTCCCAGTCCACGACTCTTGAGTACTATTCAGTGTTTGTTTGTCTTTAAGTTTTTCCTTCCTAAAATTTAATTTAAAGAAACATACTACATGCAGATATCATAAACTGCAAGTATACAGTGAATAGAATTCTCTCTTAAAATGGGTATAGACCAGAGAAGTCTCGAGTTTGAATATGCTATATTTCATTTGTTATAAACCACAGGAAGTAATGTGTAATGAACACCACCCAGAAAAGCCCCCAGATTGTGGGTCTGTTGGGAATTTTCTAGAAGTCTTTAGGTGCAGGGAATGTCATGGTAAGAATTGTTGGGAGGTTGGGAGTGTCACACATGGTTAAATACCACAAAGCGAAAATGGAAGACTATTAGCAGGGATACCTGGCTGCAGGCAGGGAGGCCAGAGGCCAGAACGAGGTAAAAACCAGAGTGGAATGTGGCACTCGGGGATAAAATAACTGATGTCACCTGCATGACCAACTGGGTGTGCTTCCTTGGTGCGGGCCTTCCCACTGTGTTCCATGTCCTGTTAAGCTCTGGTGCCTCCCCGGGGGCCTTCTGAGTCTAAATCAGAAAGTGCAGGTGCTTTGCTCATCCTGTACCCACCAGAAGACAGCATGGAGCATGCTGTCCCTTCAGATGCTGACTGTTCCCACAGAGTTGAAACCGAAGGGGCTAAAATCGGATGTCTGCCTTTCTTTAGGAATTCTCCTTCTGGAGATGAGAAAGAGAACGTGTAACCCCCATAAATGCACCCAGATGAGAGGTTCCACTTTTAATACTCCCCCAACTGAAATTCAAATGAACATAAATGCTTTAATCTTTTCTGAATCCTTAGAAACATATCAAGTTTGAGGAGGGAAAACAGAACGCTCAATAAAGAGGAATATGATACCACAGTGTTTTCTAACAAGCATCAACAGCACCGATACCAAAACACTGGATTCCAGTGCTGCAAGCAAGCACTTTCTGCTGCCTCTAACCTGTCTGTGTGGGAAATTTTTATTGCTTTCCAGCCACACAAAGTTAAGGGTTGTCCGGGGCAACTTATGCTATTTATGGTAACAGGGTAGGTTTTAAAATGAAAATAAGAAAGTGAATATAAACCAGGACCCATTTTAAGAGACAGCCAGAGTAAACTGGAGCCCACTGCTCCAGGAAACATTCCTTGGGAGGCTGTGGACCTGCAGGGCGGCCACCTCTCTTTAAGCACACAAGTCTTCAGAATTCACAAGAACTGATCGGAAGGAGAGGAGCGGTGGCAGGAAAAGCCAGAAGTCTGCCAAGGTACTGCTCAAATTATAAGGCAATGGGTGAGTTCTGTTGAGGCTTCAGCTGGCCTGAGCCCCAAAGGTGCCACTGGACTCCCTGCGTTAACTACCCCACCTTGTATGGCTAATGAATGTCAAGTATTAGAACGGGCACTGGGAAAAGACACACAGGCTAGTGTGTCAAACAAGTCCTCACTGGTCATATCAGGAGATCACCCTATTCAAATCTATTTTCAGCCTTCTCTCTCTCTCTCTCTCTCTCTCTCTCTCTCTCTCTCTCTCTCTCTCTCCATGTTTATGTGGGTAAATGCACATATGTGTGGCTGTGCATGCGTCATGCATGTGTGTAGAGGTCAGGAGTTTATCTCAGCTGTTATTCCTTAGGAGATTCCCCCATCTATTTTTTTGAGACGTGTTTATCACCTGAACCTTGGGATGCCTGATTAGGTTGAACTGGCTTGGCGGAGAGTCCCAGGGATCTGTGATTTGCTGCTTCTTAAGGTCTGCGATTGCAAGCTATCACCACCTGCCTGGCTTTGTGATCCCCTGAATTCAGGGGATCACACTAGAGTCCTTGTTCTTGTGTGGCGCTTTATGTCCTGGGTGTCTTCCTTGCCCTCCTTCTGCATCTTAATTTGTTTAGAGATTCATGGAAGTGCTGGTCTTCTTGTCGCCCAGGACCACACTTGTTCTTTGCTAGATCCTAAAAAAGGGCCTGTTTTAATAATAAGATTGGTGTCTATCTTGGTTACTGTTCCTAGAGCCTTCATCCAGTAGCTGTTCTAAGCAGAAACTGGCACCCACAGCTAAGCACTGAACCACACTACTGGAATCCAGTTGTGGAGAGGGAGGAGGGATGAACAAAGGAGCCAAGACCATGCTGGAGAAACCCACAGAAACAGTTGACCTGACCTACTGATAGCATGGAGACCCTAGTCATAAAGCTGGGGAAACAGCATTGGACCAAACCAAGCCCTCTGAATGTGGGTGCCAGTTAGGAGGCCAAGACAGTCTATGGGACCTCTAACAGTGGAGCCAGTCTTTATCCCTAGAGCACAAATGGACTTTGGGAGCCCATTCCCCATGGAGGGATCCTATTGCAGCCCAGATACAGCAAGGAGGGCCTAGGCCCTTCCCCAAACGATATGACAGACTTTGAAGGTCCCTGGCGGAAGGCCTTGCTATCTCTGGGGAGGAGTTGGGGGATGGGTTTGGAGGGTTGGTGGGGAACGTGGGAGGATGGGAGCGCAAGGCAATGGGGGAATGGATACGTAAATATGAGTAGTAATTAAAGAATTAAAAATAAAAAAAATAGCAAAATGAAATTCACAGGTTATAGGATAAAAATCATCCTGAGTGAGGTAGCCCTGGCCCTAGGAGATCCATGTGGTATTCATTCACTTACATGTGAATATTAGCATTTAGGTCTTTGATAAAAACAGGCTACAACCCATATAACTGGAGAGGTAAGGTGTAGAGTAAGGGACAAAAAAGGGGGGTGCTGTTTTAGTTCATACTTATTCTTTCAGGGCACAAACACCCCAAATCCCAGCACGCAGCCTATCTGGCATCTATACCATTCTCCAGAAAGATATCTGACCTATGCTGGCCTCTGTGATGCCAAACACCCATCTGCTGCCTATCTCTTAGAGAGTCACCTAAATGCTCTGAAAGGGATGGATTTTGGTTACCCGCCTGTGATGTTCAGTTCTAAGTAACACTTGGCCAAAAGGCAAGCTACTTTAAGAGGAAAGGGAATGGCATTGACCCAAGTATAGGGAAGTCCCATGAGTTAGGGCCCATTAAAGTGTTCTGAGAGCCTGATTGAACAGGCCTGTCTTCAGCATCTCAACAGTAAATGAAAACTCACAACAAACCTCATGAAGACATTTGGAGAAAAGTGTCCTATTTTCTGATATCAGGAGTTTTATGGGGTTTCAGCATTGCTGTGCAAGTTCTTAGAACATTGCCTCGGTGATTCATTCCGAAGTGTGACTGAGCTGGGATAAAGATAGTCATCAGAGGAGTCTGAAATGGGGCACTCATGTCAAGATCGTGTCCATTTTAGGAGAAGTCGCCAAAAGACAACAAGTTTTGTCACAGCCTGCTCCAGAAGTGTGTTCTTACTAGGTCAACTGGCACTTTCTCTTTGCTTTTAAAGGTTTATTTTATTTTGTGTGTGTGAATGACTTGTTTGTAAGCAGGTATATGCACGACATGCGTATCTGGCATTCTCAGAGGCTAGAAGAGGGTGTTGGATTGCGTGGCACTGGAGTTGCAGAGGTTGTGAGACACCATGTGTGTGCTGGGGACCTGGATTTGGTCTCTGCATGAGCAAGCAAGCGCTCTGAAACACTTAGCCATCTCTCCAGTCCCAGGCCATCTGTTACCAATCATGTGACTGTTGTGTTCAGACTTTCCTATTGTCTCATCAAGTCCTCTGCTCCAGGCCTGGCTGCTGGTTTCTATTTCACACGTGAGTCCATCTTATATTTCACAGGATCCATGCAATGGACCAAGGCTTGAGTAAGAACACAGGATAAAGCAGTGTCCCTATAAGATATTCTACTAATACTCTGAGTTGAAAGAACCAGCCCTGAATAGAATAGCTGAGCTGCTGTTGTTCATATCACATCTTTTGGGACATCCTTAGAGATGTCATCTACAGTAGATGTCAGGGTACCCTGTCTTCAGTGTTACAGGAAGGAAGGCCAAGCCAAGGAGCTGCACACTGCAACCAAGCTGACAGAGGCAGAGAACATGCAGAGAGGAACGTGTTAAAGCGTGTTAGTGAGGCTATGTTTGGCTATCACAGTGCCTTAGCCTACAGCTATAATAAGGCTCTGAGAGGAGCACACTCAGACAGAAGCCAGGATCAACTTCCATATTGATCTTTTCAGAAGTAAGTCTGAGGGTGGTCATCTGGAGCATACATTTAGTGACAAGTCTCGATGCCAAGGTGAAGCCTGAGCTCTGGACTCAGTCTTCATGGGTTTCCTAGGTTGAATCTGCCCTTTTCTTTCCCAGTGTGATGTTTATTCAAGTTCTTTGTGCCTTATTACCTCACATGTAAGACGAGAGTGAGGAAATACCGATTTCACAGTATAAAGTGCACTTGTTGTTAGCAATAGATGCTATATTGATAAGAAATAAAATTTGGTCAGGTATTAGGTCTGTCTGGACAACTAAATTGTGAGTTTATTTTAGGTAGGCATGGAATCTAGGATCCTTTGATTCACTATAGCCTGGCATGGTTATGGGCACGTGGTGGCAGAACCTTGTATTACAATTACAGTGGTCTTTATGCTGTGCCATTGTGTTGACCATAGTGTTTAACATAGTGTTAAACTGTGTCATGGTTGTTAAACTTTTCCATCTCTCTACACAGCAGAAAGGAAATATTTTCCTTAAGAAAATAGAAACTTGCAGGACGGAATCAGGTCATCCCATTAGGAAAACACAGAACCAAACTCAGCAGGGCTGTAGTCACTATGCTCTCTGCTCTCAGCTACTCTTTAGCGGGTCTCTTCAGCATCAGAGACCCGCTTTATCTGACGAGACACTGGGAAGTTTCTCCCAGGTGGGTTCAGGAGACAGAGTGCTGTGACAGTGCCTTTCTATCCTGTCACAGACTTGGCCCTGCCTACTGAACAAACTCACTCTGCTTCAGGCCTGGAGCCTTTGGTACCCTGCCACATGCAAAGTATAGTTCACAGAAAGAGAGACTTGCCAGAGGTAGCAAGCAGGTCCAAACTGGTCTGTTTAACCTTGCATGTAAACATAGTTGGGGTCAGTGCACAAGGGCGAGAGAGGAAGCAGTCATCAGGACTTCCACCTTGGGACCCTACTGTCCCGTGCCTCTGAGAAGTGCAACAGGTGTTTCCAGGGGTGAGGTTTTGTGTCCCCCAGCTGTCCGTGGTACTTGGGGAGAAAGATGCAGCTGGGTAAGCATGCACACATTATTCCTGAATATTTCTATTGATATGCCATGGGGACCTTATATGGAATGACTCAGTAAGTGCTGAGTCTTTGGTGACTGTCTGGTTATGTCTGAGGACCAATTATTTGTTAAGTCATGTGTCATCCTTGTTTTGAGGCGTCTAGATTTTAGAAATCTTGAATCCTAGCTGGGCTTGACGGTTCATGCCTGCAGCCTCAGAACTCCAGCGTATCTGTCACTGATACAGAGGGGCTCAATGGCAGGCTGGATCATGTGAGACCCTGTCTCTGTAAGTATGCACATGGGGCGATGGACAGACTGTGAGACTCCTTTGCCAGAGACTCACCCCACTTCAGCAGTGGAGGCTTTTCAAGGTCTCAGTTGTTATGCTTTTATATGTCAGGTCATAATTAGCTATGTTAACTCTCTTTGAGTGGAGAGCCACCGGTTACAATGAAGTTTAGCTTTGTGCATAAGTATTTGCCATAACCCCTAAACAGTCTTCAGCCATGCAAGACTTTGGCCTACAGTGAAGTAGACAATAGTCTGTCAGCTTCATAGTTAGAAATAAGACGGCTTTTGAAGCGTTTGTGCATCATCTCTGAGAGATACAGGTGTACTGGAAGCCAGTGGTCACCCAAATAGGTCAAAGTTCTTTGGGTCATTCTGTCACATAAGTCAGGGAACCAGAGGTGACAGAGCCATCCAGACAGTCTCAAAGATAACCAGTTTTGATGTCTTTTATGGTCTACAACTTTGGAAACTGAAATAAATACTTTCCTTAATTGACACTGTGAAAACGTGCTTATTTTGATAGATTCACTCAGATTGAACCTGAATCAGTCAAACATATGATTTCTTAACTCAAGCTCAGGGCCAATTTATTGGTTGGGCAACCTGAGCCCATAGCACTACTGTTGAAAGTGTTCTTTGCTTGATTTAATGTTCTGATACTGTTGTCTGGAAATTCTAGATGACATCATCTTAGGTTTGTGAGTGAGATGCTATGGGGCAGTGGCATGGGTGGAGAGACCACGAATATGCAGTGTGCCCTTTCTTGGCAGCCCTGTTCTCAAGGGGCAGCTACTGCACCCAGTGAGCTAAGCATTCTGAAGCCACAATGCTTTGGAGGACAAGGAGACCCAAAGAAGTTCCTAGGTAAATGCATGAGGTAAGAGGAATACTGATGGTCCCTACAAGCTCTGCTTTCTGTGTGGTCCAGGGCTTTCTTCTAATAAAGAAAGATGCTCATGTCATTCTAAGAAATCTCTGTGAGCAAGGATCCATACTGTAGCCTGTCTTCTTCGTGTGCTGCCTCTCAGGACGGGCCATTGAGTTACAGTGGCAGTGGTGGTGCCAAAGGAAAGGAGACGGCAGAGCAATCCGCAGCTCATGTCGCGTTCAGATTTTCTTCTCTCTTCAATAAGCCAAAGATAGCGTTAGTAGGGGGTGCAGATTTGGAAAGTAAAAAAGAAAAATGTCTGGGTTAATTTTGCATAGCTTTCCCATTATTTTGGTGAAAACAAAAGAAACCTTCATGCATAGGATTTGGAATGAGACTTGTGACGGGGATCAGGGTGGCCCCATTGGTTAAATGCTTGCTTGACAAGCACAGGGACCTGAGTTAGATTCCCTAGAACTGGGAGAGGTAGAGACAGGAGGATCCCTGGAGCTCTCTAGAATGGCAGTCCAGCCTAACTGGTGAGCATTAGGCCAACAAGAAACTCTGTGTCAAAGGAGGCTCATAGCACAGATGAGGGTCAATGTCTGAGGTCAGGCTTCCATATGTGTGCACATATGTAGCCATATATTTATGTGCAACTGCTAATAAATGTATACGTGCAGATGCCCTTAGGAATGCAACACACACACACACACACACACACACACACACACACACAGACGCACACACACACACACAGACACAGACACACACAGACACAGACACACACAGACACACAGACACACACACAGACACACACAGACACACACACAGACGCAGACACACACAGACACAGACACACACAGACACACACACACACACAGACAGACACATGCACACACACAGACACACACACACAGACACACACACACACACACACACACACAGACAAAAAGACGCATGGCTTATATAAAACTTTGAGAATACTTCCTGTAAATTAAACAAATGCTCTTATATTTGCATTTAAAGACAGCACGGCACAATAGCAAGCTGGATGGTAAATTGAATGTTAATAATTTAGAATGTTAATTTTTCTTTAATTTAGAATGGCATAAAGTAAACTAAAGTGGGGGAGAGAGACAATGATAAGCACCGAGACAGACTGTGAAGGAGGGGGAAGCTTTATGTTTTAATTCTGTGGAGGCATATCTCTCTTGATATCTTTAAATCTAAGAGCTCACCATTTCATTTTGCAGTAGTCATCTACTGAGCTGACCTTGCTCAAGGCCTAAGTAAGCGTGCAAGCCCATGGTGAAAAAGAGACCCCGTGCACTCCAGGTTTAATGTCAGAAGAGAACACTGTCCAGAGCTCAGCTCTTTTGAAGGGAGAGTGACTGAAAACCCAGGGTGCCTAACATCACAAGCCCATGGTTTCCCTGGAGCTTCTCTTTCCTCATAATTGGTCTGGGAGGTTGGTGTTCAGGAGGGCACTCTCGCCACACCCCCTCCACACACTCTCACGCCACTGCAGGCCTCCCAACTGAGAATCACAGTGACATAACTATTCAGGCTACAGAGAATCAGGCTTGAAAGCAACTCAGAGGGAACAGGGTGTCAGTGTAATCTTTTCCAAAGAAGTATATAATACAGTAGCAAATAGGGATTTGCTTCTTCAAAGAATAACACTTGGAGATTTGGCAATCCATTTGCCCTTAGTTAAAAATAAAGTAGGACTGAAAGCCTAGATACCAAAGCTGGAAGGACTTCTGAGACCACAGGTCACCAGTCCGCTCTGACATGGAAGAAATCGTGAGGGAAGAAGGCTTGCAGTGGCCAGAAATAAACCACCTTTGGAAATGGGGCATATTGGAGTGAGTCAGTGTTCTCAGAGCATAGATTAACCAAATGGAGCATACACTGTGTCTTCAATTATCACTACGTAGTCATGAGAATTTAGCAAATGTCTGGATTCGGTTAATTGGATCGAAGCAGGATTTACAATTAAAAAGAATGTCTTTAAAAATTTCAGATTTAATGAAATACCAATCAGATACAATGAGGGAGGGAGGAGCAATAAACAGCTTAACGATTATAATTAACAATCATATGTCAGTATAAAAAGCAGGAAAGGGGCAGGCTCTGGAGAACTCTGTGAGAAGTCAGGGAAAGCAATGAATAACTACTGTAATTAAATTACTTGTGCTTTTATTTTATTTTTTTACTACAAGAAGACACCCCAGAAAACTGCTTGGAGATTGAACACAGTGTTATCTTTACATATGAGTTACATGACTTCCTGGTTCAGTCTTCTCATTTTTACATCTGCTCCTCTACATTCAAAGCCTGTCCATCACGGAGATGGACCTACCCAGTTTAATTTCATAATCTCCAGGCTATTTGAAAACTATTTTGGGTTTCTTACTCAAATCAGATTTCAACTTTGATTTTACAAAGGTTAATAGGTTGGTATAGTATCCTGTTATGTCAACACAGCCCTGGGGAAAAAAATTAATCATGGAAACCTTACAGAAGGTCAAAGGCAAGAGAGTGAAAATTCTGTAACACAGAAATCACAAAGCAGGTTCTGTATGTTCCTAAGGCATTTTGTAAAAATTCAAATGTAGAAATGAGGTGTAGTTGTCCCGACCCGCAGGACAGCAACCTAGAGCAAGAAGTCCAGGGAGGGGAATGGAGACGAGAGACCCAAGAGAATGATCACAAGACAAGATTCTGATCAAGTGGCGAATTTTATTTTTCCCAAGCTAGCTTATATAGTCAGTAGTATGGGGTAAAGGGGAGGGGGAGAAGAGGCCAAGAGCCAGGTGTTAGTTTAAGCAGGATGTTAGAAAACTATGGAAAGAGGATGTTGGCAGGGTAAAAAGTTCATGGGTGATGGGGAGAGGGAGGGTTGCCTAGGTAAGTGGGTCTGTGGTTGGAACAAAGGATTGACGACTGGGTCATGTTGTTCCTTCTGGGTGTTCATGCTTCTAGAAGCCATTTATAATCAAAAGACACTTCTATAACCCTGTGGCTTGCCAAGTTTGGCCTAAAGGTTCATGCCAAGGTGTATGGCTCCCAACAGTGAGGAAACAAAGTAAGTGATGGTGGTGATACTGGTGATGCCAGATTGGTCACTGAAGGAGACTGAATGCAGGGCAGATAAGTACATGTCAACAGCCTATATTGACTCCACGTTCTGCAAAGAGGCCAATGCAGTAGAAACAGAGGTGGAATCTCTGTCAACAATTCTTATTTCAGGGTTAGGTGAAGATTGTGTAGTAGGCACTGACTACTGAGAAAATAAAACAAACACTGATAATATTCTACAAGCGGAGAATCTGCAGCTTCGAGCTTCACACAGAGCAGAAACGTATCTGATGGTCCGTTGCTATAGTGACAGGACAAATGGGGCTACAGAAGCTAGCGAGTGGCTACAACTGCCTTCTCTGATTCACCTTCGCCATCTTGTGAAGTCTTTCCGAGCTCACAAAAGCCACACATTACTTGCTGTGTATCTTGGCAAAGGAAAGAACATAGAGGCAGATGAACATTGGCCAATGTCTGGTGTGTAGATGGGTGGAAAGGAGGAGTCTAGAGGCAAAGGGCGACTGAGATGCTAGTGTTTGCCAAGCTTCCTAGGTAGGAGACTGAATTAATTTTGGCTTTTGAATTCATTCCTTTTCCATTAAACTAGGTTTAAGTAACCCAGATCATTCGTGTCTAAAGTGTTATGTTTCCAAACATCTGAAAAGAAAATAAGTAGAATAAAACTTAACTAGAACACCAGAAAAATGATAAACTTAACAGATAACCAAATGCAACATATAATTTATATGACTCAAAGTGCAAGAGTGTTAAGTATGGAAAAGTCATCTTCATGATGACAGCAGATCTTAGTAATTTCCTAGGACATTCTTGTTCCTCAGTGGAAATTGCCCATAAAATATTTGAATTAGAACACGCTCAACATACATTACAGTAAATAGTGATGTGCTAAGCACATTTGAAGTGGCCCTGTTACACTTCTCCACTCCTTCACTTCCAGGGGCTCTTGAGGGCCTCTGTAACTAGATCCAGATGCCTGGCCAATCACTTCCTGTTGCTAAAGAACAGGCCACCAGCATCTTGGTGGCTTTAGAGCCACATTGATGATGTCATAGTTTCTGTGAATCCAGGGCTAGGGCCCCATGCTGACTTTCCTTCTCCTCTGGGTTATACCAGGCTACAGCGAAGCTGTTGATAGGATGAAGGGAGTTCTCGTCAGTTTCATGACAGTTTGGTTCTTAGTGCCAGGATGACATCAAAGAGAATTAGTCTCTCTTCAAGTTTTCATTGTACTTTTACAACTTGCCAATCCTTACTTGTCTCCTAAATAGATTTTATTTTGAAATATTTCAGGAAAGCATTTCCTTAATTTTAAGGTTCTTTGTATTTGAATAAACCAATGTTGTACCAAAATCTGTCTGTCTGTCTGTCTGTCTGTCTGTCTGTCTGTCTGTCTGTCTGTCTATCTATCTATCTATCTATCTATCTATCTACATAGCACTGACTATCCTGGAACATATTATATAGGCCAAAATGACCTCAGACTCACAGAGATCCACTTCCTTGCCTCTGCCTCCTGAGTGCTGGGATTAAAGGTGTGTACCACCACACCTGGTACTAAAATTTCTTCCTTAAATGCACTTTCCCTTGTTTAAAGCCTCCTCAAGGCCCATCTCCAGTACATGTTGAGTTTCACTTGGACGTGTAACCGTTTGGTAATTTTTCCCATGGAAACTGTCAATCTGCCCATCTATTTTTGGTCCACTTCAAAAAATCACCTTTGAAAAGCACTGGAGGCTGTTCACAAGGCACACATCCACCCATCATTGGCCTCATACTCCAGGCTTCTTCCTCTTCCTCTTGACTTCTCTAGATGACTTGTTTACACATTATAGCTGTACATCCTCTCCTCAGCTTGATGTGGACACTTGTCTGTCTGGTTGTCACGTGAGTGACTGATTTCCCAACTTCTGTTTTTGCTCAAAATTATAGTTGCCCTCATAGTCTGTGAATTTCCCACCACTGAGCCCCTGCCCTCTGCTGAGAGGCTAGGGTTTGACCCTCAGGCGAGCCATTTTCTCTAACAGACAGAATCATTGATATGCAGATCCCTAGACTTTATTCTGTGGGTCTGCAGACAGTGTAAGAATTGACTTTTATTGCAAGCACCATAGTGTTCTCTGAGGCCTACAATCCACAATTATGCCTCAAGAGACAAAGTTCTACCTATTTAGCCTCACTTTCTGCTTCCAAACCTTTATCAGTTTTTGCAAGTTTCCTTTCTCACTCAGTCTCAGCAGATGATTTAGTCTGGCAGTTCTTACACCTCCATATACCTGCCTGGAAGGCTTATAGAGATCCCAGTTCATCATCCACTTCCCATACCAATTAATTCAAGTCTTCCTTGGAGTTAATTAATTTTTAATCATTGTATAATTATATACAGTAAGTACACAGATTAAGCACCTGGTTCAATGAGTACTGACAACTGTACTTCTTTTTCTAGTAATTCATACCATAATCAAGCCATAAGACATTTATATCAACCTGGAAAGTTTTCTTCTGGTCAACTTCTATCCTTTCCCAGAAACAATCAACATGCTCATTTTTAACATCCCAGATCATCCCCCCTGAGTGTCACCCCACGTCGAGACAGAATTGAGATGGAATCGCACTATATGAGCTTCTTTGCTTCTGGCTTCTTATGCTCATAATTATGTTTTTAACATTTGTCAATATTTGGTATCATTAGTCTCTAAAATGTGTAAATCTATAATGCGCAGTTCATTTGATCATTTTTTTTTTTTTTCAACTCAAACTGTCAGTTGTGATAGCTGGTTGACTGGTAACAAGTATTTAGACCACGCCCACCTTCAAAGGTTTTGATCAATGGATCTCTGCAGGGATCCAAGCATTTGTTATTTTCCAATCATTTGGTATTTCTAAAACTTCTCAGCTCGTTCTAATACTGATATTCTGAGGACAAAGCATCTCTGAAATGGAATCACCTCCCTTCTTGGAGACTGCCCTCTTCTTCCTCTCCCGTCTCAAAGTATAAACTCTCCCCTTTCTGCTTTGCTCTTGACCTGGTGATGTCCAATGCGATCTACACGCTAGGAAGCTTCACTTGTGTCTAAGGCAGGGGTAGAACACCCATGTTTCATGGTGACTATGAGAGTTAGAGGGGCTAGAATGGAGCCTGCAGGGGTGTTTGTCAGGATTTGGACACAGCTTCTGATTCCAGGAGTCACACTTCTCTTACTTCATCTTTTAACCGACCCTCTTCAGTCTTCCTGCCTCCATGAGCCTTTTGATTGCCCTCTCTATAGAATAACACTTAGTTTCTTCTACTCAGAGGGAAGAGTTAAGGAACTTGTTTCTTTTAAGCATGTTGGCCGTAAACAAAATTTTTTACTTACTTCATCTTTCCCAACAATTTGTAGCTTCCCATTTTACTCTTCATTCAACTCATTTCAGAAACTGGCTTCAGCTTATAACACATGAGTTCTTCATCATTTGAATTGAATGTGTCAATTTAATGTTTCTTTCCTCCTTTTTTCCTCCCTCACCCCTTCCTCCCTTCCTTCTCCCCTTCATTTTCCCTCTGCTTTCTCTTTCTGTTCACCTTCCTGTCTCCCCCAGTTTTTCTTGCTTTCTCAGACTCAAAGTGAGCTGAATGCCCAGTACGTCTGAGGCAAGTTGCCTACTATTGAGCTAGATCTCCAGTATCCAATTTCATTTTTATTTTGTTAAATTTCTTTTATATTTATTTTATTTTGATTTTTTTCAAGACAGGGTTTCTTTGTGAAACAGTCTGGCCTCCCTGGAACTCACTTTGAAGACCAGACTGGCCTTGACTTTATAGAGATCCACTTGCCCCTGCCTCCTTAGTGCTGGGATTAAAGGCATGCACCACTATACCTGCTAAATTTCTTTTATTGAGCAAAGTAATCTTTTTAAAAAGTATAATTATTAAGCCATATTAAGTGGTTTCCAATTTCTTCCAATATGTTCTTTTCAGCTGCTCACTTACTGGGCATAGGGCAGAAGAAGCAGTGTGGTGTCAATCAATAACTAACATCTGAAGAGTTTTCTGTGAAAGACAAAGAAAGAATTCTAGTTATTTCCTAATAACAAACGATGATTGTTGTTGAATGCTTTTGTAAATATTTTCTCTCTGGGCAATGTCTACCCACTCCTAAGGTCCCAATAAAAACATCTTACGTTTGCTATCAACCAAAGTTCCCCCTGGGGAACCAATGAGATTATTGGATTTACTTACAGAGAGTGGGTGACCATTAGAAAGTCTGCATCCGGCACTCACGGTGGCTTTCCCACAGCCGGGCAGATGGAGTTCCCACGTTCTTTGACCTCTCCAGCCTATGTAGTCTACCTTCTCCTAGAGACCCAAAGGCCATGTTCAATTAGAGCAAAATCAGTTAAGAATGACCGTGAGGAGTGGCTGGACACTCAGGCAAGAGTCCAGCGACACCCTGCCTCTCCTTCTGTGAGGGAATATCAACAATCTGGCAAGCCCAGCTGTGGTCATCTCTCTCTCTCTCTCTCTCTCTCTCTCTCTCTCTCTCTGTCTCTCTCTCTCTCTGTCTCTCTCTCTGTCTCTCTCTCTGTCTCTCTCTCTCTCTCTCCCTTTTTGCATGAACAGTCTAATCTGTAGAGATGAGGGGTGCTGCTGTACAGCTCATGCCATCCTATTTGAGATGCTGCACAATACACCAGGAAGAAACTATGAAGGGCCTTCTCAATCTTGCTTAATGGGCAAGCCTTAAGTTCATAAAATTATTTTTGTGTTTAGAATGATTAAAAAGTTTAAAACTAAATAAATGCTACATTTTTTGGCACAGATTTCAAGCAAATTAACTATTTGGAAGAGGAAAAGGGGCTTCTGGGAAAACATATTGTGTTTTATTGAAGTTTAAGGAAAGATGTTCCTCGAGCCGGAAAGAAAGGACCACCCAAACAGAACAGGTGCTGGAGAGGGCAAAGGGCTCAGTTCCCTGAAGAACTCCCCGCTGTTTTGCTTGCTTCTCTCTATATACCTACACACGTCTGCCGCAATTTCCTTTCTGCACTAGGGGGAAAAGGGAAAAGACCTGAGGAATTTTCTGTCCCTTTTAAGGCAACAACACATCAAAGCTGATGTAAACACGACTCAAGGGAGACTCAGGGGGACTCAGGGTCCATCCCAAGTGAGCAGCTGAACTGGCCACTTGGTTCTGGCTTTGGGGCCATGAAGGGATTGTAGAATCTTCCCCAATGATATGGAAATCTACTGAAACCAAGAAATGTGTGCCAAGAGTTCGTGCACAGAAGTTCTCACAGGCCATTCCAGTCCTCCACAACCCTTTTCATGTACCTTTCCCTTCTCCCTTCTCTCCCTGATCCAGAAGCGTACAGTTTAATAGAGTCCTCTCCCAGCATTCTCCAGAGTTGTCTGTAGGAACCCCTTTTCTATAATTAAGAAGCATCTACAAAAATGCATCAGATCAGATGCATTTAAATATCAGCAAATGAACCTGACAGACAACCGTAGGAAGTGAGTCACAAGCACAGCAACAGCGACCTACTTGCCTAAGACACAAATCATTCACCGCCTGTTAGACTCTGACATCTAAGATCCATTTCACCTGGAATTGCCTTCTGAGAGCGTGGTGGTTTAAGTGAGATGGCCCCCATAAGTCTCAAGTACAGTTTTATTAGCAGAAATATGTCACAGTGGGTGGAATTGAGAATTCAAAATCCTCCAGGCATCCCAGTGTGTCTCCAGATGTGGGCCTTGAACACGCAGCTGGCTGTCCTTGCCTTCTACCTGATTCCTTTGCTCCTATCACAGACTATAACCACCCCCCGGGAACCGTAGGAACCGTAGGAACCATATAAACCCTTCATTCTGTAAGTGTGTTGCTCACAGAATTTATCTCAGCACACCAAAAGCAATTATTATAGAGAATGACTTGTCCAACCATTGGCTTTCCTAGATGGAGTCAAGAATGTTTGAGCAGAGAATAATCTCCTCAAGAAGTTGAACAGCTTTCCCACCTAAAATCAGGTCTTATCTTCTCATTTCTCCATTCTAATTAAAGAAATATCATAGGAATCTGGAAGCCATCACAAAGGGTAAACTCATTCCCTGGTATGCTGGGCTGCAGATTGAAAAAAACTTAAATTTTTAATCAGTACATTTTCACTTAGCATCCACTATAAAGATGTTGATAAATGCTAATCATTTTCTTTAGATCACGGCAAATCATCTCCTGAGAGTATTTCTTCTTAATCAAACACAGCAAAGGCTACATAAACACAAAGCAAGATCACAAATGGCCAGGCACAGTTGGAATGCTGGAAATGTGTTTGAAGGTCACATAAAAGTTGTGTAGTAACAACTAAAGGACAGACAAGCCGAACAGTCCACATGACTAGCCTGGAGGATTTACGTGAGTGTAGACTCCAGTCTTTGAAACTGGTCTCTTGCCTTGATTTAGAGTTGACTCTCGTCTTAAAATGAACCCCAGTGGTGCAGGATCCCTGCACTTAGCCTTACAACCACCTTCTCTTCACCAAACTGAATAAAAGCTGAGACTACTTCTCATGAATTAGTCTCTGTTCTTCCCACACCAAGCCCAGAGTGATAATTAATGACCCTTGAGAGAAGGTTACTTAACTTTGCCTTTTCTGCAGTTTGGGGAACAGAGGACACGACGGTGCCCTTGCTCTCTCATTAGAGAGGTTGGAGCCTATTGATCGTCATGGAGATATAAGCCTGTGACCTACTTCAAATGAGCGATTGAGGCGCATGACGGGTGACAGACACCTGGGCTTCTACGTGACTGTGCGGGTAAGTGCTGGAATCCTGTACCACTGGGGGGGTTCATGTTAAGACCAGCGTGCACTCCAAATCAGAGCAAGAGACCAATTTTAAATAGGAGTTGGAGTCTACATCACATAAATCCTTCACGTTGATCCTTCAGTCTTAAGCTCTCTATATAGTCTAAAAGAGTAACATGGTTTTGTAAATGGTGTTTTTTTTTTTAAGATATAGAAATAGCATTTTTCTCTTTCAATTTGTGTTAATTCTTTTTCCCTGCAAAGCAATTTGGAAGTTTGAGTTATAGTAAGAAGTAATATTTGTAAACATTCAAGGATTTTATTTTTTAAAAATCCTTGACAATCACTGGCAAGTAGCTTACAGTGATGGTTCTGTTGAGGGGCCGGCTTCGAGTACCGGCTTACAGTGCATCATTACCGGCTTACAGTGCATCATTACCGGCTTACAGTGCATCATTACCGGCTTACAGTGCATCATTGTTTGGTAAAGCAGCTGAAATAGTCCCAGCCACAGGCAGCCACCTCTTCACTGTCCACCTCTATGCGTGTGAACTCTAGGGTGCCTGGAACAGTAGAACTAGGCAGTAGCTGCCGTTTCATGACTAGCTAATTTTCATCCACGCTGTAGTGTGCCAGTTCTTTGTTTTTTTAAGTCCAAAACACATAACATCACATGTATATGCCATGTACTGCACCTGGCTATTGCCAATATTGCTGCTGGGGCCAGGTCACGTCTACTTTGAACTGGGGTTTTACACGCTGCACACAAGGGTTAGCAGAGACACCTTCTTTCTTTCAAAGTAACTGTCTTGAAGGCAGCTGGAGCATCCAGGATTCTGGCAGGGGACAGGGAGAGGATAAGGGGGAACCAAATCCCTAAAACCATCAGATTTATCTCCAAGAAGCTTGGAGAAGTTCAGTACTACCTATCAACCCTATATTTTGTACAAGGAATTTTTGTGGAATCTTTGGGAGAAGTTCATTTTTAATTCCCACAGATTGCTACACACCAGGGCACATTCCAAACTTAGTGCTGTATGATTCTGGACTTGGTGTCTGGCTCAACCAATGATACTGTCCATGTCCCCACTCCTAAGAAGCAACAGCCTTTTCCCTCTTAAGTATCTTGCTGCATTCTCTTGTCCCATTGTAAACATAGCTAACGAGGCTGAATTGATCTCCAGCCCTCCAAATTGTATACATAAGCACATTTTTTTTCCCTGAGGAAAATGTCCACATATTTAATTTGAATTTCTCAAAGATCAAATAGCTAAAACCATAGCTTGGAGTTCCATCAAATTGGTGAGTTTTAAAGCCTCTAGAGTTGGAAGTTTTGATTTGAAAGTGAGAGCTGAAGGAAGAGCATAGAAACATCAAGAAGGGTTGAGGAGAGAGATTCCTTCTGGGCTTAAGGAGGACGATAACTCCTCCAAGTCTCACATGGGGGAGGGGGTAAAAATTGCTCTTTTCACCATTTTGCCAATGTGTAGAGGAGAAATCCAGGATGCATTTCTTGTGTGTGTCGGTGTGACTGAGTCCTGTGTATTCTTTTTGGTAACCAACAGTGACCACAGTAGCCCTTTCTGAGGCTTATCATAGGAAGAAATGGATGGTGACTGTTGCAGATACTGACCAGCCTATTCCACAGGCAGATCTCCACAAAGAAGTGTCAGCTGTGAACCTGACATTGGAGCTGCACCAGAAGTGCTCAGGGTGAGAGGGGGATTGGAACCGGGGCTGAAAGGGATGGTTGGAGGAGTTAGCGTGTACCCTAGGAAAACATGACAGACGTGATCTCAGTGCAAGCACAGAGATAGGTACAGTAGCAACACTGTCCCTCAGTGGATACCACACTGCCTTCCTTAGCCACAGACTAGAATCCCCATCTGTGGGGTCAGTGTTGGGGTGTGAAGACAGTGGTCCCCAAATTGTGTCTTCCTAAAACATAGTCCTAAGCCAGCCTTAAAGAGTAAAGTATCTCCCTGATCTCAGAGGGAGAAAAGATGCCAGAAATTTAGTTTTTCTTCATAGAAATGTGCCATGCCTTAGGTGCTTGCTTTCACTCACTCACACCCGTCCACGTGTGGCGTGACTTGCAGTGTTGATACTCACAGAATCACTATTTCCTGGTAACAAAGAGCCCATTAGTTCCAGCTGGCCAGCAGCCTACTCACGTTTAGGAATAACCCTTATGGCACAGGACAGGGCCTACATCCTCTGAGTTTAACAGCAGGGTGTGGATGACCAGACACCACCCTTTGCAGCAATGGAATGTGCAGACCCTCAGCTCAGGCGGAAAAAAGAAACAGCATCTCCTTACCCTGCCCACTGCCTAGACTGGTTTCTGTGTGCTGTGAAATGTGCACATGTTTTGTAAACTCAGGTCATAATTTTGGTGAGGTTTTATGGGAGAGTTTCAATTTTGTAGTCAACCCCCATGTCTCTTACAATTCATCTGTCTCCATTCAATGCTGAGTTGAGCTGTTGTTTTTCAAAACATGACGGTGGTTATGTCTACCTACAACTTGCCTTTCCCTGATATGACTGCAGTTTAAAATGTCCTCATAACATCACCTGGGGGTTATTTGGCAGGGATAGAAGTTGTAATTTTGTTCCTTACTTTAGGTTTATTAAAGAACCTAAAGTTCTGTTTCTTAAGCAATAGTCACCACCTCCCTCTCTCTTCAGCATGTAAATATTTTGCTGATATTACTTATTACTCTTTAACATATTCAGAAAATATTTGTTGCGTCCCTCTGGGCATCATCCTATCAGGCAGAAATGAAGTGACTTTGTTGTGCATTGGAATAATTAAGAGACTGACTGCTTGTACCGGAATTCTCCCTTCTTCTAATCCCCTCCCTTCCCTCTTCTCTCTCTCCCCTTCCCTCTTCTCTCTCTCTTCCTCCTTCCCTCTGCCTCCCTCTTCTTCCTCTTCCTCTTCCCTCTTCCCCTTCCTTTTGAGCCAAATTCCACTGAGAATGGAATATTCTGGAAGTTTCTTTGGGGTGCTACAAAACAATCTTTGCATATTTGCTCCAGAAATAACCTGAGCAGGTCTGTGGTCTCTTGACATCTCAAGAACTCCTGTAGGGGGTGAGGGACTTCCACGATAGGGTCATTTTCTCTCAGGTTTAGGTAACTTCCTGCCCTTTATATATAGACCATATAGGGTATTTGACTAGGGGAAATCTCTCACAGTGCCTTCCCGGCTAGCATCCTTGCTCTTCTCTAGGGTTTAATTCCAGAATTGAGGTGCTGGCTCTATGAGTACCTCTTCCTTGAGGTTGAATTTCCCTTCCCAGGAGAAGCCTTCCTTTTCCACTCACTGGCAGTGCAGGGCCTCAGGGGTGTCAGCTTCTGCCCTGGCTCCTAACACAAACCAGAAACAAGTCCTCTGTCCCTGGACTATTCTCTTCCAGCAGAACACAGAATGGAAGTAATGAATGTTCTCCCTTGGACTAAACAAGACCTGCAAGAGTGTAATCGAGACTAGATAACAAGGAAGGGTTCTGCTTTGGTTAATGGGCCAATCTCAACATGTTTGTACAGTAGTATGAAGAAACAGTTGATGGAGTTGACTCAATGTAAGGTAACTGTGACATCAACAGCAAGCAGAGTTAGTACCCTACTAAAACACAGCCTAGAGAAATAGTGAACACTACAAATGTGTAAGTGGATTACTTTACATTCAAATAACAAGATTGTGATGACTTACTCCTCTTTTCATAATCATAATGCTATACTAAATTTGCTGTCAAACTTTTTTAGGAAAGAGAGAAGCAAGAAGATTGAAGTTAAAATGGTTCCCTACCGAGACCTAACCAGCTAAAGAAACTCAGCTCACAGTTGCAAAAAGACTAAGGTGGGCATCATTCATATGATTTTAGAGTCCAAGCTATTAGCTACTGCATTGCACAGCTGTTCGCACCCCAAAACACACAGTAACACATCTCTGAAGACATTAGATTGGGAGAGCTAAAATTTGGCCTTGGTGCAATTCATGACAGCTTCATTTTCCTAATTCTGTATTTGTGCACATGTGTGGATGTGTGTGCATGTGTGCATTCATTCATTTGTGTGTTTGTGCATGTGGAAGTTACAGGTTAGTCTTGGGTGTCATGCCTCAGGCACCATCACCCTTGGCTTTTTGAGACAGGGTGTCTCCTTGTCTTGGAGCTGTAGAGCAGGCTAAGCTGATGGGACGGCAAACCCCAGAGATCCCTCCATGCTGTCCCAGGGTGAAGTGATGAGTATATTCCACTTTGCCTGGGTTCTTTACCTGGGCTCTGGGCCATGAACTCAGGTCCCCACACCTGTAAGGACAGCACTTCGCCAACAGAGCCATCTCTCCAACCCTAAATCTACAATTAAAAAAAAATTACATTGCTATATTTTTAGATCTTCATACTTTCATTTTCTCAAGTAAATTAAGGCAATCCTTGCAAAGACCAACAAAATAACAATTGGTAATGCAGAAAGAGAGTGGCTTCTAAATCAGACAAGTGTGTTCTGGACCCAGCTAAGTCACTGTCTGTGAAGCCAGATTTAGGTTGCACAACTTTCCCTGGTTTTATCACCGTCTGTAAACCAGATGTAATAAGAAGCCTGGCAGCATTGTGAGGAGTTTAGAGGCAACATCGAGCTGACGCACAGGGGACTTGATGAAAGCCCAATCTCTCTACTCTTAAGTCCCTGAAGAAGATTTCCACCACCCACCCGACATTCCACAATCTGCTAAACAGCAGCCACACAAACTTTTCCATAGCTTCACGGGTATTTTTGTCTCCATCCATTAATTCTCATGGAAATTTGGCTTCTATATTATTATTGTTTAGGTGCTTTTATAGTCAGTTCACTGGAAGTCAATGTCTTCTCCAGGTGGTTCCTTTTGAGATTAAAGAGAAAGAAAGAAGTGACACACTTAGAGCCGTCCTTGCGGCTGACCATTGCCTTCACCAATGTTCTCTGCTCTCCTTCATCCGCCAGGTTATTCTCGTTGGATCCCCATGGCCAAGCTGTACTCCCCCATTTTCTTGCAAGATGAAACCATGAATGAGCCACTGGACAGTCCAGTCAATGATTCTGATTTCCTAGATTACGCAGCAGCGTTGGGAAACTGCACCGACGAGCAGCAAATCTCATTCAAGATGCAGTACCTTCCCGCCATTTACAGCATCATCTTCCTCGTGGGCTTCCCCGGGAACACAGTGGCGATTTCCATCTACATTTTCAAGATGCGGCCCTGGAAGAGCAGTACCGTGATCATGCTGAACCTGGCCTTGACAGACCTGCTCTACCTGACCAGCCTCCCTTTCCTCATCCATTATTACGCGAGTGGTGAAAACTGGATCTTTGGCGAGTTCATGTGTAAGTTCATTCGGTTCGGCTTCCATTTCAACCTCTACAGCAGCATCCTCTTCCTCACCTGCTTCAGCGTCTTCCGCTACGTCGTGATCATTCACCCCATGAGCTGTTTTTCGCTTCAGAAAACGCGGTGGGCGGTGGTAGCCTGTGCAGGGGTGTGGGTCATCTCTTTGTTAGCTGTCATGCCCATGACCTTCCTGATCACATCAAGCCCCAGGACCAATCGGTCGGCTTGCCTTGACCTCACCAGTTCCGATGACCTCACAACTATCAAATGGTACAATCTGGTTCTGACCGCCACCACTTTCTGCCTGCCCTTGGTGATAGTGACCCTTTGCTACACAACAATTATCAGCACCCTGACTCACGGGCCTCAGACGCACAGCTGCTTTAAGCAGAAGGCTCGAAGGCTGACCATTCTGCTACTTCTAGTGTTCTATATATGTTTTTTACCCTTCCACATCTTGAGGGTCATTCGGATTGAATCCCGCCTGCTTTCAATCAGCTGCAACGTCGAGAGTCACATCCACGAAGCTTACATTGTTTCTCGACCTTTAGCGGCTCTCAACACCTTTGGAAACCTGCTGTTGTATGTCGTGGTCAGCAACAACTTTCAGCAGGCATTCTGCTCCTTGGTGAGTTGCAAAGCCAGCAGGGAGCTTGAACGAGCAAAGAAAGACAGTTGCTTTAACAACCCTTGAGTCATGCCATTTAGTCAAGGCTAGGGAAGTGTCTCCCTGGGTCAATCAAGCTCTGGACATGCCAATATGAGGAGGATCTGAAATAGAACCTTCAGAATCCACTTAAGTTGGGTGTGGTGTCGAGCACCTGAAATCCTAGCATTCCCGTGATGAGATGGAAATTCAGGCAGGAGAATTCCTCGAGGCTCACAGGCCAGCTAGTCAACTGTACACAGTGACTAACCTCAAAGAGACCTTGTTTCCAACAAGTTGCAAGGGGAGATCCATATATGTACTGTGTCATCTGTTCACACCCCCCACAGAAGTGCAAGATTATAATTCACACATACATACTCACCAAATATCAATCAATCAATCAATCAATCAATCAATCAGTCAATCAACTAGTCAATCAACCAGTCAGTGCCTCCTGATAATTTGTATATAACTACCAAGAAGTGCCCCCAGTAACTACAGTATATTCAGGTCATTATGAGCCAAAGCCACGGGCAGGGCTCTTAGGAGATCTTTGCGATATGTTTATTTAGGTCTTTGTTTGGGTAGAGAATGAGGTACATGAATGCCAATAAAGTATACTGTGAAACTTGAAGAATCTCTGTTGCCATCAACGTGGAAACTGGTGTTTGTACAACAGCCTTGGACCTCCCAGGGCTTTAATGTGAGGCTGGGGACACCAAACAAACTAGAACTAAAAAAAGTCAAGGGTATCCTATAATACCCAGTTTCCTGTCTTTCATAGTTTGGGTCCTGTGTTTACTGAAATTCTAGACTATCCAAAAGCATCGCTTACACCTTTCTCAATATTTTTACAACTCAGATATTTTCAACTCTTTTCCTTTAAATTTTCCTTGAGTTTATTGTTCTGAGTTTCCCTTTCAGTTCTATTTCATTCTTTAGATAGAAGGGAGACATTAGGATGCAGTTAACAGAGGGCTGTGGAGATGGCTCAGTCAGCAAAGGGCCTGCTGTACAAGTATGGAGTCTTGAGTTTGGTCTCTAGAACCTATACATAAACGCCTGGTGCAGTGATATGCACTTGGAATCCCAGCTCTAGGAAGGCAGAAATGGCCAGATCCCTGGGGCCTGCTGCCAGTCAGCCTAGCCTTTTTGGTGAGTTCCAGCAAAATAAAAGATCCTGATTCAAAAACGGAGGGCTATAGCTCCTGATGAACCACACCAAGGTTGTCTGCTGGCCCATGTCTTCTCTGTTATAGGTCATCTATTTAATAATTAATCAATTGTTAAATTGTTGAGTGTATAAATCACATTAAGTTTTATTGGTAATTGTCAACATGTTCTGGGGAAAGAGGAGACATATGAATGAAATAGAAATACTTTCAGATATCATATAGGCAGTAAGTACTATGTCAAATCTAAACCTGCTTTGTTTTCCAGGGAGAAGTATTTACACAACATTCTCTTTGGCTACTTTGGTCTTTAAGAACAATGATGAAAATAATGCCTGTAGAAACAGATAAAGTTATTTTTGGATTACATGTGTGCTGAATTATTAGTAAATGTAAATATTTGAGGAAATATTTGGACTAGATATTTTAAAACCTAATGACTGTGTTGATACAATAATAAACTTTAAAAAAAAGTCATTCTCTGAACTGGTCATTTTTTTTCCATGGAAATGCAACTTATCTATTATTATATTGACAACAAAGTTATTTTCTCCATGGTTAAAGGTCAAAATTCCAGTTTTATAATATGGCTGGAACACAGACTTTCTGCACAGAAAAGGGACCATCAGATTCCAGGGACCTTAGAGGTTTTCTGGGACATCATGTCCTCTGCTGGACAAATGAGACTGGACAGAGAAGGTACAAGGCCTGGGGCCCTGACCACGAACCTCTGTGGATGACACCTTTGGGCCATCTCTCACAGGCTTTTCTGTGACACTGGGAACAAGTAATTTCAGTAGAAATAGCTTGGAGTAGCAACCAGCAGTCCACTAGGCGCCTCTCAGCTTTCTGACTCTGCTCCTTCCCTGCAGTACCAGCCTGGATGCTGCACTATCTCTAACATGTAGCTAGGTGAAAGCTGTTATTTTTCACTTTAAAAATTTTTCAGTGGACTTAAGAGCCTCATCAGGATGGTTTTCAGGATAAGAGGTAAGTGGAATCCATCCAATGTCTTCTGGTAACCCTGGACACTTGAAAACCCTTTCCTGTCTCCCCATCATCATCCGTTCTTCTGTAAAAGATCTCTTCCACCATGGTAAAGCAGGCTCATCCCCGTTCATGCCCATTTTACACACACACACACACACACACACACACACACACACACACACACACACACACACACACACACACACACACCACACACACCACACACACACACCACACACACACACACACACACACACACCACACACACACACACACACACACACACACACACACACACACACACACACCACACACACACACACACACACACACACACACACACACACACACACACACACACACACACACACACACACATACACACACACACACACACACACACACACATACACACACACACACCACACACACACACACACACACACACACACACACACACACACACACACACACTCACACACACACACACACACACTCACACACACACACTCACACACACACACACACACACACACACACACACACACACACACACACACTGACCTCTTTGGTCCTTTTCTTCCTTCCCATCAAAGTAAAGGGAAATAAATAATTTTTCTTCCAATACAGATTAGCCCACTATATCTATGGCCTTCTTTTGTTATTTTAAGGACCCGACTCCAAGACTTAATCCCACTTTCTCCAATTTTTAACATTTTTATTTCCCTGGATAATTGACCTTAGCTCTGGGTCACACATGATTTTCCATAATTCCTACCACACTTGGCTTGGCCCCGCTTTCATTCACTCTGTTACCTGACCTACTTCCCTAGGGCCAGCAGGTACTGATGACCGTCTGCCCTCAGGCCCTGCTGACTGAACATAATCACACAGATCCAAGCTAAATTGAATCTAAAGGGTTATTTTTATTTTCCAATGTATAGAGTTCTGAAATAATTGGGATAGAGGTTGCATTTTGAACTGAAGCCCCACCCTGCAAAGTGACAGAGGGTGATATACGCTTTCCAGGTCCTAGGGACCCTCAACGCCTTGCCTCTTACAGACATCCATGGACAGAGAAAAGGTGAGAATGAAAGAGGAGACAGCAAACTGTGCATTGCAAGGAAACTGGCTATGTCTGCTCCACCATGAGAAACGCACCAGTCCGGCTGCACCCGAGGAAATGCAGAAAACAGGTATTCCTGATCCTCAAGACACAATAACACCCACACTCTGACTGTGAGTATGCTCACAGAAATGCCCAGAATCACAAAACTAGAGAAAGGAACAAAATGACAGTTTGCCCTAATCATACACTTCACAGAGAGCAATGTCCTTTCCTTCTTGTTTTGTCTGTCTCTGCCTTAGCTGATGTATTTAGATTTTAATCCCAGCACTAGGGAGGCAGAGGCTGGCAGATCTCTGTGAATTCAAGGCCAGCCTGGTCTACAGAGCAAGTTCCAAGACAACCTCTAAAGCAATACAGAGAAACCATGTCTCGGGAAAACAAAAAGCAAAACAAACAAACAAACAAACAAAAAACATTTGTTTTAAAAGTAAGTGGTAGAAGTTGGGCGTGGTGGTGCATGTCTTTAATCCCTGCACATTTAATCTCTGGCAGAGGCAGATGGAGCTCTGAGTTTGAGTCTAGCCTGGACTTCATAGTAAGCTCCAGGCCAAACAAAGCTTCATAGAGAAAGCAGTCAAAATAAAAATCAATTAATAAACGAATAAATAAATAAAGAAATAAGAGTAATAATTGCTTGGCATATGTGGGGTCCTGGGTTCCATCTCATGACCATAAATAAATTCCAATTTCATTACCAATCCATATTCCAATCAAAGTATGTTTTACTGTCCCCAATCCAGATAAAATTCAGGATACAAACAAGCTCTACAAGTGGTGTTTGGTAGTCTGCCATCTTAAAGATTTAGTGTGTGTGTGTGTGTGTGTGTGTGTTTGACTCATGTGGACAGATGCTCCTGGAGGCCGGAAGGTATTGGACCTCCTGATGCAGAAGTCCCGACAGCTGTGAGATGCATGGTTGGCACTAGGACTGAACTCAGGTGTCCTGGAACATCAGGAAGTTCTTTTAGCCGCTGCACGTTTATCCAGCCCTTGTTAAGTTTACTTTAAGTGGCTTCTCACTGTAAACTCCCTTAGGACTGTAAAGGTGACTCAGTCATTGAGAAGGCTTGCAGATGGCCCATATTTGGTTCCCAGCACCAACATGGTGGCTCCCCACTACCTGTAACCTGCGTTCTGGGGAATCTGACACTCTCTTCTGGCTTCCAGGTTTTGCAGGAGAAAACTCATACAAGCCACACACAAACAGTAAATGAATAGTTTCTTCTCCCTTTATAGCTACTTTATTTAACAAAGATACCAATCATGCTGCCTGCAGAAAACTCCACATTCAGCACCTGTCTTTAGTTCCTTGTTTCTCTCTTTCATTTATCTTTTAGTAAGGAGTTTGAAGTTAGATTAGACACCATCTCTTATCATCCCTTTTCTCCCCATATGCTCTCTCTTTCCCCTCTTTGTTTTCCATTCACAGGGAGACTTATCCATCACAGAAGATTTGTAGTCTGATTGCTAACTAAGGAAGGGGCTCAAGATGCATCACGCTAACGCTTCAAGCCTAAATTCCTTTGCCTTTATTCATTTATGTCTACTTTTATTGATTGCTTATTATTGTTTGATCCACTAGGTGATTTTTTTGTAGCAAGCTTTGTTGTTGGCTGACAGCTCACAAAAAATTATGGAGACTTCTTATTAATTATGAAAGCTAGCCTTAGCTTAGGTTTGTCCACTAGCTCTTATAACTTAAAATAACCCATTTATATTAATCTACATTTTGCCTGTGGCTTTTTACCTTTCTTTATTTCTATATGTCTGACTCTATCCATGTCTTGTTGGCATCTGACTCATGCCTAGATTCATCTCCTACTTCCTTTCTCTCTATCTGAAAGTCCTGTCTATACCACCTGCCTAGCTATTGGCCATTCATCTCTTTATTAAACCAATCACAGTAATCAATATATCTTCACACAGTGTCCAAATATCCCACAACAATTTTTAAGATGACTAACCTTGCAGCTGAGTGCCTTCTTTTCACCTGTCTTCCACTTCTCATCCAGTCTTATATCATATTTGCAGCTAAACACATCCACTGAGTTCTTAATTCTAGATATTGTGGTGTTCCATGTGTAGAAAGCAGAGGTGGCTTTCTGTTAACTGAGTGGATATTTTTTTTCTTTTAAGGTGTTTTATCTACTTCCAATATTTTCCAGAAGCAAGTTTTGTTATTTTAAACACTTGTTGGTGACTTTCAGGTAGGCTTCTACTCTACACATTTTTCCTCAGATATATTGGTTATATGTAGTGGTCTTGTATAACTATAATTTTTTTATTAATTAGTGGATTTGACCAACTATTAATCCCAAGTGGTTTATATTAAGTTCAGTAAGGAAGTCTGCACAGGGTCAAGAATAACAGGGTGACTGAACAAAGTCAGGGGTAAGAATTAGAGATTCCAAAATGAAAACAAAAGGAAAGAAAAATAAAATGGTAAAAATAAGGAAAACAAGCAGTGTAAGGTATTGTGAGACACAATATATGTGAATTGCTAAGGAGTCAGAGCAAGTCTGATGAGCAGATGTTTTATTGGGAGAGCACTCATGCAATGGAGTCAGTCTTATACCACCAGGCAGGTCAGGGAATAGTGAGAGCTGTCTGTGTGCGACCCTCATATTTAAGGTCTTGCTACGTCACTCCGACCACACCCAAGTGTGCGTGGTCTGCATCACCTGTGCCAGCCCCCAAGAGGGCGTGGCTAATATTTCCCCTACAGGGAGAGACATAAGTTACCACCACCACTAAAAAATAGTAACACAGTCAGAGCCTTGTAAGTGTGGGCAGGGGAGACTGGGGTCCTGCAAATGTCCTCTGTGATTGCCCATGGTCAGATGGTGAGGGGCTGTGCTGATTGCCTGTGGTACTGGGGAGCTGAAGCCTCTGGCCTACTCTTGCCCATTTATTCTCGTTGACATTTGGAAGGGCATCTCAGAAGCTGGTAGTAGCTCATGGTAATGTCATCTACAGACTTCGATTCAGAGGAACCACTCGGGTTTGTTCTACTTTGTTTGCATTTCAGGCTTTTGGAGGAATGGAGTTCTTTTGGAAATGCCCTTCACCACTGACAGTGATTAGAGCCTCTCTGTCTGTCTTCTCATCTTTATCTCTGTGGTTATCATACTACACAGCATATGAGTATTCACCAGACATAACAACTCACAGTCCATTTTTCATAATTTAGAGTCATGCCTGCCACATAAACACACCTGAAAATGGGTATTCACACAGTATCAACACTTTAAGTACAACTCTTTGAGTAATCATGGCACCTGGGGACATTTAGAAATACAAACACAGAAGCAGGCCATCTTTGTTAGGTTTGTAACTCAGCCTTTCCATCAGAGGATCTACAGAAGAGGGGTGTGTGACCTGTACGCTTACAATGACAACAGCAGATTTAACTTCCAGTCAGGGAAGTGGGTATCAGCAAACTTAAAAATCCTACTATGCACAAAGAACTGTGGTGCACCCTGGAGCTGTGATGTACAATAAGGCACAGGTCTACTCTCCAAACAGCACATTCTCTCCAACACTACATTATTCATAGCTGCCTCCAAGGCTGAGTGTTTGCTGTACATTTGCATACAAAAAATCAATGAACTGTTCATTGAGCTTCTTTTGCCATGGAGCTTCATCATGGTAACAGTTGTATCCCAAGGAGCTCTCCTAAAGGGCATATTGCAGCAACATCCCGCTTTATCTAAAGCCCCTCATCAACAGCCAAGAAGTGTGTGTCTCAGGTGTACACAGAAATACCCTAGACTGCTGATTGTTCATGACTGGTTGTCCCATTTAAATGTTCAACTTATGCAGGAGATGAACAATACAGGAGTATTTGAAGTTACACATGTAGTATTAACCTTTTATTAGTGGCAATATGGCCAAATTTTGAATCCTACAAAAAGTATCTATATATGCCCCACAGTCAATACTCAAGCAATGAACCCCATCCTGTCTTAGTTAGGGTTTCTATTGCTTCGACAAAACACCATGACCATACAGCAAGTTGGGGAGGAAATGGTTATTCAGATTACACTTCCACATTGCTGTTCATCACTGAGGGAAGTCAGAACAGGAATACAAACAGGGCAGGATCCTAGACATAGGAGCTGTTGCAGAGGCCATGGAGGAGTGCTGCTTACTGGCTTGCTCCTCATGGCTTGCTCAGCCTGCTTTCTTATAGAACTTAGGATTACACCCACTCACAATGGGTTGGTCCTTCTCCCATTCATCTTCCATGTTTTACAGCAGGATCTTATGGAGGCTCTTTCCTCTCTGATGACTCAAGCTTGTGTCAAGTTGACACAGGAAACCAACTTAACCCCTTGTCAACTTGATACACAAATACATCACTATTAAGCTACAACCCTACATTAAAATTATAAACAACCTTAAAAGTTCTAAAGTCTTTACAAATTCAAACACATTAAAATTTCTGTTTCTTTAAACTAGTCTGTCTCTTTTAAAAGTTTGAGTCTTTATCTCTGGGCTCTTTTTAAAAAAATCAAGTCAAAATTAAATCAAAACCTTTTTAAGAGGGATAAAGCAAGACATCATAATAATTTTAACCAAGCAAAATCAAACTCTGACAGTATAAATGTCTCAATGTCCAATTATCTGCAATTCACTTCACAATCAAAATTTCAACTCTCTAATGTCTGTGGTCCATGTAGGATCTTCTGGACTCTTCCAAAGGGCTTGGGTCACTTCTCTGGCTCACTCTCTGCAATACAGTTTGTCTTCTATGCTCTGGCTGGCTCCACTCCACTGCTGCTTCTGTTCTCAGTGATCATTCGATGGTGCTGACATCTCTAAAACACTGGGGTCTTCTGCTGCAGCTGGGCCACTCTTTCACCAATAGCCTCTTACTAGTCTCTGTTCAACATCTCTGCATGACCTCTTCGGTCCTGGGTCTTCAACTGCCACTAAGGCTGCACCTTCATGAATGGCCTCTCCTGGTATCTTACAGCACCAAGACTCAGCTGCTCTCCATGACCCTTTTATGCCTTCAAAACCACCTGGGTGACCCTTACACATTACCAAGTCCTGCTGTCAGCACGAGGTACATGTTTGTTTGCCTCTGGAACACAGCTTCTTTGTGCTTTAGGGGAAACATTTCCCAGAAGATTGCATCTTAGTCATGCTGGTTTCTTCTTAATCACCTCAAATTTCTTAGCTCCAGCTGACCAGACTCAAGTGCCCAGCAAAGTTTAGCTTTAGTAGTTCTGGTATCTTGTTAATCACAGGTGATTTTTCAGCCCCAGCTAACCAGAAGCACAGAATATTAATTCAAAATAACAAATGGCTGAAAGAGCCTTTAAACTTCTCTCTGAAACTTTACAAGCCAGGTGCTTTCAGCATTCTTACCTTTCAGGTTCCCGTAGAACATCCCACAGAGCTCTAAATATTCGATGGCTCTTCTAGCCCAAAGATCCAAAGTCCTTCCATAATCCACCCAAAAAATGTGGTCAGGCCGATCACAGTCACACCCCACTCCTGGTACTAATTTGTCTTAGTCAGGGTTTCTGTCGCTGTGATGAGACACCATGACCATAAAGCAAGTTGGAGAGGAAAGGGTTATTCATCTCACACTTTCGAAACACTGTTCATCACTGAAGGAAGCCAGGACAGGAACTCAAACAAGACAGGAACCTGGAGGCAGGAGCTGATGCAGAGGCCATGAAGAGATGTTGCTTACTGGCTTGCTCCCCACGGCTTGCTCAGTCTGCTGTCTTATAGAATCCAGAACCATCAGTCCAGGGATGGCACCACCACAATGGGCTGGACCCTCATCCATTGATCACTAATTGAGAAAACACCTTACTGTTGGAGTTCACGGAGGCATTTCCCTCAACGGAGGCTCCTTCCTCTCTGATGACTCTAGCTTGTGTCAAGGTGACACAGAAAACCCACCATACTTGAAAAGTGTGTAGTGAGTCACATGGTGCATTGAAAAGCTTAAATAACAGTGTTTTTTTTTTTCCTTTAAATCTCAGGGCGTACTAAGAAAATTCACATTAATGAGTTAAAAGTGGGCCAGCTACGAAGTTCTTTTTCATATTTGAGTTTTTCATGTAAACAGTGCTAAGGTTCAGCTTTTTCTGCAGCACTGTAGCTCAAAGTTCACACAAAACACCTTTTTTTCCCCATTTAGTTAAATTTAGGGATACTTAGCCTGTAGAACTGGGGTTATCACTGATCCAACTAACTCACTGTGTCCCCTGCCCTCATGTTAATCCTGAGATTCTTGAAAGACCAGTTTCATAATTTTGAGCCAATTTACTTGAATCAAGCTTTAACTAAATACTGACCAGAAAAATGCACAATTGCCAGGTCCACCCCTGGGTTTCCAGCAAGTGACCACAAGTCTAATTTTGCATGGGCTTAAAAGAGGCAAAACCCATGATTCATTGCATTTTCTATCAGGTCCAATCAGTGGGGTTTATGTCTTAACTTTTGCTCTTACACTGTGATATCAATATCTTTAATGTGTGGTCACATTTATTCTTGTTCCTGATATATTGCAAAATCTTGGGAGTTAACACACATTGAACCATAACAAAGATGAGCCTCTATACATTTTGGAACAACTGCATTTAATCCCATTTTTTTATTTTACCTATTCCTGAATCTGGGACATTCACATTTAAATCAAGTCATTTATTGCCTTTGAAGATAAAGGAACAAATTTCTGTTTCTGGTAACATCCTAGATTAGATTTACTGTATACCCTTCCAGTTGGAAAATGAAAGTAGGTTAGTAAAATATTTTTTTATAAATATGGAAAAAATGCTCACCGAACTGGTAAGAAATAAAATAATCCACGAAGAGAGGAAAAAAAAAAAACAAAAGTTGGAGCTTAAAAGTCAGCAGGGAGCAGAAACAGTGATTTTTCCCCCCCCAACAGGGTCAACAAAATTCTACTAACTGAAAAATTAGGCATTCGTTTAACCTAAGTTTCAGCACCTATTGTTATGTGTAGGGTAATGAGATATCCTGATTTATCTTGGGGGGGGGGATCTGTCAGTACTGCTTTTCCTGGTATAAGTAACAAGGGAACACACACAGATCCCCAAGTGGCTATAATGACGTTTGTCCATACTGGTGCTATACACAGTCCACACACAGACTTCTAAAGTACAAAATTCCAAAGTCTGTACTTTAGGAAAAATGACACACATCCAATAGACAGTCAATGAGATTAAAAAAAAAAAAAGTCGAGTGCCTGATATTTGTATTTATCTAGGTAAGCATGAGCAAACATGGATGACATAAAGCAATATTGCTCAGGTCTACACTGTGGTTTTAAAACACACAAGTGTCAGAGTTGCCTGTGAAGAGTGACATGGGGAATTAGTGTTTTCCTATTGTTTTCAAGGAATAAACATACCAAAAACTTTAGGGCTGGTAAATTTAAGTGTGGAAAAGATTGAGCATTTTCAAAACTCTGAAAGAATAGTCTTGAATTATACAGAGCACAAAACGAGTGGAAAGAAGGAGCAATCTAGAGCCTTTGGAGAGTTAGTCATCGATACTCGTCTTCATATGGTGTAGACCAAGAGTGTTCACTCTACTAATAAACAAGCAAAGATGTAAGATGGACAAAGGAACATTTTGAAAAAAAGAAAGCAACCATGGAACCATCACAAACCAAGATTTATAATTAATTTTGTCTGCAAGAAAGTAGTAAAGAATGAATGGTTTAACTAGCAAAGAAGCCTATCAATTAACCATTCTAAATTAAATCCAGAAGAGAGAAAAAGAAGCATAGAAGTATAACAAACAGAAACCACGAGATGGAGTGTTAGCTGCAAAGACATCACTAATCACAATAAACGGAAAAGGAATAAATATTCCAGTTTAAAGTGACTTCAAACTACTCTGTGGAAGAGATTTCTATATATTTGTAGATTTTGTCTGTTTTGACTCTTGACACATCTAAAATATAAATAATTAACTTATGAAGAAATAAAAAGTCAAGCACGCCAACAATAATGGAAGAATACCAAAGCCCAAACAAACTCAAAAGCAACTTCTGTCAGCTATTAAAAGAGCAGATTATTTCATTTAGGCTCCAAATATTATGAATAGAAAGATGGGGGGTAGGTTAGTCTGCTTAGAAAGATAAGGAATGCTGCAAAAAAGAAATCTTACAAGTTAAGCTAACTTTTAAAGATAAATGTCAAGGGGGCAAAAAAAAAAGAGCTGAATTCAATAATATAGCTTTGAAAGGTAACACTATAACACAATCAGAAAGATTAATTTGAAGAAGACAAGATTGGATTAAGATTTTTTAAAAACACGCTTATGTAATTTACGTTGTTAGTGAGGAAAACATGAAAATTATATAAGCTGTTCAATAAATAAAAAAACTCAATAAATATAACCTACATTCATGATAGAAGCTCTCAGCACACTAGAAATAAGAGCAAACTTACTCAACCTGGCTTGTTGCTGGGAAACCTGCCATATGATAAACTCTTGAGTCTTGTCTTCCAGAGGCTATTATTCTTGGGGTTTGTATGAACATTTTAGTACAATTTTTTGTGTGAACGTGTGCTTTATTTTTCCTGGAGTAAATGACTAGAAGCTGACTCCTGTGATAAAGATGTGTTTGCTTTTATTAGCAGTTGACAATCAGTTTCAAAGTGCCATTGCATTTATTCCATATACTTGTGTTATGTGGTGTGTATTGTGTCTGACCAATGCTATGTGCATCTACTTGATAAAAATCAGGGCTGCCCCTCTTCCTTTCGTGGTGCTAGGAATTAAACACCACGTTTGATGCTAGCAAACACTCTACCAATGAACTGTGTCTTTGGTCCTCTTTTAATTTTTGTTTTTGAGGTACAGCCTCAGCAATTTGCCCAGGCAAGCCTGGGATTTGCCATCTCTCTGCCTCGGCCTCCTGAGTGGCTGGGATCACAGGTCTGTATCAGGAGGCCAGGCTCTTGTTTTATGTGTGTGTGTCAGTTGACTGTGCATCTTATTTTTCAAAGCTTATCTAGTCATGGTTTAAAAAAAGTGTTTTTCTGTCTTTTACTACTGAGTCAAAGTGCTAATGATAGACCCTTGGAAGAGAAACTGTTTTAATTTTAATGCTGTTTAATAGGCAGGTGTAGTTTGTGTTTCTTGTGCCCTGAAGAAATCAGTGGTTACAAAGATATTTTCCTGTGTTTTCTTATAGAATGTCTAGATTTAGCCCTTATGCTTAATTAAGCTTAATTGGCTCTTACATCTAATGATGAATTTCCAGTAAAGTTTTATATATGGTACAAGCTAAGGGTCAAGGTTCCTTGTTTAGAACACAGATAGCAAATTGTGAGGGCAAAACGAATGAACACACTACCTGCTCCTCAAATAATCACCTAGTCATCTTTGTAAATAAGTAATTATCCTTCCAGACCTAGCTATCAACTATCTGTCCTAGTCTGTTTTTAGCATATCTGTCATATTTGGCCAAGGATCATATTGACACATTTTGCAGCTTTGTAGAAAGTCCTGAAATTCCTTAAGGTCTTTCTTATTTGTTGTTTAAAACCTCGAGTCCCTCTTATCTCACCATATAAATATTTGAATGACCTTGTCAAATCCTCTAAGTTTTGCTAACATTTTAGCTGAGATTGCATTTAATTAATTAGAAAAGATCAACACCCTTGACAACATCTAGCCTTTCCTCCCCCTTTTATGTAAGTCATGTTAATTTCCTCCTGAGACCCCCTTTTTTTTGTAGTTTCCAAAATACATGTCTGGTCCTCTATCCTGGATATAAATTGAAGAGACAATGTATGCACTTGCATAGCAAAGATAAAACAAAGCTATAGATGCTGAGAACAGCCACGAGAAGCCTGAAGAACATGACTAGGTAGGGGACACTCCCTCTCCGCTGTCAAGCTGTATGGGCTACAACAGTCCTGCCTTGATTCAGGGGTAGAAAAAGATGAAAATGAGAATATTATGGAAAATCTGGAGGCAGATATCCACGTATTTGGAAACTCGATTTGAGTTATAAATATGCATTAATTATTGCTTAAGAACTAAACTTGTGTTTCCATCCAGTGGCTGTATATGGCTAAAGATAGCTATGAATGCAGGCCAATATAAATTTAAAACCTTAGGGTCTTTTATTTTTTGGTAACTCAATGAGTGATTCTCCACTGTGAGCTTTACAGATGACAGTTGCATGTCACCACGTCAAAAGGTTGGCCATGCATAAAAGGGAAAGGTATTTGCCTTGTGTTCCCAGGCTAATAAATTAGGATAAACACAATATCCACCCTGCTTTGAAACAGAGGAAAGCACAGGATACAACAGTCACAGGACTTTTCAAAGTCTGCATCAGGTGTTTTGAAGATCTTGTTCCCTTGTTCTCTGGCTGTGCTGGAACGTGTTTGATATGAATTAGAGCCCCACCTTCTACACACTTTTCACAGTCTTTCATTTTGCAGGAAGATCTTCCTAACTCTTCGTCATCCAAAGCAGAGGCCCCTATGGCAAACATCTTCAATAGCAAGTGTCTGCAGAGATCTTTCTACAGGTTGCCAAGCCCCTTTCCTAGAATTTTTGAGTCAGTGAGTCCACCAATGGAGATCTCTAAGGAATTTGCTGCTTTGGGACCACACTTGCAGAGCCGCATCCCAGGAACGTTCCATTGCAAGTAAGCTCAGGGAATTATGGCCTCCTGGAGGGGGTGCCGTTTTCGGTTACCTTCCCGTTAGGCCCAGCGTGGCGGTATGGAACGTTTTTTATCCCCTGAAGGGTTTTAACATCACAGTTCACGTAGCAATGCAATTCCTGCAATAACTTAGATTTCTCATCTATTTGTTTCTAGTAAATTCCATGTGTGAACAAACATCTTTCTACTCTCAACCGAATTCTCATCTGATTCTTATCTTTTGCTTTCTGCTCCCTACATGCTACCAGCACTTCCCTCAGTATGACACAGGTCCCTTAAGGGCATCTCACAAAGTAGTCCTCAGTTGGAAAGAAACAACCTTGATTTGCTCTTGGCCACAGAGCCCCCCACACTGATCACTCCTGAGGGGTCTTTATTGCTCTAGGTGTTTTTCATTCTAACTTCATGATGTTGGTTTAGAGGATAAAAATAGTTCTGATAATTTTTTAATCTCTAAATTTCTGATATTTCTCCTTTCCATCTCAGCTCTCAAGACCACCTCTTCACGCTTGGAAATAGCATTTTTTTGCACTTTGGTATAAGCAGTTAAGTGGAAGCCAAGGCAGGATAGATAATACAGCTCTCATGGCTGACTTCCTGCAGAGCGCTTCTTCACGACATGTGGTCTGCTTTCAGAGTTACAGGAAGCACCGTTTTATGCTACTGCACAATAGGTCTCTCCAGACTTCTGCACTTTTCTTTTCCTTTGTCCAGTCCCTTCCACTCTGGCAATGCCACACATTTTCAGAATTTTCTAAGTTAGCTTCCCACTTCAACATACCAATTTCCATATTTTTACAGCTAAAGAAACAAAACACCCACCCACCCCCAGTTTAGTTTAGTGGCTAGCGTGGCAGAGGAGTCCTTTTCTTGTTTAGCTGGTTGCTGATCCAGGAAGTCCTGGCTGATAGTGTCGTATAATAGGTGATATAACAAGTAATTACAGCCCGGGAAACTTACGAATTGCAGATTTATGTCTCTTCCCATTCTGAAGGCTCAGAGTCTATACCAGGGAGTCAAGAGGGTCAAGTTCTACAAGACCTTGTTTCCTGGTGATTAGTGGGTATCTTCTTGCTGGGTTTTCTTGAGTTTCTTTTTCAAATCTATCTATCTATCATCTATCTATCTATCTATCTATCTATCTATCATCTATCTATCATCTATCTATCTATCTATCATCTATCTATCATCTATCTATCTATCTATCTATCTATCTATCTATCTGATATGTTAAGACAGGGTTTTACTCTATATCCTAGGCTGACCTAGAGGTCACTAAATAACCTAAGTTGACCTGGACCTCACTATGTAGCCCAGGCTGGTCTGAAATCTCAGCCTCTCACCTACTGGGGTTGCAGGATGAGGCACCTACCTGGTTGGAGGTTTCTGTTGTAAGGACATAGATAAGACCCTATGACCTAGTGATCTCCTATAAGACTTTTCTCCAAACTCTGTTGGGAGTTGACACATAGATTTGGGAGTTAGAAACATGCCATTGATGGTAGAAAACTAGGCACTTAGATTCAGTGACTCGGATGTCCAAGTTACTTCTCACTGTGGCTCTTCCAGATCTTATGAACTCAGAACGCTTACATATTTATGGACAAGGGAGCAAAATTCAAACACAAACTTTTTTTGTTTAGATTTTGTCAAGCTTGATTGTCTTTATTTTGTATTAGAAAAACAATAGTCATATTGAACAAGCCTTTAAAAGTTACACACCTTCTAAAAGACTGTTTTACCTTTATATCCAATTCTCTTGCTGCAGTATTCCTTTCCTTTTTTTTAAAATCCTTTTTAAGTTTATTTTACATGTATGAGTGTTTTGCCTGCATGTGTGTACCTGCACCACCTGCTTGCCTCGGAACCGCAGGGGCCAGAAGAGGGCATTGGTTCCTCAGGAACTGGGGTTTTAGATGTTGTGAGTCACCAAGTGAGTGCTGGAAACTGAACCTGGGTCCTCTGGAAGATCAAGGGCTCTTACACTTTGAGCCCTCTCTACACCTCAGTCTTCATTTCTTAGACAAATCCCTTATACTCTCTCTCATAATGGTGAAATTCTAATTTATTGCAATGTACATGAAACATAGACTTCTTGTGTAAATTTACTATCACTAACATTTTCTCTCAGTTGTGTGTTTTGGCCCTTTGTAGACACCAGGAAGGTTCAACTGCATCAGAGGCTAAACAGCTCCTTCTCACAGCAGTGTCTTCTGAAGTGTGGCTGCAGGGGTGGAAAGGGCAATGGTGACAAGTGAGTTTTCATGTCTGTGACCATGATAGCAACGTGGCACTTTAGAAGATGGTGAAGGGACCAGCTCCCCATTTCCGAAGCCATGACAGTAAGCCATGACGTGCTTGCCATGACCTTGTCCTAGTCACTAGAAAGTCAGATGCCTGCCTCGTGGCAAGGAACCAATCAGAAGTTAGCTGGTGTTGCTATGCTTTACGGCTCTGGGTGTGCTTTATGGACAAGTGCACAGGAATGACCCGCAGAGCATAGCAACCACCCTGGGAGGGCCTATAAGCATAACAACCAATTGGCCAATCAATACAGGGCAAACCCTCCAAGCCTGGAGGCACACCAATCCTGAACCTGTGCGCACCCCTAGACACTCTCCTCACGCTGCCCTATAAGATCTCTATGCAGACGCTTCGAGCTGTCTTTGCTAGCCATCCACCATGGTGGGTGGGTGAAAGACCCAAGCTAACATGGTGTTAGCTCGTTAAACAACAATAAAGCCTCATGCTGTTTGCATCAAACTTTCGAATCTGCCTGGTGATTGGGGTGACCTCGGTCCTGGGCTGAGACCCTGGAAGCCTGAGCTTTCTGGGAGGGGTCTTACAATGGAAGAAACTATCTGTAGGAATTCCATAAGGACTTTTTCCTCTAACAAGCCACAATAAACAAATGTTGACAAATTCGGCAGCATAAAAATATTAAGGATTTATATTCATCAAAACGCACACAACCAAGAGAATTAAGACTACAAGCTGGCCGTACAGATGTAGAAAAAGGAGTACAGAAGAAAGCATAGGTAAAAAACCATCAAGAAAAGAAAAACAGAAAACATAAAATAATAACAAAAAAATAAGAAAAGCTGCTTATGCTTATTCATAGAAATACAAAACAGAACCAGAGCCAGCCACCTCCAAAGGGAAAAACATTTAAAAGGATAATACAAAGAGCTGGGTAGGTGTTGTTACAGAGAGAAGGAGATTCATACAGTTAGGAGGACATGTCCCATAGAGGCAATGGGTACAAGGACATTTGTTTTCTTATTTCATCTCTCTCTCTCCTGTCTCTCTCTCTCACACACAGACACACACACCGTCACCATGAGATCAGTTTCAAAATGTAAACAGTTAAGGAAGCGATCTTTTAAACTACGACGAAGATCTTTAGAAAATGGAACTTTTTTTTTTTTGTCCTAGAAACTGTCTTTTGTGACTTCAGCTGCTCCTGCTGCATCCCCACTGCTCACTCCTTTGCTCCTTCCCTGCCTCTCTTAGAAGCAATGAACATCTCAGCTCAGATCAGTGTGAAATGCCAGCTCCGAATGTGTCCACATCATCATTTCAATCTTTTAAGTGTTGCCAAGAAAGGCTGCGAGTGCAGAGTCACAAAATCCTCCCCACTCTGCCACCAGGGTCCCTGGAGGAAGCACACACCTTCTGCCTGTGTCAGGGGGTTAATTAACAAGACTTGATGTCACTTCCAATAATTACTAGAAATCAAGAATACATGAAGACACCCACGGAGCCTGGCAGCTGCAGCCAATAGCCCTGCCTCTGCCTGTGGAGGCAGTGGAGCTGCTCCCTCTCTCTGTGCTTCTCAGATCACCTTGGCTTTCAGAAAGCCAACTCCAAGAATCAAGGGATTCCTAGAGGGCTTATAGCACGAGAAGAAAAAAAAAAAAAAAAAAAAGCAAAGCAATATGACTGTGCAATGTAGCTCTCCCTGTGGCCCCCGCCGCTGACAGACTGCTTCTGTTTTCCCATGGGGATTCACTTCTCAGATCCTTCTCCAATCAGCAAAACGAAAGGAAAAAACCCAGGCCCTTTTCTGCTAACATTCTAATGGGAGTAATCCTTTCTGGAACGGAATGTAAAATAGAGCCCAGAGGAAGAGAGCTTCAAGCAGCCTCCTGCTGGGGAACTTGGGGGAGAGTGGAGAAACCAAGCCTGGCTCTATACCTGCCCTTTCTGAACTAGATGTCCTTAGTGGCTCTCCAGAAACTTAAGCATAGCAGAGAGAGGAGCCATACCCCCCCCTTAGGCAAAAGCTGTTCCCCAATAGTACATTTCTTTGATTCAAAAAGCCGAAGACAAGATGACCACTAGAGGGCACAGAAAACCTTACTAGAAATACAATTGCCCGATAGCCATCGCTTCCCAAGACACAGAAGCTTGACATGCTGTCTTAGATACAGCCGGAAGGGACAAGAAGAGGAAGAGGACGTGTCCTCTAGACCCTCTCTCTCTGAGATGTATCTCTCCATCTGGAATAGGAATTAAACAGGCAATATCTATCTATCTATCTATCTATCTATCTATCTATCTATATATTGTTGTTTAAATCTTTATCTTTCATGAAAAGCCATCTGGGGCCAGCAACACAGCTTAACTGATGAAGGAGCTTGCTGCCAAGCCTGACAATTTGAGTTCTAGACCAGGGGCCCACATAGCAGAAGAGGAGGCCGACTCCCACAAGCTGTCCTCTGACCTACACATGTATGTTGTAGAATGAGTGGACACACATACGCACGGAAATAAGCCTGTAAATAAATGAATGTTATGAAAAACATAGTATGTATAATAACCCTTAAAGACACTTTCAGGTCCCCCTTCCCCCCTTTTCTAACTTGCTGTGCTAGGAAGAGTCTGAGGGAGCAGCAAACGGAGGTGGTGGGATGTTCTGTTTCCAGGTTTGGTTTGGGAGAACAGCCACACCCCTCTGGTCACAAGGCCTCCTGTGGTCTGGTGGTCTGGGCTGTTGGGTTGTGAGGCAAGGAGTCCCCGTGGTTTGCTAGTCTGGTCAGTTTCTGGCTGCTGTTTGTGCTGATGAGAAGGGTTGCTGTTAGGGTGGTGTTTCCCTTGAATTCTTGTATGTCTTTCCCGAACCATAGCAACGAACAGGAGCCTGCATTGTGGGTAGAGCGCCACTGCGTGATGGGGAAGGATTTCTAGAAGTGTTACAAATTTCTTTGCCAGAAACATTCCCTCTGTGTCTGCTGAAGTATGAAATACCTCCAGACGACCAAAAGCACGGTGAACTACTGTGAACTGCTAGCGAACGCGTGCAAGCATCAGTGCATAAAGAGAAAACAACCTACCCCGAGGCTGCACCTGCCTGAGAGAAAGATAGGATGGAGCATGGGGGCTGCAAAGAAGAAGCAGAGGAAGTTTTTGTTTATTCTAACACACAGCCATTAGCTTCAAATCAGTAGAAAGAAGAGAAAGTCAGGAGAGGAATTGTCAAGAAAGAATAGAAAATTAACTTGTGAGTTATTTGGTTAAATGGAGCTTGTAACAAATTAGGAGGAAAAGCAAGGCTGGGAATGAACTGGAGGAGGCAGCCCACTTTACCAGCGCATATGGTAGGAAATTTCAGTGTGGAAATCACTGCTATCATGAACGGGAACATAGGTGGATGCAGTGGGGAGCTTTTGGATGAGGTTTCCTCTCCAGCAAGAGCTAAGGTTTCAGGGCCAAGAAGCTTAGGGGCGCTTACCTACAATTCTAAGTGGAAGGAAATGACAAGGACTAAACTCCAGTGAAAGGGAGTTTACTTATGCATGGTTTAATGAAGACACTACAAATCAGAATCCACTAAGAGCTATGAACCCAGGCAATAAAGACAATGCCCATGGGTGTGGCAACAGCAACCACAATGGCAGGCATAAAAGCAGTGCTTGTCCGAGCAAGTTGCATATATGAACTGAATTAATCTTCACAAACGGGCCTGTCCAAGATCGCACATGGAGGGACAGAGTTGAACTCCAATGATTTGTTCAGGGTCTACAATTTTAATCACATGTTGAGCTGTTTCCATAAAGCAATGACTATGCTTTGTTAGCATTCTATTGTTCTAGCCCATTGGCGTGTATTATGGGGAACAGAGGAGGTCATCTGTAAGCCTGTGTTTTTCAGGTGGACCTGACTAGCTATCCTGGGTCACAGAAGAGATTCAGAAGGATGATCCATAGAAAGTCAACACTGAAGAGATGCCCACACTCATTATGTGTGCACCTTACTTACCAGGTTGTTAATCTGAGAATGTATAGAAGTAATTTATTTCAAGGAAACAGACATCTATGACAATCCTCACTGTATTCAAAGAAGCCCTCCACCCTCTGCAGATCCTAGGCACCTGGAAGATGTTGTGTGGAGCCCTGACAGGAAGTAAGGTTCAGCTGCTGAGCAGATAGACTCCGAACTTCCTGTCCTTGACTGACTGCTCTGCCTCACAGCTCCTAGATGTTTTCTTATGGTAAGCAGTCACATCGAGCTTGCTTTCACTCAGACTTCAGCTGGTCTGATGTCATATGGTGCTGAGTATTTCTATGAAGCTAAATTTTCCTCCTATTAATCACTTTAAAATCAGATCTTAATTAAAAATATCTGTGCCTTCCATCACAAATCAAACCCAAAGAAACTCCTCAACCAGAAAAGTTTGTGGGCGGGCCTTGGCAACAATGTTTGCATGCTCATAATTTGCTCATTATAGTGCTCTACTCCCTAAGTTAAACACTTGGAAGCATTGAATCAAACCGTATGCATTTGGGCCCGAGCTTACCTCATTTTATCTGAGCAGCAGCCTGAAACAGTTTAATGATTTGTTTATGATGATTCCTTAAACCTTGGCTCTTAGGCTGTGATCTGCAGGTCTGGATGTCTTTAAGATCCTTTCTAGGAGTTTAGAGGTTAAATCTATTTTCATGGGGTCACGTGCCTTTTTCGGTGTCTGCCATTTGTTCTGCACATGTAACCTGTGGCAGGTATAGGTATAATAATATGGTGTTCTTATATCCACATGGGCCTGGAAGAGGGGAAATTCCAGCCTCATCATGAATGTCCTTAAGAAAGCAGAAAACGTTCTTATTTTTGAAAAACAAAAGCAAAAAAGAAATCATCAATTCTGAATTGCACCTTTTTAAAAATGGCATGTGGAACAAATAGGGGAGTATACAGAAATCACCTCAGCATTCTGAAACCCAATGCCGTCTGTGTAAAAGCTTGTGTGCAGGGGCTTGAGTTGCAAGCCGAACTATCTGCTTCCCACTGAACATGCTTTTTCCCTACACAGGACGACTAGCAGACAAACTGTGGTTATTCAGACTTGAGCATTTGTTAGACATTTCCTGAAGCTATCAAAAAATGCACCTGTCATTTCCAGAAACCCAACTGACAATACTGCCTTCCAATGATAAAGTTCAAGCTCTCATGTGAAAATCAGAATATAGACTAGTTACACTTAACAATGTTTTGATTCATAAAGGGTGTTTTTGAGTTTTGTATTAATATTAATGCATACTAGCCTTTTGTAGAGAGTAACAAACTGTATCACCATTAGCAAACTGTATAAATTAGTGGATTTCCAATTGACTGGAGTATGACATTAGAAAAATCAAAGGTGAGGATCCAATGTGGTCAAAGACAGACTCCTGGGTCTTAATGTAAAAGAAATAAAAAGTTTATTGATAGTGCAGAGTTCACTTTACAACACATCTTTAACGATCTGTTATCCGCTGAGTATTTAAGAACACGCAAAATTATTTGAACAGCTCATCTCTTTCCCAGCTACTTATGTGTGTGGATGTTCTTTATAAAACCCAACCAAAGTAACCTATCAAACTGGATCAAACTGGAGCCTACTGACATCTACAAACCCAGGCCTGAAAGAGGTTTTACAAAAACTGCACAATAAGCAATCTTCTGGATCTGTCTTTCTTTTGCAATTATAATTATTTTACATAAAAATGCATTATTAGTGTCAATATGTGATAGATTCCTAATGGTCAGTCTACATAAATTAATAAATAAAACCTAGCAGTTTTCGATTTTAATATCTGAGGTACTTTATCCATATTACCATCTTGAAGACCTAAATGCTGCTTTTATGAGACTAAAAAGATTTTGGACTCCTTTAGATGGCTGGCCTTAGCGAGTGCAACAGCCATGCTTTGTTGGATAGAGAAGCAGGTTGTACTTTCTAACTCAGTATCTTCCAGCCAAACCAAAGATTGGTGCTTATGGAGTCTTTGTTGTGCCCCAAGTCTATTCTTACATACATACTTCATCTGTATTTAATTCACTTACTCCCCACAACAAACTCAAGAGTCAGAAGCACAGAACTCTCTCTCTCTCTCTCTCTCTCTCTCTCTCTCTCTCTCTCTCTCTCTGTGTGTGTGTGTGTGTGTGGTCATCTGTCTGCCCATCTCTCTGGGTGATCTTATAATTAGTAAGTGATAGACACAACATTTCAACTTATACTGGAATTCTGTACTCAACGCTACTGAACATCCATTTAATATGTGATGGAAAACTAACTTGACCACATCAAAATCAGAGTAGAAATGATAGCCCTTCTTCACTCGAATAAGTCCCTCTATTGCCAAATAGATATCCCCACTGTCATGTAGATGGGTGGGTGCAGTCAGCCTGGGACTGACTCCCTTTTTCACTCTTTGTGAGTGAAGTTACTTAAACACAATCAGATAATTGCCTCTGGCAAATAAACAGAAACAACTCAATATTTTCCTTCCAAAATAATTGCATGCTAATCAATTGATTGGAGCAATTTCTCAACATCAATAGTTCCTTGACAGGCTATGTTAACTGTCTTTAAAGCCAGGTTTGGGGAGAATTCAAAGTTATTCTCTTAGCTTGTGGCAGCATGCTTTCGTCCATAGGTACTGGAGCTATTTTACTGGCTGGGTTGTTTTGCTGTATTTTAAAAATAATGTAATAACATAAATGTCCCCACACACTTGTGTCTAGCCTTAGTAGTAATCTCAAAACACATTATAATTTTTTGAACATATGCGACGAAATTGCCAGAGGAGTATGAACAAGCCATTGCTTGTTGCTCTGAGAGTGCAACTCTGAATTTACTTCTTTTTTTTCTTTTATTTTTTTTTTACTTAGGTGCTAAATTGGTATCATTATTTGTGTTTTCTCCTGTGAGTAAATAATCAAATTAATCCATATCACCAAGGATTTTTTTCTCACTGCTTCTCCCGACTTCAGGTTAAGGTTTAGATTCATAGAATATCAATACAAGAAAAGTCCCGAGGGACTCTGAGGGTAGCCCTATTTCACAGGTTTGGGGTGGGAAATTACCGTAAGTAATTCACTGTAGCGGGTAGAGGTAAGGATCTGTGACAGAGGAAGATTCTTTGCCATTTATGGTGATCCAATTTCCTCAGAATTTTATTTACCCACTAAGTTTTCTCTTGTCTATGTCCCTTTCTCTCAGACCTGGTGTTAGCTGATGTACAGTAGAAGGTATTTCTCTTTGTGTCTGGGAAAGTTCTGCTCCTGAGATACCTACATAGGGTGGACTTCCAGGAGGATGGGCTGGGACAGTGACAACAGGGATTGTGCCTTAACAGAGATTGGATATTAGATTTTTTTATTCATTTCCTATAAAACTCCGCCCATTCTAGAAATCTCTTCCTCCTGGAAACTTCCACCATGTTCTCTGTGTGTCTTCATTATATTTCCCAAACCTCATTTCCTCTTTGTCCCTCTTGTTTCTTTCCCTGAAGCCCCATATTTTTCTTTGTCCCTGTGTTGTTCCTGGTAAACTACTACCCCCAGAGGTCTTCATTTCTGTTAGCTTCAGCTTTTCAGTGTATTTTTCTAATTAAAAACAGTTCTTTCCCTAACAGGAACTCTGGTGCCAATGACAACATTATACATTTTAAACCATATTACATTGCAAGTAAAATATATTTAATTTTAAAAAATGGAGCAAAAGCTTAATTCTGCAAGGAAGGGGTTGTTTTCCTCACCAGTCTGAGCTGGTATTATGAAGTTATCACAGACAGGGTGGCTTCAGCAATAACCAATTAGTTCTCATAGTCCAGGGGCTGAGATTTCCACAGTCAAGGCAAAAGAGATCTGGCATCTGGTGAGGGCTACTTCCTGGTTTGCAGATGTCCGTCTTCTGTCCTCTCTCACCACTGAGAGAGACATGTCCCCTCACAAGAACACTGACCTCAGTCATCAAAGTTCCCCAAGGGTCCATTTTCATATCCTGTTCATCTTCCTAGTGCCTCACCCCCAAATCCCATTGTGTTGGGGATCAGACTTCAGCATACAAATCTGGGCAGACAGGGCCCACACTCCTTCCACAGCAGTCAGGGTAGGAAAGAAACATCTTTCCTTTTGTTTGTTTGTTTTTCCCCTGGGAGATGAAGGAGGCAAGATTGGGGAGAACGATATATTAGGCTAATAGAGCTGGTGACGATAAAATAAATGGTGTTCTGCAGGGTTAGTATAGCAACCTGTCTTGTTGCTACACTACCTGATAAGAGACAGCCTAAGGGAGGAAGGAAGGGCTTATTTTGTGTCACAGTTTGAGGGGACACAGTCCCTTATGTGAGGAAGGCACTGTCAGCAGCTGGAGCGTGAGGCAGCAGGTGTTGTGTGTCTGCACTCAGGAAGCAGAGGAACAGAAACCTGCACCAGCCGAGAAGCCACTCCCAGTCTATTTCCTCCTTCAAGGCCCCCACGTCTTAGGAGTGCACAACAACAACGGGGTAGAAGGTGCTGGAAGCTCATGGCTCCTACAGCTGATAATTAGTTTAAGGATACAGGGGCAGAGAACAACGGGCATTTTACATCGAGCTGCGGAACTAAGTGGGAGGGCATCCAGTCTGTGTTCCTCTTTTCTTTCTCCCTTTCCCCTAAGACCAACTCTTTATCATCTGCTTTGGTCACACATTACTTGGCCTGCCATGGTCCCCCCCCCCGCCCCGCCCTCCTTAATCCCTTACATTGTTTTAATGAACCAAGATGAATAAGGACACAATATGTGGGGAAACGAACTGTCAGCTCATAGTGGAGAGAGCAAGGATTCATGGAGGGGTGGTGGACCCTACGTGAAGCCTCCGCGGGCCAAAGTTCTTGCTTTATCATTCACTCAGCCCCCTTTCGGGCTCCTGCCACCTAGTTACCTACCCAGATTCATTCACTCAGACTGTAGGAGTGAAGACTCTCGCCATCAAAACCTCCTCGCTTCTCTCTGTAAGGAGTGTGAGCAATTCAGAGTTCCAGCAAACTCTCAGCGTAGCATAAAGTTTATTACAAACATGAATATCAAAATAACAATATTTTATTGATAGAGATCAGAGAGTCTAGTTGAGGAGCTCCACACTTAGGAGAGAATGGGTTGTAATAATGTTTTCTTATTCCGGACCATCTGTGCGAACATGGAAATCGCCTCATTATGTGTAAACACATAATAATAGTTATTAAAATTTGATTCTCTTTGTACTGTACTCAAGCAAAAGGGGAGGCAGACAACCTAAAGTGCATTTCCTCTGAATTAAGAACCAAAGAAATAATAAGATACAAAAAGAAACTGTGGGGTTTGAAAATCCCTTTCAAAAACATCTAGTTTTTTTTGTTTTTTTTTTTTGTTAAAAATCCAAGATGCCCAGAGATGGAAGTTATTGATCTTAGCTTTGTCGTCCAGTGATGACAGCATCCTGAAGGAGATGGCACAGTCCTGCTGCAATCAGCAGCTTTTGGAAGTGCTCTCTGCCCTGTCCTGCCACACCACTGCACTGATTGAATGAGATTGTGCCTGTCAAAGACCCACCATCATCTCCTGGGCCCCTAATAAACTCCAGCATCCATCCCTTGATTGGGCAGGCAAAGGGTTCTCTGATCACACTGGATTTCCACATTTACAAAAAGTTCTTCTTTGACTCTTCCCTGGTCTTATGTTGTTATAAAAATGATAGTGCCAGTTTGTCAGGGTCCTAGCATCGGCCAGGCACTTGCACAGCACTCAGCATGCTCGTGTGTGTGTGTGTGTGTGTGTGTGTGTGTAGGGTTTGCTCACAGATACGTGTTCAGCAAAGTGGTTGTCACCATCTTCATTTTATAGATGTGGCCAAACCAGTCCTCACAACTCCACACAGGCCAGTTTCTTAGGTCATGTTCTGTCCAGTCTTGAAGAGTGATCTATGATAGCTATACTTTTTTATTTTAAATGGGTGAACTTATTAAGTATATAGCAAGTAAAAATAAAAGAATAAATAGGAGATAGTAAGTACACATGTATAAAAACAACCAAATAGGACAGACAAAACATCCTGCGGAAGATGGATGAGGAGTCCTCTTAAGGCCGCCACTTGGAGCTCCCAACAGAGCAAAGTGCCCCTGGGTGAGGAAGAGCACATGATATTACCAAGATGACATCAAACTTGAAGCTTAAAGATCCAGCAGAAACAGACCGGGGAAACAGAGGCAGTCAGCTGTAGTTCCAGACTGAGTTTGATCTCCGTAGCTGTGCTTACTCCCAAGGATGAATTTGAAGCTTCTCTTTCTCACTGTGACACTGTGGGGTGTCAATGGTAACCTCTATTGGAAATTGTTTACCTCCTAGCTGTTCTCAAGGGAACAACATTTCTACTCTGGAGCTATTTTGCTGCACTCTCTGTCACAGAGTTTGGAGTGGGGGGCAGCCCAACCCCAACAAGGGGGCTTGGAGAACAGTGTGCTAAATCTGCTTGGGTCTGAATGATGGGTCAGCTGTGATCCTGGGGCTAGCTTTTCAGTGAGCTCAAACAACACACTACAATTTACCAATTCAATGTGCACTACAGGTCATGGTTGTGGTGAGCCCCATCGGCCCTCAGATTTCTGGGCTTACGATGCCATATTTCCCCAGGAGACTTGTGACTGGTTAAAGAACCCGAAGCCGTTCTTTCAATGAACATAAACCAGCAGTACATGGGACCATTATTTCTAGCTTCATTATTCAAACAAATTTACTACCTACTCATTAGGTTTATTTTTCTTGTTTTGTTTTCAAGACAGGGTCTCTATATGGCCCAGGTTGTTCTCGAACTTGCAGTTATTGCCTCAATCTCCACAGAGCTCAGATTATGGGCATTAAACCACCACACCCACCTCCACGCAATAGCCTTTAAGATTTACAGTGTGTATCTGGGTTTGTTCATCCGTGGGTGTGCCTTCATGTGTATGTACACATGTATGGGCCTGTGTGTACATGTGTGCATGTGTATGTGCCTGTGTGTGCACCCCTTTTGAAATTGCAGAGGCCACAGGTGTCCTGCTGTCTCAGCTCTGTCAGGTCCAGACCTTGAGACAAGGTGTCTCACTGAACTTAGCTAGTCTACCAGCCAGCAAGCCCTGGGGATTCTCCTGTCTCCACCACCCACAGTCCTGATGTTAGAGGTGTGTGTGTATGTGTGTGTGTGTGTGTGTGTGTGTGTGCATGCGTGGTATATGTGTGCCTCTGCCTGTGTGTGCACACACACTCAGACAAATCCAGGTTTTTATGTGATGCTAGAGATTTGAAGTTGGCTCATCATGTTTGCACTGAATTTGATTTTACCCACTGAACCATCCCTCAGTCCTCCTAGCAGTATTAGAAATGTTGTCCCCATTTACAGATAGACACGGAAGCCCATAACCAACAGAAGTTGTGATTGTTCTGTGACCCTGAAAGGTTTTCAACAGAACTTTAGACATTCTTGTCATCATTTGCAAATGTACTGTTGGAGTGACAAAAACGGTAAAACTACATTTAATAGATGGAATCTGAGGTACTGGAAACACTGCAAGCGTATGGTTTCATTGTAGAATATCATCCATAATAGTTTAGATGACAATTTCTTCTCATCCAAAAGCTTACAGTCTAGAGCAAGAAGATTTTCCACGGCTTTGTTGGGGGGCAGGGACTGAAGGGGACCGTGGGAGGGCAGAAAGTTGAAAGTCTAACGAGTCACGGCATATAAGATGTACTGTGTTCACTGGCAAAGGCTGCCACGCAGACCTGCAGGCAGGCACCGTGGCTCATGCCTCACACAGAGACAGGCTTAGGAACACATGCAGAATGTCAGTCATACAGACCTACACACATGCACACCACAATCTGGGAAAGGCGAAGACAAAGGCCTTTGGCCTCAAGGCCGTATTTACACAGAATGGCACCCAGCTGGCATTCTACCAGAGAGGGTTACCAGCCATTTTGTGTTGATTCACTCACACACCTCCCAAGGCGTCCAGTCTTAGCCATGTTTGCCATGTTGATATCCGTTCGAGCACAGTGTCCAAGCATAAACCGGCCCTCTGTTCGCATGGCCGACCTTTTTCTGCAGCCCTGACCCACCAGTTTTCCTTCTCCTTTCCTTGTTTGGGTCAACTTGGGTGCTACATCCTTTGGGATTTCAGCATCAGGCAATAAGTGTGGGAATCCATTCGTCGTGAAATTCGTTTGCCAGCTTCACTTCTCAAACCTGCATGACACCGTATGAGGTTCTAGAACTGAAAGTATGAGTTGTAGAAATTTCCTAAAAGTAAAAGGTTACTTAATGTGCAACCGCCAAGAATTAATTCATAAGTCCAGTGTGGAATAACTCCGAGCTGCTTCTGGCCTCACCTGCCCATGCTGCGTTGCAACGCTTCCCTGTGTAATGGGTGCTGCACACACTCTGTAGTACACATGCGTTCATGCCACGCAATGCACTGAGCACTGCCTGACACTGCACGCTATGATTCCTTGTCTACCTAGGACTCCTCTGCTCTTCAGAAACACAACAGCGTAGTCATGGAAAACACATACTTCACAGTTTCCAATCATCGTTTCGCAACACCAGCAGATTCATCTTTAGACTGTATTGTGTTAAAATGTTTGATTTTAAAAACTGTTTCTTGATTTCACAAAAAATGCTAAATTAATTTCGACTTGTAATTTGGATAAAAGTTCTAGTAATTTCTGAAATGGCCCCCAGATGTTTCTATGTGTATATTACTTATATGTATGATTTCTAAGTAAAAAAGTTCTGGGACTAAAGAGATAGCTCCTCAGTTGAGAGTGCACACTGCTCATCCTGGGGACTTGAGTTCAGTTCCCAGACCCATGTAAGGTGGCTCACAACTCCCTATATATAATTCTTCATGGGCACCCCCACACAGATACTCACACAGACACGCATATAAAAATAAACATAAATCTTAAAAAGTAAAATTTTCTTTGCATTATCATTAACTGTTGCCTTTTATGCAGTGTGTGTGTATGCATGTGTGTGTGTGTGCGCATGTTTGTATGTGTGTGTGTGTATGTGAGTGTATGTGTGTGTGGTGTGTGTGTATGTGTTTATGTGTGTGCGTGCATGTTTGTGTGAGTGTGAGTGTGAGTGTGAGTGTATGTGTGTGGTATGTGTATGTGAGTGTGTGTGTGTGTGTGTATGCATGTTTGTGTGAGTGTGAGTGTGAGTGTGAGTGTATGTGTGTGGTGTGTGTATGTGAGTGTGTGTGTGTGTGTATGCATGTTTGTGTTAGTGTGAGTGTGAGTGTGAGTGTATGTGTGTGGTATGTGTATGTGAGTGTGTGTGTGTGTGTGTGTGTGTGTGTGTGTGTGTGTGTGTGTAACTCGAGTTGCATGGACATCTTTCTGACTACAGGGGTGTGAGTGAGACATGTTTAAGCGGCAAACACCGTCATGCTCTGCTTCACAGCCCTTTCCTTTCCCGGGACCCTGATTACCCAAAGTCAACAGCATCAGCGTTTCTCTGCCCAGCCATTGCCGCTTCTTCTCCAATTATGATTAATTTCAATTTCACACTCAATAAAGATTGATTTTCATTTCTTTGTTGCACAGCTTTGTCAACCAGTTCCCTCCCAGGTTGCTTACATCTTTAAAGTGTCTCACAGGTTTGTCATTGGGGTGGAAGGCAGAAACAACGTTGTAAGATTTGCAGTTGGTGTGGGGTGTGAATGGGTGACGCAGTCGCCAGTGCACTGTGGAGATGGGGTGTGAATGGGTGACACAGTCGCCAGTGCACTGTGAAGAAACTGGTCACATTGGTCGGTGACCATGACTGTGTTTGATAGTCCTGTGTGGATTTAGAACATGAATCTGAGTAATGTCCATGCATTGTGTCATTTCACGCGCACTATCACGTGACTGCTGAAACCTGCTGTGCACTATGAGTCTGAGGTGAGAACTACAAGCTCATGGCTTGTGTGGTGAGTTCACGTCCAGTCTGGAAACTGTATGGAGAGCTCCTGTTGCAGATGAAGTCACGGCCTGCAGAGCTGACTCCGGTTAAGAGCACTGACTGTTTACAAAGACCTGGGGTTGATGCCCGGCACTTCATGGCAGCTCACAAGCGTCTGCAAGCCCCCTCCTGGGGGAATCTCGTACCCTCTTCCGTCTGCAGGCGCTTTATCCCACAGCGCACAGTCAGACAAATGCTCAACACAAGAAATAAAATACGAAAATCTCAGAATAAACAAAGGGTTAAACTGCTATCACAGCACAGGGCGTGGATTCCTGCAGAGTCGCCGATCTCTGCCCTCCTTGGATGCTGTGGAAAGAGTCTCGTTTAGTTCTCCCCATCCCAAGTCGCTAACCCTGCTCTCCAGACTTCATCTGCAAGATCATGTGTTTGCCCAGCTCTGGAAGTCAAAGCAAAGGCTGCTGTCACTTTCACTAGTATTTGCTTACTGCTGTTAGCAGATCTAAATGTTGAGCAGCAGTTGGCAACCTCACTACCCACCGGGAGCTTTTATCTTCCTTTAGAGGTGGCTTTGTTTGACTGTGGTGTCTCACACGTTCTTCATATTAAGTGAAGGTGTTTGCTCATATAAATATTTCAGGATGCAGGCAAAGGAGTCTCAGAAGGAACACTCGAAGGATGGTAGATTTGTGTCCAGATTTTCTTCCTTCAACACTTAATTTGGCTTTTCCTGCTCTTTGAACACAAACCAAAAAGCAGAATCCTAAAAACACTTCATGCCCACAGTCTTCCAGATCTGCAGTGTGTTTTACAGAGGGCCCAACCAGGGTCCGAGCGGGTGCTGAGGGGACACTTTATAAGTGGCTATAGGAGGGTGCCTGGATTTTGTAGTGCGGGGACAAAGGGTTTTTTGTTGTTGTTGTTGCTGTTTTAAATATATATAATTTAGTGTGGAGGAAAGGCAGCTGGAGAGTCGAATAGCTCACTCTGCTCAATATTCTAAAGGTTCTCCAGCTCTTACAGCTGTCTCTTGTCTACTATTGAGAAGATAATGTGTGCCAGTATACCCGTTGCACAAAAACACCCTTGGCTATTCACTGGTCAGGGGTAAGAAGTCACACAAGGTTTTTGTTGTGTTTTTTGTGTGTATAAAATGATGAACAAACATTCTTACCAAGAAAGTGGAGGCAGGGGACACGTTAACAGGCCTTTACAGAGCAGGGTGTTGGATACTACTTAAGCACAGGGCCACAAGTGCATGAGAGGCACTGATCTGGCTAGAGTTTTCCTGGAGGGGGGAAACTCATAGCATTCAGTCAGAATCTCCAGGAACCAGAGGGCATGGGAGTGCTCAGAAAAAGGCAGGCAGATAGTAGCCGCTCCCAAGTGCTGTGTGCTTACTGTTCTCACACAGTGAGCTACCCTGACTAGGGGGAGCAGGGGAGGATGAAGAACTGGACAAAGAGTAGAGCCCAGACACTCTTGGCCAAGTGTTTGGAGCAGTGAACACAGGGTTTGCAGCAGAAATGGCGTGGGGTGAGAGTCTCTGTATTTGGGGGAGCACTGGGGCAAAATGGTGTCTTCTTAACATGCAGCATTATTGTACCCATGAGCTCACCTACAGACAGTAGCTGTGGTTGTGCACAAGACATTCACACGATCAAACCAGTCAGCAGCCCAGCGTGGGTGGGAGGGCTCACAGACACTATCCCTAGTTGAGAAGTAGATGCTGGCTACTGTGGAAGGAGAGTCAGTTTTCTTTAAGGCTATAGCTCCTGGTAGACCCCTCATGTTCCAGCGGATAACTCTACACCAATGAACTAAAAACGAACTCAAAGTTGGGAAGGGGACACGGAGGGGATCTGGGTGGAACTGGAAAAAGAAAATACGGTTGAAATGCATTGTATGCATGCAGGAAGTTCTCAAATAAATTAAAGATATACTTGTAAAACGTTGTTGCAAATGCCAGGGCCAGGTCACCTTATAGTTGCAGAACTGAGGGTAAGGATGGGGACTAGGAGAGAGAGCAGGAGAGGCAGTGAGTGAGGCCTGTCACTGCAGCATGGAATCGCCTGTGTGATTCAGTTAAACAGCACTGAAATAAACTAGAAGACAACTACTTAGAACTGAAAATAAAGTTTAATGAGTGACCTTAGTTGTGTATCCGTTTGACGACAAAACCATACTGAAAAGATTTATTCCAAGTGGCTTAAAATCAGCATCAGCAGCAACAACAACAAATGATTTTTGTTCTTATTCAAATCTACCCTGGGGTGGTGGAAATAAGTGCCCAAAGTTCCTTAAACTATTTTCTGTAATCAAATTGTTACAGAAAATGTTAATACAATTATTCTGAGACTTTTGGTCTACTATATATAAAACCATGGAAGTATTATATTATAAAAGCCTCCTTCTAGTCTTGATTTACAGTGTAGAGTCATTAAGTAAAAGATTTTTATTTCCTTAGAAAAACATGTTAATGACCCTTTTGGTGGTCGCAGGTTGGCCTCAAGGGGTATTCTGAAATAGAAAGATAGAGAGAGACAAAAGGAGCCAAGTCATTCTACTATGAAATAATAAGAATTTTCCATTTAGCTGCTCAATGAAGAAGGCAGTTTGGGAAAGGTCGAACTCAGAGGAGAGAGGTGACAGACAAAATGAAGACAAAGGTCTGTGGAGCAATGAGCAGCAGGGGGGGCGACTGGAGCTTTGAAGAAGATCTGCTACCCTGCTTACGGCTGTCAGTATCTTTACAGTGCCTTCTATAGTATAGACATTCATGAGCGCACCTCCAGAAGCAATTCTTATGTTAAGCATTGCCTTATGTATGGCTGTTTCCTTAAACCCTCTTGGAAAAGGACCTATGTCACCTACGTGGCCTGACTGTGTTAGAGTCAGTTCTGGAAGAATGATGAGAAAGACTGGACATGCTCCAAGTTTGAGGAAAGCAGAAGAGGTGGCAAACCAGTGGCTAGACAGCTTGAAGGTTCAGAGGAGAAAAGAGGAAAGGGAGAGGGAGATGGAGAGAGAGAGAGGCAGAGGGAGGAAGAGGTAGAGAGAGAGGGAGGGAGAGAAGGAGGGAAGGAAGAGAGAGAGAGAGAGAGAGGGAGGGAGGGAGGGGAGAAAGAGGGAGAGTAAGAGGGAGAGGGAGGGAGAGAGGGAGGGGAAGAGGGAGAGGAAGAGTTTCCATTTAAGATCAAGGTATCTCAGTAAGTAAGGTGCTTGTCTGGCAAATGTGACGATGTGAGTGTGATCCTCAACCTCCCAAAACTCAGGAAAAACTATCTGGGTGTGGTCGTTGACACTTGTAATCTCAGCACTGGGGAACAGAGACATGCATGCATCCCTGGGACTCACTGGCTAGCCACCTAGACTACTGGACAAGTTCCAGGCTGGCGAGAAACTGCTTGTCCCCAACTCCCCCATAGAAGAAGTAGAAAAGTAGGTGGTCCCTGGGGAACAACCATTAGATCGACTTCTGGAATCATTTATGGACTCATTTAAACACACACATGTGCACCTGAACACACCTGCGCTTTCACACACACAAAGGAAAAACAGAGATGATGCCACAAGTATGGCCTGGCAAAAAAATGTGACGACAGCTCACTGTCATGTCACTCTCTTTGAGGTGGAGTGAGAGTCAATTTTAGGTGCTCATAATAGCTCTAAATGTACACCTATTAACCTGGCTCTGCTCCTCCTAGTACCGAGAACTCTGAGCAACACATTTGAAGTCTCAGAGCCTCCCTGGTTCCCGGCTCTGAAAACCCCATTTGTTTGTGTTTGCTTCATGGCAATGGTTGGCTCCATCTGCTCCCAGCTCACACTCAGCCAGTGGAGTGAAAGCATATAAGGGCAGGCAGGTGCACACAGGCAGTGGGCTTTTATATCAAGTACTGCATTTGAAACAAATCTGGGTGAGGAATTTGACAAAGGGAAGTAGGTGAATTTCTGCTTGCTCTTTTTTTCTTTGTAAAATTTAAATTAGAAACAATCTTGTTTTACATGTCAATCCCAGTTCCCTCTCCCTCCCCTTCTCCCCTGCCTCCCACCAACCCACTATCTGAAGGTGAGGCCTTTCATGGGGGATCTTCAAAGTCTGTCATATCCTCTGGAGCAGGGCCTAGACCCTCCTAAGTGTGTCTAGGCTGAGAAAGTATCCCTCTATGTGGAATGGGCTTCCAAAGTCCATTCGTGTACTAGGGATGAATACTGATTCACTACCAGAGGCCCCATAGATTGCTGAGGCCTCCTAACTGACACCCACATTTATGGGGTCTGGAACAGTCCTATGCTGGTTTCCCAGCTATCAGTCTGGGGTCCATGAGCTCCCCCTTGTTCAGGTCAGCTGTTTCTGTGAGTTTCTCCAGCCTGGTCTTGACCCTTTTGTTCATCACGCCTCCCTCTCTGCAACTGGATTCCAGAGTTCAGCTCAGTGTTTAGCTGTGGGTGTCTGCTTTTGCTTTCATCAGCTACTGGATGAAGGCTCTCGTATGGCATATAAAGTAGTCATCAATCTCATCATCAGAGACAGCAGTCTCCTGTACCAATTCATTTGAGGTTACCACCTACTTTCTCTTCTAAGAGGTTCAGTGTGGCTGGATTTATGTTGAGATCTTTGATCCATTTGAACTTAAGTTTTGTGCATGGTGATAGACATGGATGTATCTTCAGTCTTCTACATGCCAGCATCCAGTTTTGCCAGCACAATTTGTTGAAGATGCTTTCTTTTTTACATTGTAAATTTTACCTTCTTTGTCAAAAATCAGGTGTTCGTAGGTGTGTGGGTTAATATCAGGGTTTTCAGTTCAATTCCATTGGTCTACCTGTCTATTTTTGTGCAAATAACAAGCTGTTTTCAGGATATAGCTCTTCCTCTTAAGAAACCCCTTTCTCTTAACCAAAAATAAATCCTTTTATGACCCTGCCTGTCCACAGTAGCCCCTGGGCACAATGGTTGTGGTTACCCTGGACAGATGACATATTCTCACATCTTTCTCCATCTGACAAGTCTAGGGAAGTGTTCTTGTGCCGTGACCACTTGCCTTGCTCAATGAGTGTTCTGGCGGTGTTCACTGTTCCTAGACAATTCTTCTGTAACTAATGACAAACTCAATGCAGGGAAGAGGGCTCAAACACAACCTAGAGCCTGGAGGAGTGCAGAAAGACCATGAACAACTCACCAAATGAGTAAAAGTCTCTGCAGACTTCAAACATATCCTTGGAAGGAGGATTAGACCTTAGCGTTAGCTCAACGCCATGTCCATGGGAGTTCTGTTCTGCAGCGTTTAGACATTCCATTGATGCTGTGGGCTGAGAGGAGCCTGTTATATCTGAAAGCAGCTGATCGTGTTCACCAGGGCAACGCTGCCTTTTCCATTATAAATAGAACTATAGCTCTCTCTAGGCTGCTACCAAAATTTTCTCAAGAACATCCATCACAAAAATGAGTTTTCCTAATTGTTTTAGCACCAGGATTCCCCAACATATGAAAGAAACGGATTCCTCTCAGCTTAAATAAGAAGAGGCATCTTACAAAACAAAATGAAACAAAACATAAACAATGATGGTTGGAGACTGTCTATATCCACTGCCGAGGAAATTTACACACACACACACACACACACACACACACACACACACACACACACACACACACAGAGTGTGGGTACCTATAGAGGCCAGAAGAGGGCATTGCATCCACTGGAGCTAGATTGACAGGTATCCATGAGTTGCCTGCTGTGCACTCTGGGAACTGAGCAGCAAGTGCTCTTAATGGCTGAGCTGATCTCTAACCCCTGAATACAAATTTAAGATAAAAATCTCATTCCACTGACTTTTTTGTCTTTGATTCATTCTTTCCCCCCAGATGACAATAAAGCATAAAGAAAATAGTGAGTCTCTACGAAGTAAAGTAAGATTACACAATGAAACATATAGAGAGCTGATAAACATGTGTATTTTTTAAATAAAAATTATTATATTGCTAAAAGCAAGAAAAGTAGAATCACCTTGAGGATACTGTAAGACAGGAACTACAGAAAAAGAGCAATTTTGTTTAACATTTAGTGATAACGTTGATTATTTTTTATAACTATACATTTAATAATAATGCATTTAACAATAATGGATGAAAACTTTGCATGTATGGTTTGGATTCTAATGTAGTTAGTGATCCAGCTCATGTGCCAGGGAGATCTTCCATTAGCCTTTGGTCTTCCTGATTTAGGAGTGATGGCTTCTTGCAGCTTTAGGAAACTAAGGATGTCAACGTGCATTCTCAGGGCTCTTAATTAGTGTTTCCAACCAATCACTGGGGAAAAGCAAATAAAAGGGAAACCTGCAAGGGAGGTGAACATTCACCACAAAAAGCAAAAGCTGACAGCAAGGCAGGCTCAGTCTTGCCTGAAACACAGACAGGAACGTGAGTCGAGCAATGGGATGCCATTTCACTCTGCCCAACAGATGGGCTCCAAGCTAGAAGTCTGACCAGCAGAGACTGGTGAGGACCAGAGTAATGGGATCTCCTCTCAGCTTGGGGGGGTTACAAATTAGCATATATATTTTATGGGCTTGAAAATTAGCATATGTATTCTATGGGATTACAATTAGCATATGTATTCTATAGTATTAAAAATTAGCATATGTATTCTATGGGATCACAAAGTAGCATGTATATTCTATGGGATCACAAATTAGCATATGTATTCTATGATGTCGAAAAAAGACAATCTGTCCCTATCCAGAAAAGCAGATTTTTTTCTACCTTATTAATATTTTTAACAATGATTAAAAAAATTCTCTCTCCCTCTTTTGAGTGTCTGTGTGTCTGTTTGCATGCATTATATGTCTGTGTATGTGAGCAGGCAGGGTGCCACGCAGTCCAGAAGAGGCATCAGATCCCTGGAGCTGGAGTGACAGGCAGTTGTGAGCTGTCTGACACGGGTGCTGGGAATTGAACTCAGGTCCTCTTTGGGAATAGTGCACACTCTTCTTTTTAGCCCTGACTATGCAATATTATGAGTGTACGGCATTGGAGAAAACACGGCAACCATCTGTGTGCCTTCTATCTGGCATGAAAAAATGCACACTGAAAGTGTCCTGTGTGTCTCCTCTTTGCCATCCTGTCTGTGCAGAGGAACTGTCGGCAACTCTGTGTTTGCTGTCCGTGTTATTTCACTCCTCACCTGTGCATTTGTATAAGAAGACTTTGACATAAATGTCTTTTTAAATAAATAGCTTTTATATAAATGACTAATGGTGTTATTATAATGCATATTCCCCTTTCCTCTTTGAGCTCAACAGTATCTTTTGGGAGAATTAATTCTTCTATCAATTTATCTCTATATCAATGATGTATGTAGCCGCACCCATCAGTTCTAACTTTGTGAGAGCTTTCCTTTGGTAAACACACTAGCTGGTTTTTTGTTATTGTTGTTGTTCCTGCAGATGATCAATTAGTTTTATTTTTTCCCACGTCTTTTTTCTTTTCTACTTATAAACAAGAATGTAGTAATCATTCTTGTGTAGATACTCCCTGAGAAAATGTCTTTTTCTGGATACATGTGGCACTGTAACATGGGGTGTTCTAATCCAAGGTGTCTTAATATCTTTTGGGGGATGGAGATTCTGACTCTTGAGGTGTGTAGTTGGAATAGATGGGGCACTGCCTACTTGCTCCCTGGTGGTGCTGATGTTGCTGGTCCATTCTTATGAGATGTAGCTGTCTGTTTCTTGGTCTCTTATTGTGCTCTTGTGTCCTTCTATTAGCCTGTTACAGGAACCTCATGTGCATTACAAATGGAGTTGCTTTGTTTTATTCCTTAATACAGAATGGACAACTTGTTACAGTATACCACCCTCCAATAAACCCCACATGTTACAGAAAGGGGCTTCAGTAATGTGATACTTTCTCCACAAAGTCTTAAAATTGGCATGAAGCACTTTGAGCATCACACATAGGCAAAATGAGATGTAAGTCCTGGTTAGATGCTGGCTTTGAGCTGTCAGTGGGCACATACAGTTCTGGAAGAGAGGCCTTGTCTGTCCAATGAAAAGGGACAGTATACCTCATCCCTTGCTTTCTATTTTCTTAATTGATCCGTGGAAATTTGCTTGATCTAGTTTTGCTTCTGATGTATGTACATTTTATTTTATCCAACAGTAGAAAATGTACTTGGTGAAATAGGTCTGAGACAGAAAGAAATCCTTTCCACTGTGAGCTCCTACTCTCCAGAGGCAGTTTCTTAGTTGCTGTGACAGGTAGGCCTGCTGGGTGGTTCCTGGGACTTCTGTTTGTGGTCTCCATCTTGCTTCCAGCCTTACAGAAAGTTGGCAAAGCTATACTTGGACTACAGAACCACAAAGACTGAGATAATATACAAAGTATCCTAGGCTCTGTGTTTGAGGGAACATCTCTGCACATGTGTTCAGGATTTCTCTGCTGCCACCTGCTGCATTCCTGAATTTTCTTGCCTTTTCATTCTCTAACTGGCAGAGAAAACAAACCCGATTAAGACCCCCTCGACTGTATCACTTCCTTCCTTGCTACTAATTTTCAACATCATTCAATGTGTTCATTTATACATCTGCCCTTTTATAAGGCTCTATAATATTCCAGTGACCAAAGGTGTAAATCTTATTTAACCAATCCTCATTTAATAGATTTTTATGGGGCTTTCCCTGACCTTCAAAAGTCCCCATTCTGTCACCAGAAAGATAGGAAAGTGACTTTGTTGTGTGGGCCCTCAAATCACCAAGAGGCCCATTTCGATGCAAAAGCAATGAGTCTTTTATTGCAGTTGTTTAACGAGCTAACCCCATTAGCTCAGGCCCTTCATCCATCCACCATGGCGGATGGCTGGGGAAAGACCCCGAGAAAGCACAGGACAGAGATCTTATAGGGTAGTGTAAAAGGAGTGTCTCAGGAATGGAGGGTTTGCCCTGTGTTGATTGGTCAACTGGTTGTTATGGCCCATAGGCCTTCCCAGGGCGGTTGCTGTGCTCTGCAAGTCATTGCTGTGCACTTGTCTGTAAAGCACACCCAGAGCCATAAAGCAAAGCACCACCAGCTAACTTCTGATTGGTTCCTTGCCATGAGGCAGGCATCTGACCTCCTAGTGACTAAGGCAAGGTCAGGCAAGCACTTGCTAGGCTGTTATGGCCTCCAAAACAGGGAGCTGGTCCTTCAACTTCCATATTGCTTTCCCAGAATGTAAGTTACTTTTGGAAAAAAAACATGTGCTTTACTTCCTGCTGATATGCCCCTTTGTCTTTTTGTCTCTTCTTCCAGCTGAGGTTTTAATAGAGTAATTAACTGCCTCAGGATGTCCAGGACTGAGGAGTTTCCTTGGACACAGGACTTTTAGTTTCCCATGAGAAACAGCGGGACAGCTAATCACTCTGCAATAGCACTAAGAGCTCAAATGAGAGAGTAAGGGCAGAAACCTCAATAATGAGAGATGACTCCCCCAGCCAACAAAGAAGAAAGCACTCCCCAGTCTGGCCTCCTCTGGCCAGTGCATCTGCCCTGCTTTGCTCCTCTCAGCTTGTTCTCTTTGAGGCCACTCCTAACAGTAAATATGCAAGCACCTTCCTATAATGCAAGAACCAAAGGAAGATTTGGGTTTTTAGAACAATAATCTATCTTGCTTTTCAAGGAGATAAGCCTTTCCACCCAGAAGAATGGTTATCCACACAGGGGTTGGATTATCTCCCTGTAAAGCGGCAGGGTTCTTTTATTATCACCTAAAGAAAGCTGCCATCAAGCTGAAACAAACAGACTGGGCAGACAGTCTCCAAGAACTGAGAGGCTTTGAATTAAAAAGGCTTCAGGAATGTGCCAGACAGCAGATGCCACCCATGTGTGAGCCAGGCTGGGAGAGGCCTAGAGCATGGTGCTTTCTGCCTCTGAGCTCTCATGTGTGGACATAGTGGGCCGTATAGCAGGTGCTCTATAGATAGGTTCCAACCCTCTCCTGCCACCAGAGGACAGGTAGGTCCTGCTGGGTGGACAGGGGTGGGGGTGCCTCCCAAGAGGGTGACACAAGCACATTGCAATTTGAAACTGACCAGTGAATGAATTATACTTGGGAAGGGATACCAAGGAGAACCTGGGGAGAGGTTCTGATGGTCCTTTCAAGAAAAGTTGAGTTCACTAAGTGCATGCTAATTTTATCCAGAGGCACCAACCTGACAAATCTCCCAAGCACAGTTGAGAGTTTCCAGGAGGAAACACACAACTCTGGTGAGAAGCTCTCTTGCCCACTGAAAGGCCTCCCATTTTCCTTTAACTGCTTTGTGTTTCATGGTACTCACTAAAAGCTATGGTTCTCCTCAGAGAGAAAAAATAAACTTTCACACAGTCAACAAGTACAAATAATCTGGTCTCCTAGGTTATCTCCTCCCAGATGAGGTCTGTGTCTTTCACAAAGACATGCTGTGAGGGAGCTGATGAACTCTGAGGTCCTGGCAGAAATGTAGACTATAGCAAAATGTGGCAACTGTAGAAAAAGTAGGAAAGGCGAAGGTACTACTCTGTCATGATACGTGTTGCCACCCTTGAGTTTTCACTCTTTTATGCCCTTCCTTCCCTCACGCTGTATTTATTCAGCCCTAGTCATTTTTGCCTTCACGGTGATACTTTCTTCATATACTTTTTGTTTGCTTGTTCTTCTGAACAAGGATGATCACATCAACACAGCACAATGACATATTTGTTTACTGCATCCCAGCAGCTGGATAGTCAAACACCAACTCAACAAAGCACAGGTTTGGTTTGTGTGTTTTTCTTGCTCTATTGAGTGTCCACACATCTCAAATGGGCACACAGTAGCGCCTGTGGATCTGATCGTCAATTCTTAGTAAACTTCCTGTCTGAACCTCTAAAATGATATGCTAACACTTTGGCCTCTCCTTCCCTGCTTTTTTGTTTTCTCATAACAGAACCTTGCCTTAAAGTTTTGAAAGAAACAGGAAACAACTACAGGGGAATTCCGTCTCCTCCTCCTACCAAATGGACCAGCCTGTAGAACGAGCCTAAATTCTCAATTCTTCACCTTTAAGTACAGTGGATAGACCCCACATGGTTGTCTCTACTACACATCAACCAATTTATCTCTTTTCCCAAGGACCACACTCATGGAAGCATCTCTCTTTGCTGTGCAGATTTCCTGGGTGCCAACTCTTTGTATGTGAATTAAAGCAGGGCTACAAAAATGTCTGGTGGTTCATGCCCTTTCTATAACTACAAAAGCATGACCATCCTCCCCAGGCAAACATCACAGGGGAGGGTCCAAAGCTTCAGTCGTCCACACCCCAGCCCTCTACTCAACTGCATGTAAATGTTTCTAAGGAGCTCCCTCTTGCCAGATGGCTTCCCTGGTTTTACCTTTTCCCTGGATTCTCAGCAGTATTAGGTGGAGTAGAAGCATACCTTTCTTCTTCAAACACAAGTCCTCCTCAGCATCCATGATGACCACATTTGTCAGTTTCCCTTTATTTCACAGTCATTTCCTATTATGGCTGTTAGTATTCAGGCATCTGTACTGCCCTGTACTTGGGGTTCTGACAGGATACGCCCTCAGCTGCAACCACTAAGAGCACCACCTGTGCAAATTCACTATGTTCCCTTCGAAAAAGGTCCTGTCGACCTTCCATTTTCTCTTTCTCTGCCTCCCCCCCCCTCTCCCTGACTCTCTGCCGATTCTGTCTCCTTTCCCCATCTTTTCTCATTCACTTTCCCCCCACTCAAGCTATGTCACATGGCATTTTTCTCTCCAATGTTGCTTTTTTCACTTTACAACAATGGCCGTTCATGCTCAGTCTCTTTCATGGATCTTTTCTCTCTGACCATTAAATTCTAAAATGTCCACAGATGTCTTGTAATCCTTTCTTCCTTCACAGCCTGTACTCTTCATGGGTAATTAAGACGTCTCATTTAGCTGCCATGCGTACAAGACAGCCTTGTGCTTGTGAATATCAAGCTGTTTTCAACTCCAGACGGTTACATTCAAAATAGAGCATCAGGTGCTTTAAGAAACATGCCTCCTAATCGTTTTCATTCCTTATTGGACTTCAGGGCTGCATGTCAACAAGATGGCCTGTTCTAATGATTCCATATATCTCAGGTGTGACTGTGTTTCAGGGCAGGAGCTTGCAGACTCTCCCGTCTAATCTACTGGGTCCTGATACTGCTTCCTGGAGAACACATCCCCGTCTGTCTGTGTCTCTCCTTTCTCTACTGGGTCTCCTTACACCCAAGCCCCATCATTAGTGATCCAGACGACTCTGTTGGTACTTCACTTTGTCTCTTCCTGCCTCCATGTGGGCATTACCTTTACACACAAAGAAACTAAAACTCAAAGGAGCCAAATGATTTGACTCATTGGAAAACAAATTTGAGAACCTGATTTACTTCTAGACGAATGCCTGAAGTAGCACTGTAAATGAATAGCTCTGTCACAGCTGTCCCCTGCCCTGTTCTTGGTCTCATGGATCATACGACTTTCAGGAATGATCTAGAGTTTTCAATCTAATCCACAGACAAAAAAAAAAAAAATCCCAGTCAAATACATGAATATATAACATGTTTCTTAAGAACTCCAGAGCCTGACAACTTTGGGATATTTTCTTAGAAGAGGTAAGTAGACCTGTGGAATTTCTCACAATGAGCCTGGCCTGCATTTCTTTCTCAATGTGTTCCCTTTCCCAGGAATCATAGGCAGGGCTGGTGACTACTTTCCTTGCAAAAGTATCATTTGACTTTTGAGGCTTTGGCCCCTTTACCTCTCTGTAACAAAGTCTCCCCTGGATTTTCAAGTTGACTGTGGTAATATTTATTGTCTGGCTGAGCTGCAATTTTTGATTTATGCAAACAACTTTGTTATTGACATAATGACACAGTTGATAAATCTGTATGTACATGCTTAGAAAACTTCCCTTTGTAAAACTTGACCATGCTTGCATTTTTTCTCCACCAGGTTCTTTTTTTTTTATGGAATATGCAGTTGAAAGAGAGTGAATGTCCCAGGGAAGCATCACCTCAGCTTCAGATCTATCCATCGAATGACTATGGGCAACACACTTGTGAGTCTTAAATGTTGTAAAAGATGCTAAGAGGGTGATTCTCTTCATACAAATAAAAACACACTGCAACTAGGAAAACTTGCTTCATTTGTTTAACTCTCTGAGACCCGGGCAGTAAGACTTTGTGTTTTACTTACCACAAACATATGATCTGAATCCAAGCAACAATTCCTATCACCGAAAACCTGATGATCAGGAGAGTTCAGTGCAAACTGAAACTGCTCATGGTCTCAGATGATTGTCCTTTGGGTCCTTGGGAGCCATGAGGCCATCAGTGTTCCCAGTGTGAGAGACTCCCGCTCTGTGGGGAAGATGTTAGGGTGAGAAGCTCAGAGGCCAGAGGAAGAGGGGCAAGGGATCAAACATGTCAGTCGTCTCCAAGACAACACTGTGTGGTAAGGTCTTCAGTTGCTCAGTGCTTCCGTTCCCGCTCGGGGCAAAGTGTTCGGCTTCCAGTGTGTTCTAATTCCCAGTTCTGAGACACTTGTGAATTCACAAGATTCTCTACAGTTGCACATGGCTGACCCAGAGATATGTGGTGGTACTCAAAACTCACATTACTTTTAAATTTTCATACATGAAGCCTTAAATTTAATACATGATGGGTAATACTAATTCTTTGTATGAACAACTATAAGTTTCCTAGTTTAGATAATACTTGAAGTTTTATCTTTAAGATGTGTTCATAACCATATCATTATTAAAAATATTTTGTAAGTTTGCCTTCATGTGAGTTTTTAATTTATGCATCTTATATGAATTACAAGTTTATCTTTTTGCTTTACTAGGAGCATTTAAAACATTTTGAAGAAAGTAATTGTGAAGATAAGAAAATAGTTTTAATTTTTAGATCTAACTTATGCTCTTCAAATATATATATACATGTATATATATATATACATGTATATATATATTATATATATATATATATATATATTAGAATTTTGACACAATTACTTACAACTTTTATTTATGCAGAAAATTATTGCCAAAATAGAATACATATGATGAGGAAATAGTAATTGCAATAATACAACTTGTAAATTTTTCTGAGCTAAATAAAGAAAAAAGGGTTTATGAAGTAAATCATGAATTCATTTTCTCTTTAGTTTATGACTAACACACACTGCCAGTCTGTCAGTGCCCCAGCCAGTGGGGCTCCGGTAATTTGTGGGTCCAAGGTGGACTAAGCCTGAAAATAATGGGCGAGAAAGAGAAGCCAGACCAAGCAGTGTCCTTGTCAAGGTCTCTTTATTGATTATAACAAGGGGTTTTTAAAGAGAAAGGAGGAAGTAAAGAAAGCGGAAGTGGGGGAGGAATGGGTGTTAATTGCTCTCAGGCCAGGGCAGGTGTCCGGAACCTCCTGTGGTTATCTCGAACACTAACCTAAGGGTTGGGGTGCTTGACTAATTGGTGGTTTAGCATGGAGGTCGCCAGGCCTCTGTAAAGGGGACTTTTATATCTGATCAGGGCTGCCTCCTGACATGTCAGAAGCCGTGTGAGGAGAGTTTTGAACGCTTGTGAGAAAACTCAAAGAAAACAGGACAAGAGACTTATGACCTTAGCCTCTAAGCACACAATTGTTCTTGGGACTTGCATTGGAGCCTCTCCTAGGGGTAGTAAGTCAGGGTGGGTTTATTGCAGATTATCTTACTATTATCCAGACAGTGTTTTCAAGCATGGGTTGTCCTTGTGACTGTATAAACCTAACTAATGTGAACTTTGCTCACATGATTTTGCTTGACTCTTAGAATATAAATTTTCTGATGCTCTGAATAAAGTTGACTGTTGCACTTTAGTCTGCCTCAGTTTTAGACTCAACTCCCCCAGGTTTATGCTGCCAACTGGAGTGGTAACACCAGGTCATCAACAATAGTTCAGCTTGTAGAATTCAATGTAATGGTATTCAGTGATTTTACTCTTGTTTATAATCATGCAACAATTTCATAACTTTGCTTCTATTTTGTCCATAGAGAGAAGTATGACTGCATAGGACAATAAAGCATGCTTTATTTTACAGACTGCAAGTATAACTAAATAGTGTCTAACTATGAAAAGCTGTAAGTAGTATTTGGGCCTCATTTTGAACTCTGACTCAGATTCTCATGACTCAGAGTAGCTACAGCCAACACTCATCCCTTGAACATGTTGTGGTGAAGGTGACAGTCTGGCTTTCTTCAGAGAAAACTGAGTTTAGATGATGGTCACCATGTACACAAAGATAAATGGCACAGCAAAGAAAGGTAGAAGGGATATGGGGGTATGTCTAGAAAGATGTGTGTCACACTTTCAAAGCAGCTTTGGGTTCTATCTGAAGTCAGAAGGAATAGTCACCCCATAAAGAGTGTTTGGGCAGTGGGATGGCTTGAATAAGAAATATCCCCCATAGGCTCCTATATTTGAATATGTGATCCCCAGTTGGTAGCACTGGAAGCAGGCTTTGAGGGTTTCTAGCCTGTCCTCACCATCTCTGATTCCTGAGTGTAGGGCTTGGATCTCAGGTAAGGCATGTGAGTGTGTCCTTCCTGTTTCCTGGGCTCTGACAAGGTTCCTAAGGAAGTAGCAGGGATCAGGGACCACATGGAAACACATTGCTGAGCAAAGCAGGAAGTGCAATTCCCCAGGCTTTCCTTTATTTGAAGTGTGTGTGTGTGTGTGTGTGTGTGTGTGTGTGTGTGTGTGTGTGTGTCTGCAAGTGTGTGTGCATTGACATGCAGGTGCCTAAAGAGGCCAAAGGTGTTGACTCTGTGGAGCTGGATTTGCAGGCAGTCAGGCACTACCTGATACGGTGCTGGGAATCAAACTCAGGTCCTTCACAGAAGTCGGCATGTGTTTTTACCTGTTGGATCACTGTTCAAGCCCTGAAGGCTTCCTTCTCTCAAATGAGTTCTTTCACACACAATAGATCCCCAATAAGGCATATAAAGCTACCACAATGTTTCCATTTTAAGAAGGGTCAGCATGCAATTACAGGGAGGGGCTGTAGGCAGCAAGCGTGGGTGCTGTAAATCAGGAGGACGGGCTCTGCAGGCAGTGAGCCCCTTACTTACGAGTCTTTAATGTCTTCCTCCGTCACTGTAGAAGGCATTATTTACTCTCTGCCAGAGCCTTGACTTCTGCCCTTCTCCTGGCCATAAAAATAATAGCCAATGTTTGTGCAAAATGACAAATGAGACAAGGCACACGCTATACCTGTGGAGTACAAATCGACGCTCACTCCTTTTGATCCCATTTGGATGCATCGGGGAAGAGGATTTCATTCTGCCTCCTTATCAGGGCAAATCACACAAGCCAGCAGAAGCAGGTAAACACAAAGCTGGATTTCAGAGGAGCAGGGCAGACTACCCTAACTCTTATCCTTTGGTATATTGTGTGATGTCAAATGCCATCTATTTGCATTTCAAGGCATTACAGACGTTGAATGTGACGGAATGTGATGTAATCGCGTCGCTTGATCCCAGTGAATCTGCGGTTAAGTGGTTGGTGCCACTTCCTGGGTGACTTTCAGATTCCAAACTCATGGATGTTTGAGTCTCCTATATAACCCCCACATCACCCTGTAGCCTATAAATCACCTCCTGATTATTTATCATACATAATATAATGCCAATGTTGTGTGAACAGCTGTTGAGTGACACTGCTTAGAGAATAAAGGGGAGAAGGTTGCACAAATTTTAAAGTTATCTCCTGTCTGTGTATGATAGAATCCAAAGATTCAGAACTCACAGATAAGAGGGGCAGATTTCATTTCCTTCCTCCTGGTAGACTGAGGTTTGCGGGAGCTGGACAGCCATTTGCTAGGCGTGAGGAAGCAGGTCAGAATGTACTTGGATCCTAGTGACACAGATGATCCTTTTCAGATCACACAGCACATGTGACCACTGTGTTCTGCTGCGGTTCTGTTGGCTTCATATGAATCTACTACAATCTGAGCAAATGTTCCCAGCATGGATCATGATGAAAAGAGCTTAATTAGCAGCTTAGTGACAGACTACTAATCTAGCATCTAACCTCCTATGTCTCCTGTGACTGCTCCTAGGAAAAAGTTAGCCAGATGGACTCTGTAGGAGCCTGGAGATGACTTCTTTAGAATTATGCTCTGAGGGAGCATATGCTCTGATCTGTGGAAAGAAACTTTACACGAAGGCTAATGAGTCATCAGTGCTCAACACCCGAGATCTGGAAAAGGGTAGAGCTGAAAGACTTGACTGGAGGGTCAGGGATTCCACCTTGTCCTAAAGTCTGAAAAATAGTCCAAATTCTTCATCTTAAACAGTGAATACTGTGACTGTGTGGCAAAGCACAGCTTTTATCCTATAGGAGAGAGATTGCTTTATTCAAGAACTCTCAGTCTCAGGAGGTCAATGGCATTGCCCTTGGGCATGGCACATTTCAGAGCCAACAAGGAAGTTCACTTCCAGTAACCCAGTCTCCATCAACCTAAACTCTATGAATTAGCCCACTAAATGTCTTGCAGTAACCCAGTCTCCATCAACCCACACTCTATTAATGAGCCTACTGCATGTCAGAAATGGGTTAGTTTTGATGAAAAATAAGAACTTGTTTCCCAGATCATGGCCACTTAGAAATGTGACCACATTGGAAAGATTCTGGATTCCCTAGAGCTACACACAGCAGGAATGTGTCTAGAGGCACTGTCTTCAACCTTCACATCTTACAAGAGGAAACTACAAAACTCAGTGATGCCTATGGCCTGTGTGCATCAGCAAGGCATGTAAGATTTCTAATTGGCATCAGTTGTGGGGGATTCCTACTGTTACTGTTGTCTCTAGAATGCTATAGTGAGTTTAGCAGAACCTCCAATACAAGGGAGGCAACACCGCTTAAAAGGACTACAAACCAGGAGTTTGCTGAAAGTCAGGACACTGCACATTGCTTTGGGTGAATGGCTTCAGGTTTCTTTACTAAATGACTTTCAAGAGAGGGAACACCCACAGAAAACTCTTTTATAATTGAACAGTGTGATTTGTTCAACAGTTATTCTTTATTCACCCTGATCATTTTTCAGTAGCAATTATTCTTTACAACACAACAATAACTACATTGTATATCCTGTAGACATCGTTCCACATATAAGAACCTGTGGGGCCACTTTCTAGAGACATATATCCAGAGAGCAGTCATAAGGTATGGGCAACAGCCACCTTGGGACTTGGAAGGGGTCATGGCCTGAGAAGTAAATAGAGCAGTGGGCGAGTCAGAGGAACAGATGTTGACTTGGCCATACCGAGTCTTCGTGATGAAGTTTTCCTCCCCGTCTGTATTTACTCTCAGCTCTAAAAAGCAAGCAGGTGAATCAAACAGGGCCCTAGACCTGAGCACAACTGACCCCATGATGGAAGCACCATTCAGGCTGTAAAACTCAGTACATAGACAGCTCCACCTGCCAACACTAAAACAAAGACCTAATCCATCAAAGTCCACACTTCTGAGAAAGCCTCTAAAGGCACTAACCTTGCTTTTTGGCTTCTGCAATCCCACTTCTGGCTAAGTGTTCTTGTTAACTGAAGCAGGTCAATCCAGGACATGGTTTTTGAACTTAAAAGCTCACCCAAGAAAGGCTTGGGGCTACCCTGGGATCTTGAACACTCACTATAGTCGCTGGCTGGCTAATAAAGACTTTCTATTGGCTTAAACCTAAGTCCAAGTAATCCTCTCTGGTGAATGCACCACGGCAATGAACAGAAAAATCTAAATGTTTCCCTTTGGCCACCAAGGTTAACAGTTCTCATTTCCAGGGTCCTCAGTTCACAGGAGCAAATAGACATTTTCCATTCTTTGACAAGTCACAAGGAAGCCACTTCTGTCCCAATAGCATCACCTTGTCTTGGTACAATATTATTGGAAGTGAGTATAGTTTCTTCTTTCCATTTCTTGGTAAGCATGTGAACTTATTTTACTTATTTTAATTAATAATACAACATATATTTATGGGATATAAAATGATTGTTTTGGTATCTGATGTTTGTATACATTGAGGACTGATGAAAACAAACTAGTTAAATATTCATCATCCCAGATGCTTAAATTTTTTGTAATAAGAACACATCTTTTTTTTTTTTACAAAAATTGTAACTTATAATACTTTATCCATAGTTATATTGTGCAATACATCTCTAAAGCATATTCACACCACTGGACTTATTCATTGAACCATGGATCAACATCTGTTTGTCTTGTATCCTGTTAACCACCATTCTGCTTTTAACCATCACTTATTTGGCTTATTTAGATACCACATATGGGTGCAGTCATACAGTATTTGTCTGCCTGTGCTTAACTTCTCTCATTAAGCACAATGAGTGCCTTCCATGCCTTTTGCAGGCTGTGTGATACTCTCTGTGAGGTATGACTGGAACAAACTATCAGAAGGCAGAAACTTTTGGAAGAGGTTTATTTAGCTCTCTTTTGCAGATTGATAAGTCAAGGCACCAGTTCTAGCTTTGCTATGATGAGTATTTCAAGCTGATGTTATCAAAATGGGAGAAACAGTCACATGACCCTCCAAGTAGACAGAGAACAATTCCAAGGTCACAGTTTGTTGGGGTGAGAACTCCAGGAGGGTTCCTTATCTTAATCTCTCTAAAGGCAGTTAGTCATTCCTGTGACCCAAAGATTTCCCAGCAGCTTTCCTGTTGTAAATTTTCCATCACATTTCTTGTTGTCGCACTGGCAGCATGTTTGTTTGATCCATACCCAAAGGATGGTGAGTAGTGGGACCAGACTTCAGTGGGGATGACTTTTTAACTGAACTGTCTTCTTTCTTGTATATGGCCACATACACACACATATGGCTTTTCCTCTGATGAAGAAGAGAAAGGGTTGGGAGTTCACGCATAAATAAAGAATTTATGGTTCAGAACTGAGAGGGGCTATGGGAGAGAGATTTCTTGAGTGAAGGGGGCATGGTGGGCTGAGTGTGGATACCACAGAGGGTGGGGATTGGGGAATGGAAAGCAGGAGAGAAGAACAAGGTCTCTTCCCACTGGCACAGAGACCTTACAAAAGCTACAATGACACTGAATGTTGCCCCCAAAGACTGGAGAGCAGAGAGCCCTGCTAAAAGAGAAAGCCTCTCTGTCGTGGTGTGGTCAGCTTCCACAAGGAAATATAGTTTTTGTGTGGGAATAACAGCAGAGTGGCAGAATTGAGAGACACAGAGGGTGGGATGGAGGGATGGAGGGAGAAAGAGAGAGAGAGAGAGAGAGAGAGAGAGAGAGAGAGAGAGAGAGAGAGCAGGAGCTATCATTTACAAAGCATTATCAAATTGGCATTTATCTCCAGTGCTCAAGTTGAGCAGTGGGCAGTGGTACCCAAATGCCAGAAGCCAGTGGCTCCCACAATCAAGGAGACCAGGAGAAAAGCAAGGAGAGATGTAAGCAGGCTGACTGAGAGTCACACAAATTCAATAGTCACTTTTCTGTCTCTGTAGACTTGGCAGTTAAAGGAGGAGTGTTGGGAAGGCCTATTCTCTCTGGCATAAGAACTCTTCCTGTATTTTGAGTCTGTCCACTGGGAAATTTGACTTCAGCAACTAAATCACAAAAGAGATGGCTTGACAACTCCTGAGAATCTCATCTGTTCCCTAACTCCACTCCAGAGAGACAAACTTATTAATTCCATCAAGACCAAATATTTTCACCAGTATAATAATCTTGAGATCTCATAGCTTGGTTATTACACTTTTGGGAATGTCCTCCAAGGACATAATTTTAGAAAAGAAAGCATGATTTCACTTATTCTTTTCAAGAAAATTATTTACAATTGCAGGACCATTGAAATTAACTTCAGGGTCACAAAAACAGAAACAGTATATAAACTATGTACTTCCTCGAGGGATCATTAAAATAATCAACAAATTTGTTTCAACAATGGAATAGTAAGAAAAGAGATTAAAGTTAAGTCATAGCCAGAAAATAAATGCAAAGTGTCACCTACATTATTCTTGGAAAATTTTAAATATGCCTATGTGAGTCAGGATGAAAATCCAAATAGCAACCACAGAAAGTAAACAAACCACCAATTGGTGGGCAGCTGCTCCTGGATGCTCACTCCCTTGATCTATTTTTCACCCCCCCCCCCCATGTGACTACAATTCTAGGGCAGCTGATGTGCAGACAATCGGCAGGGAAATCCTAGTGTCTTACAGTGGTTCTCTGGTGTTTCATGGTGATGGTGCAACATACAGCATGAGCAAAATAGCAAAAGGCAAAAAGGGATTCTTTAGATTTCTGACAAAGATTCCTAAATCCATTTCGTCTTCAGATCATCAGCTTGTCAGAACCGGACATAAATCTCCCATGAGATAAATGCACAGTACCCTACGCAGGGAACCTTAGGCCCCAGAACACACTCACGGCCATGTCCTATGGAGGAGAGGGAAATAACTCCCCTTTCTGTCTCACACAGTCGCTATGCTCTGCCAGCTATAAATAAATACTCCTTGCTTCCCAGAGTGCAATCTGGAGGCTTAGTTTCTTCTTCACCTTTTGAGGTCTCACTGAAGCCCTGCCTGCACCTTCTCTGACAACATTTCTGACCCCAGACGAATCCTGTCCTCACTCCAGCTTGTTCTCTTCCCACCGTCCCTTTGTCATGACACACTGTATTCCTTGACAATTAGGGATGTCTGCCAATCAGCCTTCACCAGGCTTCAGAACCAACCTGAATACAACACAGATCCTGTCACTAGCCATGGAGATCCAATTTCATTCAGTCTGGGGTGAAATTTTGCAACAATCTGGATCCCAGAGCCTCTTCGAGGCCAGATGCAATGCAGTTTTAACAAGTACATCTTCACAAAAAATTTGCTAAATTAATACACTGTGGTGAGAACCAAAAGATTTTTGCTAAAAAAGCTGATTGTCCAATTCCTCTTAACAAAAGGATACATTCTGGCTAGCTGAGTTTCCTAATTTGCTATTTTGGTTATAAAAAATGTTCCCAAAGCATTAATGAAATGAAAGGAGAAAGAACACAGAAGGCATCGATGTGGGACCATGAAGGGCGGAGGGCTCCCTGTGTATGACAGGACGCTGGCTGCTTTGCTTCAATACAACGCCTTCCTATGGCTTAAGAGCCATAGGATTCAGAATTCACCCATAATCCATCTGGCAGATGCAGCTCATCTGCCAGAATTTGAGATGTTGGTTATCCACGGATGGTGATACAAATTGAAGATAGAGTGGAGTCGAGACTAAGCCAAACACTATACACTTTGTATCCAAAACTCAGATATCAAGATCTACAGTATCATCTAGTACAATATTTTAGAAATAACAAGTAAAGCAAAAGGGACATCATTAGTAAATGTCAACATTTTAAACACGGGCAGCATTAGTCACGGTGGTGTGTCCAGCTATACTGAAGACTGAGGCAAAACAAAGTAAGTAATACTGATCCCAACTCTATGGAAAATTTGATGTTGTGTTCCTTGTGGATTGTCACATTTACTTTATTGTTTCATATGTTGTATGACACAGAATTTATCAGTATTTCATCTGTCTCAGTCACCTCAGTGTTCTGTGTTCTGCCCAGTGTTATTCTGGTAACCATTTCACCCTCTTCCTACCGTAAGATGGACACTGGGATGCTTCCCTGAAATTGGACTCTGGCTTTGCCAAGGGAAATGTCTGAGAACACATACAACCCCATTAATTCCAAGGGAGGAAGCTAACCAGAAAATGCCTCCAGCATAATCTTCTAAACCAACATCTATGCTGATGGAATTTGTTATAGTAGAAAAACGATTACTTTCTGAAAATGGAAAATTTGAAACAGATTGGGATATGATTCCCAATGCATCAGATTGCTTGATCCAGACCAATGCAACCCCAATCTTGGGACTGCCTTTAACAGTGGTAGAAACTGAAGAAGAAAATTCTGAAGGTTTGAGAAACGTAACGTGTGTGTGTGTGTGTGTGTGTGTGTGTGTGTGTGTGTGTGTGTGTGTACAGCGTGTATGTGTGTATGTATGTATGTATGTATGTAAGGTGTGTGTATGTATGTATGGTGTCTGTATGCATGTATTGTGTGTGTATGTATGTATGGTGTGTGTGGTGTGTGTGTATGCATGTATTGTGTGTATGTATGCATGGTGTGTGTATGTATGTGTGTGTATGAATGTACGGTGTGTGTGTGTGTATGTACAGTGAGACAGAGAGCAAGGAGCTTCTCTAATGACAATGCCTTGAACTCAGAACTTCACAAGTCTGAACATTCTGAGACATTTGCCATCGCTATTCCTAATGGTACAAGATAGATGTTTTACAGGCACAGCTTTTGACTGTAGAGTCAAAAGTAGGAGGGAAAAACCAACTGGAGAATGATTGGAAAGGGAACATAAAAGGGTGGCCAAACATAGGCAGAACAAAGGATTGCTGAGAGTAGAATATCACGGAGCTGTCTGGAATTAAACAAAGTGTGCTGGTATGAGAGATTCACAGAAATTCCTTTTCTGTCCTTGCCAGGGAAGTTAAATTAGGATGAGGGAGCTGGGAGGGCAGAACTGGCTGCTCTAACAAAGGACCTGGAACAGCAGCGCCAGCATGGAAAGTTGTAAGCAGGCTTAGGACCTGGGAGTCCCTGGGAGTGACATTCATTGGCCAGAGACTGTATCTTCGACACTGAGAGGTCCTGCCCATTTTCAGTCAGGGCACCATTTTTGTGGAGCAGTTAGGCCATGGCCAGCACTAGAGCAGCAGCTCACTGGGTGATCATGGCCATGCACACAGAAACCTAGAGTACTCTGCTTAGCACAGAAGAAAGACGCAGGACAGTAGGACCAGGCCACCGAGGGCTCGGGGACTCAGCTCTGTCCCAGAGCTGCCTGGCCAGTGCCCCAAGCATGAGGAGAAGCGGTAGCGCTCTGAATGAGGAAGGCGGGCTTGGCAGGACACCCAAGTAGGAGCATTGTCGTCCTCTGAATGGGGGTTCTGGCAGGGCAGCTTTGGGCACAGAGGGAACTTGCCAGGCCCAGCGTGAGGAGAGCTCTTGGCTTGAAGCCCTGGCACAGGAGGGAGGCTGAATACCCATTCTTCCTTCAAAAGTCCTGGAGTAACTCTAATGCAGTATAATGGAGGTTTCCTAAGAAAAGAAAGTAACAGTGAGCTGTCAGGGGGAGGGTAGGTAGTCCCCTTATAGTTACTCTTAAATATATGACTCCAGTTATAAAAAACACAAAGTACGGGTGACACTCATGCATTCCTGTATGCAAATCATTTCATCTTAGGGATATACTCGAATAATTATTTATAATTCCCCAACAATTGCTATATTCTGACCCTTCCTTCACCCTCACGTGTGACCTTGGGTAAAATCCGAGGAGTGTTGACAGACAAACAGACTCGGAAAGCAACGACAAGCGAACACACATGTCCTATCGTCTGGTTGCGAGTCCTTTCCTGCCAATGTCATGCAGGATTTGTAGTTAAGATATCTTGAAGGATAATTTGGTCCGTTTTAGTGAGCCCCCGTTAGAGCAGACCAGGGGAGTTGCATTTCTCTGCCTTGTGAAGTGAGAGACACGTAAGATTCAGGCAGGTTCATTGGTAGAGACAACCTGTTAGTAGTGAGTGGGGAACTCCCAGGGAAGCCCGTGTGCCCACGCCCGGGCACTGTGGAGTGACACCTTCCACAAAGACGCTCATTGCTCTGTGCCTATGCTGCAGAGCAGACTATTTGCCCTTGTCCCTGCAGGATAGGATATCCAGGCTGCATTTAAAGTCATCGCTGCACTTCATGATATTGTCATGGCTGTCCTCACCCTGGCTCACCTGACCTCCAGGTTAATCACTAGAAGCCCCCCGAGGAGCCAGTAAGTACCCTTAGGTAAGTCTTGCTTTCTTGGGCCCTCTATGATGCTAACGGCCATGCTCTGGGGTGTGCCTGCTTTCACCAAGTGCCCCTTCTTAACCTTTGAGCTTAAGCCTATATGAAGATGTCTCTGTCAAATTCCAACTCTGCTTCATAAAAATAATTGACTAAACCTCTTGGAGCACAAATGGGGCTCCTGTGAATGACATTTTGAAGGCAAGATAAAACAAGCCCCAAAAGAAAGCCAGTGTTTTGTGTGTGGGCAGACAGACGGTGAGACAAAGTGAATGGACACAGCCTCTGAGGGGAAACTGAGATGGTAACGGATTCAACCACGGAAGGCAATGAGATGCGGCGACACTGGCTCCCAGGGCCAGGAGGGATGGAGAAATTGGGAGTGGGATTTCTTCGTCACATGAGAGGCACTGCACTTCTCTATTACAGTGAAAGGTGACCCCCATAAGGCGACAAAGATGAGAACTTAGAGGTGACTGACGTGGAAATGAGGGCGTAAATGCCATCATGAAGCACATAATGGCATAATAGAGTTTCTTTTCCCAGAGTAATAACAATGCGCTTGAGAGAAGGTTTTTATATGAGTAAAGAGACCATTAGTTCTGAATATTTAATGTAAAATTGCCATAGAATAAAATGATCATTAAATATGTAAATGCTATTTACATGTGCTTATTACTTCGATAACTCATCTCTTATATAATACAGTCTCTGTGCCCTAATTTGTCACTTGGTCATGGGCCCCACAAATCAAAATCTAGGACAGCTTCACCCAAGGAAAGCTAGTCAATGAAATGTACAGGCAGGGACCTCTTCTCCCTGGCAGCAATGGCTTCTCTTCTGGCCTTGCTGCTTCTGGTTGAGGAGTAAAGATAAAAGTTTGAACCCTACAAAGGCCTGATGTAATGCCAGATGCTAAGGAGTTATTTGGATCAAAGTTAAGTCCAAATACTTCATCTTGAGTGGAGACAAACGGTTGCCATATTCTCTTTTAATGCACTGTTAAACCCAAGATTAAGACATCTTAAAAATGTGCCCTTTGTTCATCACAAATGAGCCAATTTCCTTTTTTCCTCAGGATCACTGTTTAGATTCTGTTTATTATTGTAAAAAGAAAATAAAGTGAAATCTCAGGCCCATGAGAGCCCCTTGCCCCCACCCCGCTGGGATGCTCACCAATGTTTGCTTTTTATTGTAACAAAGAGACCAAACCTTGCTACTCCAAGAACAGTCTGGGGCTTGAAGCTCTTGCTCCATTCTTGGAAAGGCATATATGTGCTGGTGGTACTCAGAGCTGTGGAGTCATATCTTCAATTAAACAGATCTCCGGGTGGCCTGTAGCCAAGTCTGTGGCTTTTATACACATACCGACAGGCCGGAAGTCATTCCCTAGAGTCTCTGCCCCAGAGAATGCCAAGTAGGAATTGGATCAAAGGATGATTTGTGCAAGGTGGTAGTGAAATGATGTCCCATACCCTCTGTAGACATCATGGCTGCAGGGACACAGAGACTTCTGCATGAGGCCCATCCATTCCACGCCATGCCCCGTGGCTCTTCTTTCTGACCTTCCATCACAGGGATTCCCAGTCTCCATCTCTGTCCTCCTCACACACAGAGAGGCAATGGCACGCCATAGATTTCTTTCTCAGTCCCCCTGGCTTCTGAGATTTCTCAGAAACCCTTGACAGGGGCACTCTAGTGGACAATGCAGGCTAAATGGTTCAAAGGGCTGTCTCTTAGTGCCTGCCCCAGCTGGTCCCCAGTCATCTGAGAAGTGAGATCCAATCCCTATCATAAGCCCTGACTCCTTCTTCTGCATGGTGGTTCAACTTCCCAAATCAGAAGGTTGGAAACACCGATCCAGGGTACAGTCATGATTGGAGAGAAATGTTTTAAGTTTCTGATTTTGACCAAGTCCACTGGTCCCACAGTTTTAGAGTTTATCTGAATGAAGGATGTACTTTCCACGTAATGGTGCAGGCCTTCGGGTCCCCAGGGTGCTTTCGCGTGAGTGTGCCTTCTGACTTTGTTAGGACGCGGTGAGTGGAGTGTTGCAGCCTGGTATGTGCAGCACAGTCTCTTTGGGCTAGTTGGCTGTTTTCTCTCTATGGCAGAAGGGGAAGGGGAACGGATCCCACTGTGGAAATCTTATCTGGATCCTTCGAAGTTTTCCTGGTCCTTTCCCAGTGATCTCTGGAAAGCTTTGTGGGATGGACCTCTGTTACGTCTCCCTCGTTTATAGTAAGAGACTTCACCTAAGCTCAGTCTGCTAGTGCTGGTTTAAAGATTATATATATAATATATATATATATATATATATATATATATGTGTGTGTGTGTGTGTGTGTGTGTGTGTGTGTGTGTGTGTGTATAGTGTGTGTGTGTATAGTGTGTGTGTGTGTGTGTGTGTGTGTGTATAGTGTGTGTGTGTATAGTGTGTGTGTGTGTATAGTGTGTGTGTGTGTATAGTGTGTGTGTGTGTATAGTGTGTGTGTGTGTATAGTGTGTGTGTGTATAGTGTGTGTGTGTGTATAGTGTGTGTGTGTGTATAGTGTGTGTGTGTGTATAGTGTGTGTGTGTGTATAGTGTGTGTGTGTGTGTGTGTGTAGTGTGTGTGTGTGTGTGTATAGTGTGTGTGTGTGTGTGTGTGTGTGTATAGTGTGTGTGTGTGTATGTGTGTGTGTGTATAGTGTGTGTGTGTGTATAGTGTGTGTGTGTGTGTGTATAGTGTGTGTGTGTGTATAGTGTGTGTGTGTGTATAGTGTGTGTGTGTGTGTGTAGTGTGTGTGTGTGTGTGTATAGTGTGTGTGTGTGTGTATAGTGTGTGTGTGTGTATAGTGTGTGTGTGTGTATAGTGTGTGTGTGTAAGTGTGTGTGTGTGTATAGTGTGTGTGTGTGTGTGTATAGTGTGTGTGTGTATAGTGTGTGTGTGTGTGTATAGTGTGTGTGTGTGTGTGTGTGTGTGTGTGTGTGTGTGTGTGTATAGTGTGTGTGTGTGTGTGTGTGTGTGAGTGATATTGGGGTTGATATTGCCGAAGGTCTGAGTCAGGCCGGCTTCTGCTATTTATTGATGAAGACTTAAGTCACATCATGGAGATTGATTTTTCTACCTATTTGTTTGCTACGCACCCCCGTCAACCATGTCCCAATTTGGAGACAAATTCATTTCAGTTATAGCTACAGGTAGGTCATAACTCTTAAGTCCAATGGAACAAAAATGAAAAAAAATTTGAATGAAGTCAATGGAACCTGAAAGGCTGGACTGTGTCCCTGACCTGTGCCTTGGCTGAGCTAGGGAGGCTCCAGTGGTCCAAAATGGGGCTGTGGCCTACATCCACCCCTGCTGTTACAACTGTAATGAAGGACCCTGTGGTCTTTGAGGCAGGGGATGGGAAGCCACACCACCACCAAGAAGGAAGACATTGCTGACCTGTTGACTATTAGGCACTTTGACTTTTTCTGCACCAAGTTTTAGGAGCAAAATATAACAGGACATCATGGCATCTAAATTTTGATGACACTAAAGGCTCATTGTTAAGATGTTAGTGCAAGAATGCATGCAAAAGTGGGAAAAAATCACAGCAATCTCACTACCAAGAGAACATCATTGTAATTATGTAGATGTGTAAACTTTTAAAAAGTAATTTTCTAAAGAGCGTTTTTTCCATATCATTAAATACACTTCTATAATGCCCTTTGCAATGCTTGCACGGTTTCCCATTGTATTTCACCGAATTGCTAAACCCATCATATGTCTATAGATCTTTAGCTGTGTCTAGATCATTAACACTGTTCCTAGATTACTTACACACAAATCTTTGTGATCATCGATGATGGTTTGGACAGGTTAAATGCCAAGAGGTGAAGAGGAGACAGCTTAAGCATGCATAAATATTGAAGCATGAAGGTTTTCCAGATTCCCAACATATCGTCTCTCAGGGTGTGTTATCTGTGATTCTGTTAAATGGCTTACCACCTCTTAGCTAATAATCATTAGACACATACCTTGTTCTTGCTGATTTGATGAATAAAATCAATGCTGTCGTTGTTTGATTGTGTATTGTTTTGTGAAGTTAAAACACTCATCAGTGTAAAAGTTTATGCCTTTAGATCATTGTTTTGTGAACTTTTCAAACTAGGGATAGTACTAATAATATTCCATAATGCATATGAAATTTTAACTAGTTTAACAAATACTTCTATTGTTTCTAAGTGATTTTGCTTTCATTGGTTTTCCTAAAAATGTCTCCTTTACTCCACTAAAAACAAAAGTAGAAGAAAGAGTAGAGATAGCAAATTGTGTTCCAGGTATCCCACATAGCCGAGAGGCTTGCTGTTGCCTCTGCTAAGCAGCTGGCATGGCTTACAGCAATCATGCTGCTGTCCTTCCCAATACCATGCCCAAAGGACAAGGTGATAGCAACTTCTGATTCAAAATGATGTCATTTGCACTGCGTTTCCCATATGGACTTGTGTCTCTTTCATTTGGCTTGTTCATTTCTGTTAATATGTGTGCCTATGCCCGTCTTAGAAACAAACCGCATAATACGTGTTGCTTGGTAGCATATTTTATTTTTGGAAGAGTGCAAGCCATGTCTTACTATTTTGATGACTCTAAATCTGATATTATTTTATTGTAACTTTTGGAAGTATTGTAGGATAATTCTGTCAGCCCACGTAAGACCTTTAGGTTTTCATTTTTTTGTTTTGTTTTTTGTTTGTATTTTTTTATTGGAATTGCTTTAGTATATTAATCACCTATATTTTCCCATTTTACAAGAACCATCTTTCTTCTTCTGCTTGGATGCACTAGTCTTTCTGGCATTGCTACAGATTTCTAGAGGGGTCTGTAAGATTCTTCCCAGTCAAGTGAAAGCTGACCCTGGGACTTCTACCCTGCCAGGAGAAAGAGTAGCTGATAAGCTTCCTCTGTTATCTCCTCTCTTAAAGAAAAGGAGACAATTTACAGGCATGAGCTGCAGTGTGTTCTTTCAGGAAAATGGGCCAGAACTCACAGTGGTGTAACAGGTCATTTTCTCCCACCTCAAAGCAAATTCTCTTGGAGCAGTGGGAAATGAAGTGGTATTCACACTATCAATTACGCCAGCTGTTTACCTAATGAACTCAGCTGCAGAGACAACCATGTTCAAGACCAAAGAATGTAATAAGCCCTGGTAACCCTGCAGTAACAAGCACCTTGGCAAACCGGAGGTCTGAATTCATGCGATTACAGGCTAGCAGCCAGGAAGGTGCCATCCCATTATTGACTTATAATGCCATGTTATTTATTGGGATAATTATGCTTTTCTACCCCTCAGGGGCTCCAAATCAGAGAAAGTAAGCAATGAATTCTCATTCATTCAGCATGTGAACAAATTTTCAGTCAGAATAGATCTCGTCAAGAACTATTATACTGTGCAGAGCTGCCTTGCAGGCTTTAGTCCCTTCTCCTCAAAATTATAGGGTCTTAGAGGGCATTGTACGAATCAGTGGGGAGCTAGTTCTTCTAAGTTCAGTGAAGCAAATTTCTGTTTTGTCAGAGCAATTTTGCCTGGAACTTTCACTCACCACCCACAAATGCTAGCATCTTGCCCCTGAATGCAGAGACTCTTTATAAAGGCACATATATAAAAATATTTTCTTCATGCCTTCTGTCTAACCCTGCAAAAAGTTACTGTAAATGAGGAAACAGAGATGCAAAGCAGATAAGTGGTGTTTCATTGGGGGATATAAGTTAAACGTTTTCTTTTTATTGAATATAATTCACTTGTTTACTCATTAGGTTTCTTATGAGGCTTTGGAACCCTTGAAATTAAACATCTTCATTAGTGAGATCTCCACTGTCCTACACACCTACAGAGATTCTGAGGTGTGTTGAGAATTTTGTCATCTCCCATCGAATATTGTAGAAAATATGAGCCTAGTAGCCAGGAAATGTTGGGGTCCAATCTCAGGGCCAATAATTATAAGCCTTATAAACTTGGATGTGCCATTTTCTCCTGACCTCCTTTTTTTTTCATTTCAAAAATGTTAAATTGCAGTTTTAAGTCACAATGTTAAATTGTGGCAGTCTTACTTTTTTGGTAAGGATTAAGTGAAATTCAGCTTAGGAGAGAGTATTTGAAATAAGTCATGAGGTATCAATAAAATGAAATACATCTTAACTATATGTTAATGAAAGCTGACTATATTAGAAAACACATTTATGTTATACAAGAGACACCAAGAAACACACGGATCAGAACTATCATACAATATTGGAGTGTATTGAGGATTCCTTTTAGTTCACATCTTTCTAATTTCTGGTTTCTAGGCTGTAGAGTATTTGGCACTGCACAGTGAAATGATTATTAAAATAAAATTTTTAGGTTTAATGTTAGTTTTTTCCAGAAAGAAGCCATGTAGTCAAGCTGTATAAGTGTTTTGACTTTGAGTTTTGATTCTCTTTTCTTTATAATGATGATGGTAAATGTGGTAGTGAGGTGTTGGGGGCGGGCCTACGTTACCTCTGCACCCCAGTGCAGCTTCTTTAGCCTATGATTTCTCGTGTGCCTGTGAAGTTACATCATTATTACCAAACCAGAGGTTGACAGTGTAGTACCGGTAAGGTGGATACTCAGAGTCTGAGCTCTGTGTATGAGCAGGCACAGTAAGTGCTAATGAGTGTGAACCCAGTTCTTTCTACTGGGTTTCCAGGTAGAGCCCACATTTGTCACCAAGGATCTTCTAATTAGTTGGCTTCCTCTCCAATGAGTCCCTGGGTAGCCAGATCTTGCTGTCAAAGGCTGAGTTGTTCACCTATTCAGAGAGGGACAGGGACTCATGGGATAGTTTGTCAAAGGCATCCCATATAAGCATCTCAGGTCAGCACCAATCATCATCTCTGGGTGTCACTCTTCCTGTATGTCCCCCTCTTGTGGGTTTCCAAGGTTCCACAGTCTTCTCTTGAAATTCTCTAATGAGCATTGCAAGCCCCCTATTAAATCTCTGAGAAATCAATGTCTGTTCTGCATTTTGCTGTATGCTTGGGGGTTGGACTTACTCAGCAGTGAGAATAATACAGATTTCATAAGCATTGATATCTCTCTGTGTTCACAAGTTCTCATACAATTTGCATGAGTTGCTGTATTTTATTCTAAAAGTCTCATGCTTCATGGGGAAAAGATGCATTTGTGCAAGGTTTGTGACAGAGCATTTTCCTGCAGCAGCCATGTTATTGTACCTTTGGAGAACTGGTTAGTTACAGACTCTGCTGAGACACGGTTCACATTCATGCTAACAAACAACAAGCCTCTTAAGACAGCCTTGAATTTGAGGGTGAAGAAGATGCCTGAAGGAGGTGTTTCAGTGCCAAGGTACAGCTCAGAGCCATCGAATCTGTGAGAGAGATGATGATGAAAGACAAAGACAGTTTTCATTCACGGTTTTTATCAGCTAAACCCTGAGGATTAGTTCCCAGGGATGGAAAAAGGCAAGAGGAACATTGGCATAGAGCCTGCTGAATAATTTTAATGACTTTTCCTATGAATAAAATAGATTCACTGCTTTGTACCTTTACTAAGGATTAGGGTCTTGCAAAAGGTGGGCAGTGCAGAAAAATACACCTAGCTTTGGTTTCCATGGTAGAAAACATATTCTTCAAATAAGAACGCTGGATGTGCCATGGTCAAGACTCTTTAAAAAGTAAAAGCAAAACTCTGAATTACACATAACTAAACACGGTGAACTAAAGCAACTCCGTCTCAAACGGGTCCCAGTACCGTCCCGTGCTCTCTATTCCCTTCTGTTATTCAGGTTGCTTGTTCCACATACCCTCCAGTCTCTAAGTGTTCGCATGAAACCACTCCCCCTGGCTCCCCATAGATGACATCAAGCCCAAATTCCTGATGAAGCCGCACCTTTGGGTCAGGACTCTGGATTCCTTCCTTGACTTTCAACCTGTTTAGTTACCTTTGTTCCTGCTGTATTAGTGTTCTAGGGCTACTGCAATAAAGTACCACTAGGAATATGTTAGCCCCTCCTTAGTTGTAGTATTAGTTACCTAGGGCTACTGCAACACAGTATCATTAGGAAGTATGTTAGCCTCTCCTTAATTACAGTTTTGCTTCTAGCAAATACAGTTTCAGAGTGTTCTGAGTAGTATGATTAAGATTCCAGTTGTCTGTCATTTTGCACAGGAAGTGGATTTTCCCTTTGTTCAGAAAGGGTGACATCATCCTTTTTGCACGGTATATCTACACTGCACATTGTACCCGCCTTTGAATCACATAGAAACCCTTTTGGCTCCAGATTGACTGTCCTAGGCTAAAACAGGGTATTTAATTCTATCTGCACTTTCAAACATTCATTGGGGGTTTCAGAATGTGTGGTTGGTACTGTTGCACACGGGACTGTCATGTTTACAGACAGAGAAGTGTTGTCACATGGTGCTAGCAGTTGCTGACAATCTTTGGTGTTCTCTGGCTTCTGTGTTACCATCTTGGTCTGTCTTCATTGCTTGGGGCTCTCTCCATGTGTCTGTTTATTTCCTACATTTTATGTTGATTACAAAGCTATTAAGCTAGGTGCTCACCCTCCTCTTGTGTGACCTCGTTTTTTTTTTTCATTTGTTTTTGGAAGCAAATGTTTGTTTTTCCTAAGAGGCAGCTTGAACATATATTTCAGAATGGGTGTTAAGAAAGAGAAAGGCACCTAGGAAAAAGACAATGTACACCCAAGTTATGGAAGAGAGAGAGGAGAGAGAGAGAGAGAGAGAGAGAGAGAGAGAGAGAGAGAGAGAGAGAGAGAGAGCATGGCATCATTTTAATTAGTAACAGCTATAATGACCATGCTTCTAAAAATGGTCTCATTCTGAGATCAGGGACTGGGATTTCAACATGTAAATTTTGAAGGGCACAATTCAGTTCAGAACAGGTCTCTACCTTTACCCCATGCTTAGTCTTTTTGGTATATTTTCCCTCTTCTTCCTGGCTATTGTTTTCACAGATGCATAGAGCCTGCCAAATTATGGCTACCTTAGAGCACTGTTCTCCCGGGCACTGCTGATTGCTCCTTCTACATAGACTCTGCGCAGCTGTTCCCTGAGCTCATGTCCTTCACATCTCAACAAGAACAGTCTCCCATGAACTTGGAGCCCTGTTTTTTCCTGCCTGTCCTCTCTCGTCCTCTGTGCTGTGATCGGGCCTCCTCACTTGCTTGGCCCTAGCCCCTGCACTGCCATCTAGCTTCTGTCTCCTTCTCCTCCGTGCTGTCCCTGTTGTTGAGGACTGGGGGCCACTGATGTTTTGCTAGGTACAATGCCTCTCCTTAGATTAGTGGGCTGGCCTGATTTTTTGGAAGTTCTTCAGTGTTTTGGGTCCTGCCTTCCATAAGCCCTTGGCATAAGGTTTCCTTTCTACCTCCCTGGCTGTTCACCAGAATCTTCTCTGCCCCTTTCTCGGTGAGTCCTTCAACATATCAGTGTTTCTCAGGAGCCCCTTCTGAATGCTCCACACTTGCTCCTCTGTGAGCTGTTCTACCCTCAGAGCTCCAACAGCCCTCTGTCTGCTCTGACCCTCACATATATTTCAAGTGAGCATGGCTCTCCCGAGGTCTAGACGGACATGAATTGTCACCAGTGGACTCTGTCAGGTTTGTCTCCTCAGACAGCCTGAACTCAATTTGTTCCACCTGAATCTGTCACAGGTCCTCCACGTCTATTTCTCTATCCAAGCAGGACGTCTCAATCAATGCTACTAGTGTTTACCCTGCTTCTCAGCCAGGCTTGATTTCCTCGTTACCTTTTCCTCGTCCACAAGCCACATCTAATCAGTCCTATTCTTTAAATTCTCTCTTGTTATTTTTCTTTTTAATTCACCAATTCTGCTTGCAGCAGCTGCTTATTTCCGGCTATTAACATCATTGTCCCAGACTATGGTGGTGATACTGACAGGTCTCCTTGTCTGAGGTCTTGCTGTAATCTGAGACATTCTTCACGGCCTTTCTCAGTGTAACACCATTCTCCTGGTAGCAGAGACTGCCAGCGCCTCCAGTTGCTCTGCAATAATTAAATGCAAACTGCACGGTGCCTATCTCTGTAGCTGCACTGCTTGCGAATCTTACCTTTCCAAGTGCTCACAGGTTCCTAATGCAGTGTACTGATTCTTTTGCCCCGAAGACTTTTGTGTATACTGTAGCCATTGCAAATGACCATGCTTTCCTTGATACACTAACATCTGCCTACAGCTGGAAATGCACATCCCAAAAGCTGGCCCGAAATTCCTCTTCCTTTTTGTCCCTACTAGCACACCCTCTGGCTTTCCTCAGTCTCATGCAGATGTTATGGCTTGCTTTTCATACGTATTAACATATTTGTGGATGGGGGGGGTGCAGCCTATGTGAGGGTTAACCTGTCTCTTACACACAGCACAAGGCCAGGGACACACTTCAGCACATTTCTGCTCATTGAATGAAAAATAAGAGGGGTGAAAGGAGCCCCCATGGGTGCTGTGCAGACAAGCCATATTGATGAAGATTGCACAACCAGAGACAGGACACTAATTATTTTGAAACTTCAAATGTTCTTAGAAAGGGGTGAGCTTTTAGAAGACTGAGGGGGAAAACACAACAAACACTTAAGTAGATGGATACTTTTCAGAAATATTTTTGTTTTGCTGACAGTCTGAAAATGCTACCTAGGGGTTTGTAACAAATCTTCCAGGTCATATCTAGAAGGAAGTATAAAAGCATCTTCATCTGCATGGCCAATTTAAAAGTAGTCTCTGCACTGTTCTAGGTAATCAAAATCACTCCATGACACTGCAGTGGGGTCCGCGTGTAAATTGTGCTAACACGAGATTTATGTATCCATGAGAAGAAGCACAGTAGAAGCCGATTAAATTTAAGTTCTGTTTCACAAGATAAAACCAATTCTTGGCACCATGACTGAGCTGAGAACCTACTATTATTTTTCTAAAAGGACGTTGCATTAAATTGACTCCTAATGACTTGTCATTATGGGCATAGATGAGTGCATTTCTCAAACCTCATCAGAGACTCTTCTATTTGCAGTACATAGTGGCTAACACAGAGACCCACAACTGGCCAAGGTCCAGAGAAGGAGAGACTGTGACATTATCAGCCCTAAAGGAACACCTGTCTATACTATGCCATACCTTCTCCTTAGAAGCCTAGGGGATCACGGCAGAATAGGGTGCAGAGAGAGTGTAAGATCCAGAGCTGGTGGATGATGACAAGCAAACAGCATTTACATGCATATGAACGTCTAATAATGTTTGTGACAATGTGCATGAGATCTGAGTTAGCTCAGACCAGGGAGCTTGGAGAGAGGGATTGGACACAAACTCCCACCTGTATCTGAGATTCTATTGACTATTGATAGCTACACACACACACACACACACACACACACACACACACACAGAGAGAGAGAGAGAGAGAGAGAGAGAGAGAGAGAGAGAGAGAGCATCAGTTTTCTTTTAATTTAGCCCCCAATAGGACGGCCATGCTTTGGTGAAAAGCTATGCATCCAAAGATATTTGGGAAGCACAAATTGAACTGGAAGGGTTTAAAAACCAACCAGTCAACCAACCAGTCAACCAACCAACCAACCAACCAACCAGTCAACCAGTCAACCAACCAACCACGAACCAACCAACCAACCAACCAGTCAACCAACTAACCAACCAACCAACCAACCAACCAACCAACCAACCAACCAACCAACAAACCAGTCAATCAAAAGAATGACAAAGCAGGGCAGTTAGGGAAAAAGGAACGTATCAGGAAGGGCTGTGTGGGAAGGGGATAAATATGTTCAAAACACAACTGCATGAAATTCTCACAGAACTGGTGTATAGTAAAATAGTACTGAACAGATTGACAAACAATTATTAAAAAGCTATTTCTGTCACTGTCTCCAAAGGAGGTGTCCAGAAACCTCTATCAGGGCTCAGCCTCGTTGTTCAGAGTAGGAGTCTCACCTTCTGTTGTATTCCTAGCACTTCAAGGTTCTAGGGTGCCGGAACTGAGGAGGGAGAAAGAAGATTGCTAAAGTCCAAAGCTCGGCAGTAAGAAAATCTGCTAGCTGCTATGGTGATGTTTTGTTTGTGCTTTAACACATAAAGCTTGCCTGAAGATCAAAGTGCTGAGCTAGCCACTAGTTAGCCATAGAGTCCAGCCAGTGGTGGAGGATACCTTTAATCCCAGCATTTGGGAGGCAGAGGCAGGCAGATGTCTGTAAATTCAAGGCCACCCTGGGCTACACAAGATTGTTCCGGTCTAAAGGAGAAACCGTCAGGCTGTGGTGGCTCACACCTTTAATTCCAGCACTAGGGAGGTAGAGACAGGCTTGATATGGATGGGCAGAGAGAGGAACATAAGGCAGAAGGAGACAGGAGCTCATGGCCTTCAGTCTGAGGATTTGTAGGGACAGGAGCGCCCTTTGGTCTGAGGATTCATTAGAGATGAGAAGTCTATCTAGTGGCTGGTTCCTTTACTTCTCTGATCTATCAGCATTTACCATGATATGGGACTTGGGTGTTTATTATTAAGACCAATTAACCCTTGTGCTACAAGTCCTACTGTTAGAATGTGTCAGAAACCAAGCTACCCTACGCTGTGCTTCTGCTCCACTGTGCTCTAGCCACCATTTCTGTGTGAATAATTTTAAGGGTCTGTGGACACCTCCCAGTGTGCCTTCACTTTCTGTTCCACACACAGTGGCTGAGGGGGTCCTGCTGGATTGACATTAGACTGTCTCACACCTCTGCATAATTAGGATAAAAACCAAAGTCCTTATGATCCAACTCAAGAGCTTACACTATCGGTGGCCTCTATCCTTCGTCACCACCATTTTGACATTCTGTGTAATCTGCCCTGCTGACACTGGTTCATGGCTGAATTTTCAGTACTGGCTTATCTGTGTGCCTAAGAGATGCTACACTTCTCGTTTCCCACTCTGCAGTGTTTCCTTCACTGTCTCCATCACGTTTGGGATGCTTTCTTCTTGTGGCACCCTCCCTGCCCGCCCACCTTCTCCCCATTCCTTTCTTGCACGGAATTTCATCTGACATTCCGTGTTTATTGTATTTTCTTCCTTGTTGCTGGATTTCCTGAGTTTTAGGCTCTGTGAGGTCATCTGTGTTCAGTGAACACATGTAGCCCCTGGCACACAGTTGTTACTCAATGAGCACAAGGAAACCGGAAGTTTGAAATCGAGGTTTCTACCTTAGCCATCATAGAGGAAGAGAGACCAGACTTGGATTTTCAACTTGAAAAGTTGATAAAATGTGAAATACTTTGCAAGAAAACATTGGAAAAAGTACAACACAGGCCAGTTTTCCCAGATAGAATGATTAATTTATAGTGTGTGCCCAGATTGTCCCAGGGCAGTATTGTGAGACCATCCCCAGGTGCGGTGTACGGAGATAACTTTGTACGGAGATAACTTGGAGCTGAGTAGACAGTTTGAGAGTGCAAGGATGTTAGAACTTGTGCAGAGAATGTGACCCAGAATATGGGCCTTAGAAACCTGCAGCTGGCTCCTGGGAGTCATAGGTGAGTGTGATCATCCAGTGCCTGCACGAGAGGAGGGGCTCATGAGACTTACCTCACAGCCTCACGCTTCCAATTGCCCTTAATCCATCTGGGGGAACCTCCATAGGTGTCAGATAGCAGTCACAAAACACATACCTATTATAACTTCAAAATCACTCTCAGCAATCTAGAAATGGAAAGGTTTTCAGGGTGAGATAGCTTCCTGTGTACCAGGGAGGGTGTCTGCCCTCAGTGCTTCCAATCAACACCGTATCAGGGCTCATTGTCATCGCAACATAGCCACACAAAAAGGAATCTTGAAAACAAATACAAAAGCACTTACATCTGTGCATTTGAGATATCCTAATGTGTTCGAGGTGTAATTTTCAGTCCTGTATTACGGGAATAAACAAGCCAGGCTTGGTGAAGCATGCTTTTCATTGCTGCACTCAGGAGGCTGAAGCAGAAGAACCGCTTTGAGTTCAGAGACAGCCTGGTCTACACAGTCACAACTATGTAGAGAGATGCAGTCTCAGTGCTCTCTAACATTAAGTAAATGGAAAATGATACTCAAATAAAACATTTTCTTTAAATCAGAAGATTCTTGGGGTTAGTTTAGTAAAATGTTTAAAATCTTTACCCTTTATTATAATATCCTTACAATTTAAAATCTTATGCTAATTGTGTAAATTATGTAAAAAGAACATCTAAAGAGACAGAGCATGTCTGTATGTGTTTGTGATGTAACTATGTATTATGTTCTCAAGTCTTCCCAACATGAGCCAATGATATCACAAAGCACTTATGCACATTTCTGTAGAAGCTAACAGTGTTCATGCATATTCATACAAATGCAAACACATACACAAGCGTGTGTGTGTGTGTGTGTGTGTGTGTGTGTGTGTGTGTGTATGTGTTCAAAACCGTACAATAGTCAAAACAGTTTGACAGAAACTCAGACAAACTTGGGGTTGACATCCTTTCAAGTTGTACTGTAAATTTCCAAGAGTCAAAGCAGCAGCATCTTGGCAAAAGGACAGCATGAGGTCTAGTGGGACAGAATAGTGAAGAAAGAACCAGATCCACACACAATCGATTGCTTTCCAACAAAGTTGCTGAGTAATTCAATGTGCAAAGAAAAAAATTTGAATAGGTTTACTTGAAAAGTTATATTGTACATACTACAAAAGACCCAAAGCCACTGTCTCTCAGCACTCACAAGAACGATTGAAATATCTACAATAAGATGAAATTTAGAAAGCACCAAGAGACAAGTACTGAAGAATAAAGAAAGCGAGTGTCTGTTTCCAATCTGCAATTAGGTAAAGATTTCTGAGACAGGATGCAGAAGACACTTCACTGTGAAGAAAAGCAAAACCAATGACTAGAATTAATCACAATAAAAATTCTGTTTGTTGAAAGACCCAGGTCAAAATAATAAAAAAAGATGAGCACAATGTGCATAGGTAGAAGATATTTGCTCTATAGATGTTTGACAAAGGACGTTTTCTTGGAATACAGGTGGAGCACAGACAGCTCAATGGGACCATCACCCATTTCTAAAGCTATGCACAGCCCTCAGTAGGCAAGTCAGAAAACAATAGAGAAATGACCAGTAATTAACTGAAGGGGTTCTCAACACTTCAGTAAAAAGGAAATACAAATTAAAACCCAAATAAAGACTTTTCTTCACAGTCCCCCAAATGGGATGACTCTGAGGAGTGCTGGCTCAGGTGTGAAGGCCCTGTGTCTTCAGACAGCCTTGCAGAAGAAAACACACACACACATACACACACACACACACACACACACACACACACACACACACACACACACCCCTTGGGAAAACCAGGAAGATTTATTTATTCTATTTTTAAATAAAGCAAAGGAGTTTCACCCATCGATATCGCCTCAGAAGATGTACAATGAGTTGAAGAAATCATTTGTATGCTGTTCCCATGGTCCTTTGCAGTATTGCAGCTGTCTTCTCTCACTCTGCAGATTGCTTTTCCTACTTGGAACACACTTTTTAATCAATATGAATTCTTTTTTTTTTAAACAATTCTTCGGCACTACATATGGCAGTCTTAAATCATTTAAAATTTTAATCACATTTGATTTATTTATTTGTGTGTGTGTGTGCATGCATGCCTGCCCCTGTGTGTGTGTGTGTGTGTGTGTGTGTGTGTGTGTGTGTGTGTGTGTGCGTGCGTGCGTGCACGAACCACAGAACTCATGCAGAGGATAGAGAAAAACTTGTAGGTGCTAGTTTTCTTGTTTTTCCTTTCCACTTTGCTGGTTTGGGGCTTGAACTCAGATTGTCAAAGTTGGCTGCAACAACTTTATCCACTGAGCTATCTCTATAGCCACAAAAACAACCTCATAATTTTAAAGCAGTCTTAAACTACAGTGATAGGGCCCTTAATTAGCCAGCACAGGGCTTTGGGTTCAATTCCCAACGCTGTCAAAATGAAAAAAAATCTTATCTCCATTTTCCTTATGGTAGGCATCAAAGAAAACAAGTATCTATAAAAACTAGCAAATCTACCAGAATTTTCCTAAACAGACACATTGTTTCATGTTCACATGAGCATTGTTAAACAATGATACACACAGAACTTGGGTGAAATTCACAAAAGCATTGAAGCAAATGAAAGAAACCAGATACAAAAGAGCTCATGTCACAGGCATCTCATGAGAAGGCAACAAAACAATGAAAACTAATCCATATTATATAAGGCAGGGCAGCAGAAACCCAGAGGTGTTGACCAGATGGGAATGAGGCAACTTCCAAAAGTGACAGAGAATTTTGATCTCAACCTTAGTGACATTCTAACTGTTAAACTGTTTTAAAATGTGCACATTTTAGTGTAAGTAAGGAATACCACTGCAGAATCTTCAAGTATGTTTTGTAAGACCCCCTACTTTCTCACTAGAAAGATGTGCAGAAATAGGATAAAGAAAATCATGGTGGCTTGCAGGTTGCCCATGCCCTTATGGACATCTCCACAGCCACAAATATACAGGAAGTGCTAATTGGCGTGATAAAGTTATTAATAACTGGAGCAAAAGGGGGACATGAAGTCAGGAGGAAGAAAATGAGTTGAGGGGTTCTAGACAAACTTGGAGGTAGGGTAATGATGGTTGGATCTAATCAAATATATTGTATAAACACATGGAATTTTCAATGAATAAATAAGTATTTTTAAAGGAGGATCATAAAAATGAAACATTCTGGTAACTACTTAGTTACTGTGTTTTAAAGCAAAAGATTCCCCTAGAGGCTCATGGGTTGGAACATTTGCCCCCCTGGTGTGTCTGTTTTGAGAGGTTGTGTCTGGAACTTTATCAGGTAGGACCTATTGGGAGAAAGGTCCCTGGAAGATGGGTATTGAGGTTTTATAAGCCACCCATTTCTTATTTTATCTTTGTTTCCAGATCTAAAGAGAAATGGGGAAGTGGGAATTCCCAGCTGCACACAAGTTTCCGTAGCTGTGGAGCTGCCTGTCACCATGCCTTCTCCCTCTTTAGGGACTGTCTTCTCTCAAACTGTGAACCAGAGGAAAACATCCCTCCACCATTACAATGCTTTTGTTGGGGATTTTGTCACAATAGCTAGGGCAGGAATTAGTGTACTGGCCCAGATGACTGGACCATAAGGATGTCTTCTTTCTGGTGCATGTGAGGGTGTGCACAGAGGCGGTGAAGATTAGCCATGAGTTCCCAATGGGAAGCATCTATCTACCTTTTCCTGTTTTCCTGAGGTCTGTGTGAAGAGTCTCCCACTCTGTGATGGTACAGAAGTGACCTGCACTCAGTAGATGCTGTACTTCAATTTTGATCTTTTTTTCCAGACTAGCAATAGGCAGCATGAGACTTTCATGGTGTTGGGCAGTGGCAGCAAGCCACAGTTCCTACCAACTGTGTAATTAAGAGGGGAAACAACACAATACACCACCATGTACGGTACTGCTGACATGTTTTACACAGATGAATAATAAACTGCAGAGGATTTTTCAGTATTTTCTCATAAGGTGAGTTTTGTATTAGAGAATTTCTCCAACTGTTGGTAGTATAAGCATTTTGAACATGTTTAAGGTAGGCTAGAATAAGCTATGATGTTCAATATGCCAGGGCCATTAAATGCATTTTGATTCACAATAGTTTCAACTTATGATAGGTTTATAAAGATGTAATTCTGTTATAAATTGAGGGATGTCTGCAGAAAACCTGTACTTCACAGTCAACAAAGCATGCTTGGAACTGGCCAGACAGAAGCTTATCTCTCCAAGGAATGGATGAAAAAAGACCAAGTGAGAAGCTTCATTTACTATGAGAACTATGTTCTGTAGTCATTTAGCAAACAGCTATATGCTAAATGACTTCATGAATTGTGCTTTCCCAGGAGGAAGGGAAGAGAGAGACAGGTGGAATTCCAGTGTCCCTGTCGCAAAATGGCTACAGGGATTCATGATTAGCCATACACATGTCCAGGCCAAATGTAAACAGGAGCATTGGTCCTGTGTGCTAACGCCTCTCTGGAGGCTGCTGCACTTATTTCCAGCAGAATCTGACACAGCAGAGAACATGAGCTGGGTTATCAACTGCTGAGAATCACAGACAAGCTTGGAGCACAGTAGATCTAATTTAGAAACTTAAGAAAATGGGATGACCAGGCGGGTGTGCAATGAAGACATAGAGTAGGAAGCATGACAGAGGTATTCACTGGACCTTCCCCTTCCTGGTGGGAGGCCACAGACAGCCTTTCAGGTGACTTGCAGGTTTTCCTCCAGCCCAAAGTCACTTTGCTACTGGAGCCTCTTCATGCATATAATAACTATTTTTTGATATCTGATAAAGCAATCCTCCATTCTTAGGTACTCATTGAAGGCAAGCTCCAAACACTGGCCATCTTTGCAAGTATTGCAACCTTGTGGTACACCACAGCAGTGGATAACATTGGTGTGAGCACTATGTAGGTAAAGAGTTTCTGCAAATCAACACTGTAGCCCAAGCAGCCCAGAGAAGGTGACCAAAGAGAACAAACTGTCTTTGTTCATCTTTGCACTACACAAATCTCTAGTTTATGTCAAGTCTGGATATCACTAGAGAGCGATGTTTTGTCTAAGCTAGAGCTTTTTATGTCTGAGGTTGGTGACAGTTTGGGAAATATCTGTGAGTGTTTGGAAAGATAAATACTCTTATTGTATAATCGCTAATGGAACTCTAAATGGTGCGCCCTTCTCGAGAAACCATTTGACAGTATGCCCTAAGTGACTTGAGAATGTTTCATCTCCTTCAGATCAATCATGACATGAATCAATTTTTCCATTACATGATCCAAAGGAAATAATCACCCATGTAGAGAAGAATTCAAATTCAGGAACATTTATCAGAGCTAGAAAAAAAATGCAAAGCACTCAAAGGTTTAATGAAGTAAAATACCATGGTTAAACAACATATGGCATATTATGGAACATTATATATCCATTACAAATAATGGTATTGAGGGGTATGAGGGAATATTTAAAACACATTGTAGTGCAAAGTCATCTAAATTTTATCAAACAAATCTGATAAAGCTGTGAATATAAATTTCAAAGAGGGGGAAGCCTCAGATAAGTTCAGTCCTATAAAAATGGGTTAAAATTTCATAGCAATCATGAAAATATAAAGAACAATAAAACAGCATACTGCTTTGCAGGCATCGAGATAGCAAATGCTATAAGATTCAAAATCTAAATGAATCCGGAAGACGGAGATTGGGTAATGCTGTAGGCAGTGTGATGAGACTAGGAGAAGCTGTGCTCTGTGGCTAAGTATCCCCACATGAAGACAGGCTCACAGGACCTGTGGCCACTCACACGGGACATTCAGTGTGATGGTGGCAGCAACGGTGGGTGGGAGGAAGCAGAGCAACTGGCATACACTGGAGAAAAGGATAAGGAGACTTGTAATTACTGTGAATTGACAAAAATATATCTATAAAACAGAATTCATAAGAAAGGTAAAAAACCCCTAAGAATACATACATAAAACAATTTAATTCAATGTGTGCATTAAAATTGTATCCATTTGATACAGCATATTGTATATTTCTACCAGTAAGCCACAACCCTATCCTGAAAACAAGGTTCTCTTATATTGGCAGTCACTGATGAAACAGTCTATAACTGAAGGCATGCATGTTCCATGTGCTCTACCTGAGATTAGAAAATTAAAGCTTTATATTAAACCCATACATCAACACAGTGCAACTTGGTAATCAATGTGCAGCAGACATCAAGAGGAATGAAGAAGCTAAGATGTTAATGAGAAACTCTGTTGACCTACCATATATAAAGTTGTAGGTGTATTTAGGCATGTGGCGGCGTGGCGGCAGAACAGTGGACACTGGGAAGATACGGACTGTTCACAGCGCTGTAGCAAAATGCCACAAACAGAGTGACTTAGGGGCAATGTTTCTGCAAGAGTTCTACAGTCTGGGTTGTTCAAGACCAAGTCAGTGGTAGACTCATTGTCTGGGAGGAGAAAAGCCCGTTTTCTGCCTTGTAGAATGTGCTTTCTTACCACATACCTGGAGAGGGAGCTACACAGCTCCCTGGGGCCTCATAAAAAGGGCATTTATTCCAACCACAAAGACTTGGTTGCCGAGATTTAACTGCTTTTACCTTCTAGGTCCATCACACTGGTGATTACATCTTAGCATGTGAATTTGGGTGACCGGTAAGAAGCATTCACACTGTGAGAACCGAGCAAGAAGCCCAAGATACAGGCCTTAGAGGGGCGTTGAGTGTGTGTGTGTGTGTGTGTGTGTGCTGGAGATCCAACCTATGATCATGAAGGTTAGCTTAAGAGATCCAGGACATACAGTAATGAGGCAGGAACTCCTCATGAATGTCCTGCCTCACAAATATGGCTGGGGCCAGTAAGTACTAGGCCCTGTGTCTGCTTGAAAACTCTCTCAGAGTCCTGGTTGCACAAAGAGTTCTTTGGCTACTAGAAGCTTCTAGAGCTCCATTTCTCCAAGAAAGGGGTGTTTGGAGCAGTTATGTAAAGAGGAGTCCAGGGTCACACCTCTGAGTCTGGAGGCAGCTGACTTAACTGGGTGTAGACAGATCTGTGAACGGACAAGGGTCAGATGTCACAGATAGTGGGTCAAACTATGTCCCTGACCTTCTGGATTCTGTGAGGGTTAGTCTCGTGGCAATATGACTGCGCACAGAGTACCCCTAAGAAGTATGATTTCCTAGGATATCCTGAGAGTGTTTCTGGATGAGATCAGCCCTGGATCCATGGACCTGGTAGATTGCCATCCTCATTGTTTATGACAATATGTACTGAGTAGTTGTGTCTTCCCAATTGAATATTTCCTCCTACAGTGTGGGGATGATCCTAAGTCTCAGGAAGCTATCAGAACTTGCAAGTCTCTAGAAAGGGAGAGATTTACAAGCCTCCCCAGGGTTCCGTTATCAGAAAGCGGTTCTTCACGGACAGAAGAGTGTCTGGGGGTGCTGTCTTAAGTCGTACAGTGAGCTCCAGAGAGAGAGAGGCCACTCTGTGCAAGCTTGAGTAGGATCTGAAGCACGTGGCTGCCAGTGAGCTCCAGAGAGGCCACTCTGTGCAAGCTTGAGTACGATCTGAAGCACATGGCTGCCAGTGAGCTCCAGAGAGGCCACTCTGTGCAAGCTTGAGTAGGATCTGAAGCACATGGCTGCCACTGAGTTCCGTAGTCATACAAGTATCCCTAATAAGCTGCCTCATTGTCAAGCTAGGTTGGGTGACATTGACCTTTGGTCTGTCATTGGATGTCCATTCATAACTTCCCAGGAAAAGTCTCACAAAGCTCTTCCATAAAAAAGGAGGAACAGAAGAATACATCCCCCTTTCTTTGCCCATTGTCTAGAACCGAAACAGTTCTGGACTGGTCTTTGCCTGTCCTTGATCTTAGATTTACACCTTTTGACCCGATCTTCAGGGTGACTAAAATGATATCACGAATCTATCTCTTGTCAAAGACAGGCTGTGAAATTACGTGAGTCTATACTTTGTGGTTCTGTCTCTCTGAATGATCCTAATGTAGATTTCCAAAGCCATGTATACATCAATGGGATGGGACAAATTGCTGTTTAGAAATTTGAGGACATGCATTAGGATAAACACCAATTAGATATGTTGTCTTTAACAGGCTTTCAAATTACCTGAGCCAAACAAATAAAGATTATGCATTTTCCTTATTTCCAAGCACTCTGCATGTAAAGAAAATGTTACTTTATACTGAGAAAAATGTTATAATAAATGGGAGAAAAAGCCCTCGAGTGAAAAGGAGATGCAGAGACGAGGTATTTCCAAGTGAAGTCTTAAGCGCTCTTCCCATTCTGTGCCCGCATTGCTCCTGTTGCTCTTCTCCACCACAGGCCTTGGGCTAGAGTCTGGAGAGCAAAGATAGAAAACACCTTCCTGCTTTAAAATAGCTCATCATGGCTGTCACAGCAGCCAGAAAGCAGAACCTGCTAGGGTGTCTGTTCATAGAAGATAGATAGTGAAAACGTGGCACACATTCGCTCTCTCTGTCTTGAGCATACTCAGAACACATATACATGCACACACTCAGGCATGCACACACACAGGCACACACATGCATGCACACACAGGCACACACATGCATGCACACACACGCAGGCACACACATGCATGCACACACATGCATGTACACTCAGGCACACACATGCATGCACACACAGGCAAACACACAGGCACACACATGTGTGCACACACAGGCACACACATGCATGCACACACACGCAGGCACACACATGCATGCACACACATGCATGTACACTCAGGCACAAACATGCATGCACACACACAGGCACACACATGTGTGCACACACTCAGGCACACACATGCGTGCACACACAGGCACACACATGCATGTACACACAGGCACACACATGCATGCACATACACAGGCATGTGTACACACATGCACACATATATACATACATACATACAGATGCACACATGCATGCACACACATGCAAATCACACATACACGCACATACATACATGCAGAAGTTTTTACTGAGTTTTTAAGAAAAATAAAATTAAATATGCAGGAGAAATGTACAACTAGAAAGTATTGTATTGAGTTAAGGTGACTCAGTGTCAGGAAGAAGACACTCGATGCTGTCTCATGTGAATCCTAAGTTTTGATGTTTGTGTTTGTGTAAACAGGGGGTGGGAGTGGGTATAGGAGACTTTGAGAGAGGAAAGAGAGGAGTTTCAGGGACAAAAGTCACATTAACACGAAAGGGGCAAGGATGCTACCCAGGGTGGAAGGGTTAAAGGAGGGAAGGGGTAGTGGAAGGGGAGACACTGAAAACAGATTTTGTTTTAACAATCCCATAAAGAAACCTAATTATTTATAAGCTAGTAAAAAGAAACAGAAAAAAGGAAAAAGGCTCAAGCCTGTTCCTGAAGGTTTTCAAAAAGTAGTTATTCTGATATGCAGCTTTATATTGAATTTATCTCACTTTATTATTATTTTGTATGTGTTGGATGCATGTACACTTATTTCCGTGCACCTATGTAGAGGTTGGAGGTTAATATATGTCATCTCCATTAGTTCATCCCTACCTAGTATTTAAATATATTTCCATTAATATTTTGAGACTTTAATACAATACTTTTGATCATATTCACCCAGCTCTTCCACTCTACTCCTCTTGCGTTTCCATGGTTATTTTTTTTTTAATTTAAACCCATTACTCTGGCTTATGATGTCCATTTACTCAGGGTGTGGAGCCTCTTCTCTCACCTGCCTCTCCAGCATACTAGAGGAAGCAGTCAGGCTTTGGATGACTTATCAATCCAATCATCCAATCCCGATCACATTCCATATGCACCAAGCATTCCACCAGGGAAACCCCCTGCATCTGTCTTAAAACTATTCTTGGGAAATGCAACTCAAAACCACTCTGAGATACCATCTTACTCCTGTCAGAATGGCTAAAATCAAAAACACCAATGACAGTTTATGCTGGAGAGGATGTGGAGAAAGGGGAACACTTCTCCACTGCTGGTGGGAGTGCCAACTTGTACAGTCACTTTGGAAATCAGTATGGCAACTCCTTTAGAAAATGGGAATCAGTCCACCACAAGATCCAGCGATTCTTCTCCTGGGCATATACCCAAAAGAAGCACATTCATACAACAAGGACATCTGTTCAACCATGTTCATAGCAGCATTGTTTGTAATAGCCAGAACCTGGAAGCAACCTAGATGCCCCTCAACTGAAGAATGGATTGAGAAAATGTGGTACATTTACACAATGGAGTACTACTCAGCAGAAAAAAACAATGGAATCTTGAAATTCGTAGGCAAATGGATGGAACTAGAAGAAACCATCCTGAGTGAGGTAACCCAGTCACAAAAAGACAAACATGGTATGTACTCACTCATATATGATTTTTAGACATAAGTAAAAGATTACCAGTCTACAATTCACACTGCCAGAGGAGCTAGTAAACAAGGAAGACCCCAAGAGAAGATTGCATAGTCCCTGGAAGAAGGGGAGGGGGACAAGAACTCCTGAGCTAAGTGGGAGCATGGGGGGCCTGGAGAGGAAGGAGGTGGGAAGGGAAGAAGGGGAGGGGGAGGAGAACAGGAGGACTGAGACAGGGGAGGAATAGAGGAGGGCAAGAAAGGAGGGAGACAGCACAGGTTTGGAGAGAAGTTTGGAACAGGGGAAATGTTAGGGGATTCACAGGGATAACACCAACTAAGAATCCAGGCAGTGGTGGAGTGGATGCCATTGATGCCCTTCCCCTATAATGAGATTGGTGTCTACCTTGGTTACCATTCCTACAGCCTTCATCCAGTAGCTGTTCAAAGCAGAAACAGGCACCCATAGCTAAGCACTGAGCCATACTCCTGGAATCCAGTTGTGGGGAGGGAGGAAGGATGAGCAAAGGAGACAAGACGGGGCTGGAGAAACCTGCAGATACAGTTGACCTGACCTAGTGAGGGCATGGAGACCCTAATCATAAGGCTGGGGAAACAGCATTGGACTGGACCAAGCCCTCTGAATGTGGGTGCCAGTTAGGAGGCCAAGATAGTCTATGGGACCTCTGACAGTGGAGCCAGTCTTTATCCCTAGAGCACAATGGACTTTGGGAGCCCACTCCCTATGGAGGGATACTATTGCAGCCCAGATACAGCAAGGAGGGCCTAGGCCCTCCCCCAAATGATATGACAGACTTTGAAGGTCCCTGTTGGAGGGCCTCACTATCCCTTGGGATGGGTTGGGGGCTGGTGAGGAACATGGAGGATGGTAAAGAAAGGGATGGGGGCATGGATATGAAAATATGCGTAGTAATTAAGGAATAAAAGAAAATAAACTGTTCTTGAAAATAGATTTTGGTTTGCTCTCCCAGGGAACTAATTAGAATCCAACCCTCTGGAACTGTACAGAAGTGAAGGCAGAAAGATTGAAAGGGCCAGAGTGAACGGCAGACACCAAGGTAACAAAACCAGCTAAGCCCAGCAGGATATGGATACATGTGAGCCCATGGAGAGCTCATGCATGCGCAGGGCCTGCACGGTTCTATGCCAGATGGGACCCCAGCCATGAGACACATTGACATGAGACCCCCCCACCCCAACCCAAAAATTATCTCCAGTTGCTAACAACTTGCAAATAAAAATGTACTTTTCTCCAGTTAACTCTCACTGGGTATAGAGAATACTCCTAAGGACAGCCCATGTCCAGCAGTAGATGGCCAACACAAAACCAACTAACTCTGTGGGAGTTCTGGAGACTTCTTTTTGCTTTGATTTTTGTTTTTTGTCTCATGATATTTTGGGCATTTAAAAAATTTTAATAATCTGTGTTTTTAACCCTACAGGTCCTTTGCTTATATATTATGGTTTCCAAGTTTGCATTTTTTAGAGGATTTCTGTGCGTACCAGTGTATGTTCCTCTGTCTGTTATGTTTCTTGTCCTTTTCCTTTTGTTGTTTGTCCTGTCCCAGTTTGTTTTTGTTTCTTCTTCTCCCCTCCTCCTCCTCCTTCGTGTCCCCCTCCTCCTCCTTCTTCCTCCTCCTCATTATTACTATTATATTATTATTATTATTATTATTATTATTATTATTATTATTATTATTTAGATGCCCGTTTTCTAATGAGAGCAAGACAAGGTGTGGATTTGAGAGGAGCTAATGTTCCATCTAGAACTAGGGGTCTCAGGGTCTCTCACTGTCTGTACATTGAACAGTTACGGGTTTTGTGCCGTATTCAGCTACTAAAGTCCATTTCCTTATTGCCAATGCTTTTGAAAAACTACAATTTTATTTGTTTATATATTTACTTATTTATTTTCTAGTTCTTCTCCTTTATCTTCCAATTACCAAGTACAATATATCTCCAATACATCAATGCTCTTAAAGTGTGCCACTTACTCTTCCTGGTAGTTTTGAGGTTAGTACTTTGCTCATGGAGAAGACAATTAAAACATTTGTTGAAGGGAATAACTGAATTTAAGAATTCGAGAAAATAATTTGGTTAACTTATTAGCCTTTAGCTAAGAATTGGTTGGTTATTAGTCCTTTCTCTAATTCATCAGATATTTCTGTAAGGCCCAGTGAGTGTCAATCATTGGCGTAGGAGAGTTGGTGGCAAATAAAGCAGACTTCCTGTCCTGAAGGTGCCACAGTCTAGAGGAACAAGGCCAGTGGAAGTCATGATGGGGAGACATGGGATGGAAACACAGAAGATACTCACTGTCATTTTGGGGGTTCCCATAAGGGTTTACATGTATACCTGCATGTAGACGAGTCCTAACTTGGAATATTCTGGAAGAATGGGGGGTAGCAGGAGTTTCCCGCAGAAAACTGTGACCAGTCAGAGAGAAGGCCACATGTTCAGGGAGTGGTGTTGCAGAACCTAGGGCAGCTTCCTTAGGCTTGGTGATGAGACAGGAAATGGTTATGATCAAATCATGGGGACTCTTAATGCCACTGAGTTGTATGCCTAATGATTGCTAAAACAGCAAATTTCACTAAGTTTTTACCTCAAAAAAGACCTAGACTATATGGCTTCAAGTATCACAGGGGCAAGTTAGCATTTTAATAAATATCATAGGTTTTCTTCTTAGATCTCATGATATTTGATGTAATTTTATAATTAAATTCTTGTTTGGGCAAGGAATTTTTCATAACCACCCCCACACACACACACACACACACACACACACACACACACACACACACACACTCACACACACACACTCACACTCACACACACACTCACACACACTCACACTCACACACACTCACACTCACACACACTCACACTCACACACACTCACACTCACACACTCACACACACTCACACACTCACACTCACACACTCACACTCATACACACTCACACACTCACGCACACACTCACACACACTCACACACTCACGCACACACTCACACTCACACACTCACACACTCTCACACACACTCACACTCACACACACTCACATGTGAGTGTCTTCTTGTGTGAGAGATGAATGAGTTCAGAAGGGCAAAACTTGCCCGCAATCACCAAAGCAGAGGGTCTGTGTGTCTCTTATTTCTGTGTGTGTTTATTTACATACTCGTCTTTTCACAGTTGCATGTATAGAAAATATGCGTTGATCAAATTCTGCCCTCCCCGCCCCTCTCATGCTCTTCCTATCCCACTGAAACTGCTTCCCAACAATTTCCTCCCTCGACTTCTCTGTGTCCCTTGCTTTGTGGTGCACTGTTCCGTCTAGGTTTATAAGGCTGTCATTGCAGTCACTGGATGGCATCATTACCTGTCGGGAGAGACCCTGGATCTCTGCACCGCTGACCACACCCACGGTATGAAGAGGAGTAGGATAAAGAGGACAGGAGAGGGAGCTTCTCCTTGTCTCTAGGGGTTCAGCCAGTTCTTGGAAGCATCTGGGATCTTGGTGGCTCGGAGTGCTGGTGTGAGTGGTTTTCATTGTTATCATTTATAATATACCATCAATAACCATATCTTGTGTATGGTTTGTGTTCCTTATCCATTTCCTGTCCAAAAACTTATAGAGCTTATCAAAGCTGAGGACAAAACAAGCATCATACTTGTTCTACAGAATGCTACCTTCCTAGGCAAATACACGCAAGCAATTAAAAACTTTCAGGTTGCAGGAATGAACTCCCCTTCAAGAAAAAAGTTGACATTCAATCCTGGCTCAGCTGCCAATAGTTGCCCCAGAAAAACCATTTAGCTGCTCTGGGCCACAGTTACAGCATCTGTCAAAGCCAAATCAATAGTATTTACTGAGTGGCCACAAGGCACAAGGACCCCCAAGTGAGGCTCTAAGGTTGTTGAGGCAGAGTCAAAAGCTTTACTCACCAAGAACTCATGCTGTAGCTGAGCAGCCCTGAGACTCAGGCCAGGCAATAGCAGCCAGAGGACAGAGCAGTTGCCTGTGTCTGGGGAGGTAACATTTGAAGTAGGAGAAGGAAACTCATATGTGTGTAACTGAATCATCAGGATTTATATCTGGGGGGCTGGAGGCAATGGTTTCCAAAGCAGTAGCTGAAATTGGCTTCTCAGGCTGGGTGCTTGGAAAAAATCCCTTCGCTCTGTTTGTTTCTCATTGTTTACACTGAATATTGTCATGTATGTGGTGTGTGGTGTCTGGCAAGCTGATGTGCTCCCTTTCCTTTGCACAGTACATGCTCACACACACACACACACACACACACACACACACACACACACACCATAGCAGGTAATGTTCTTTGCTCTTTTTTCTTAGTGACAAATGGCTACTGTACAGAGACAAGGAAAATGCTGGATATGTGAAGTGAACCTCTCTTCCATACTCAGTCCTGGGTCCATCCATGTTTTAAGGTCTAAAAAGATATTTTTATCTTGGTAATACAAGTTATAATAGAAAATGGTTTAGGAACAAAACTCTACTCATCAAGATAGGATACATAATAGAGAACTTTCTGCCAATTTGCCAAATATAGATGGACTGAACATTGTGGTGCAATACTTACCAGATAATGGTTCTTATTGTATATAGTTTTGCTGTATTATAGTTAAAACCTTTCATTTTTAATTAGACAAAATGGAGAAAATGTTGCAGTATATTCGATCACACTGTGAACCCTGAGTTTGTATTTGTATTAAGTCAATAAAATCAGCATTGGCTCAGGAGGCAAAGCCAGCAACTAGTTGACAGAAAGTAGCTATAGAAAATCCAACGAAGTCTGGAAGATAGACAGACTGACAAACAGGAAGTAGTACGGAGGGACTTTGAGTGTGGCGGTCTCTTTTGGGTTGGCAGAGGAGAAGGATGCTCTTTCTGAGATGCCAGCAAAGAGAAAAGATGAGCTGGTTGCTCCTCAGCCTCTCTGAGCTAGCAGGTTTTCACTGCAGCCTCTGACTCCCAAGTCTTGTTGACAAATAGAACAAAAGATATTTAGTTAAAACTACAGTTAGTAGCAGCAGCAGAGGCAGAACTGGCAGGCTGTAAAAGTCCCGCTTAGCCACTGCCTGAGAAGGGTGCCAGTAAGTGTGGGGCCATGATTACTGGCTCGATAAGTACAGCACTGGGTTCAGGATCAGCGGCTGTGCTGGAGGAAGAACAAGCAAATATTGAGCAAAGCGGTCAGAAGTTCCTACACCTGTTGAGCCTCCGAGCTATGGAAATTAAGACTATTAGGCAGCAATGGTCTTAAATGAAACGATGACAGAAGTCCTGGACAGGGGTGTAAATACGGTGTGAGAAATGCACTTCTTACAACGAATGTGAAAAGCTGGAGATGCAGCCAGTGGCTGCTACCTGAGGTGTGGCAGAGAGAAGCCAACCATTTCCTATCAAAACGGCACTCCGTAGATGCAGGAGTAGGGTCATTTTCTAGGAGACCCCACCAGAGGTGTCCACGAGAGGCATTGGAGAAATACGGTTGAGGGGCCTGAGTGTCGGCAGAGAGGGAGTGTCACAGAACTAACGTCAAAGATGAGGAGCCGAGAACAACGGGTGAAGCAGACCTTTAAAGAGACCCTGGTGGAGCAGTGACAGAGTCATCACCGTCAGAGAGAAGCTGAAGAAGCTGGGGTGTTGACGCTCACGGTAAGCACACGTTTGAGGTGAATGTGTAAGCAGGTGAAGGGTTTGGGGCCCCGAGTTCACCCAGTGAAGTTAATATTAGTGTGGGGGCTGTGGGAGGGATGCTCCAAGGTTTAAAAGCTCCTGCTACCTTGCTACAGACAGAGTTGGGGTTGTCTCAGTCACTTTCCTTTTGTTGTATTAAGACACCATGACCAGCTCAACTTACAAAAGAAAGCCCTTGATTGGGGCTCACAATCCATGGTCAGAATCCATGACCATTGTGGTGGGGAGAGCGGCAAAAGGCAGGTTGGCATGGCCCTGGGAAGTCACTGAGAGTTTGTATCTTGAGACACAACTGCTAGACAGAGAGAGAGAGAGAGAGAGAGAGAGAGAGAGAGAGAGAGAGAGAGGGAGGGAGGGAGGGAGGGAGAGAGAGAGAGAGAGAGAGAGAGAGAGAGAGAGAGAGAACTGGGAATGAGATGGGCTTTGAAACTTCAAAGGCCAATAGCCAATGTTACACTTCCTCAAACATGGCCACGCCTCCTAATCCTTCCCAAATAATTTCACCCACTGGGGACTAAATATTCAAATACATGAACCTGTGTGAAGCTGTTCTCATTCCTATCACAACGGGATCCTACTGCCCACTTCCAAGTACCTGCACCAGGCGGCTCACAACCCTCTGTAACTCCAGCCCCTCGATATTTGACTCCGCTTCTACATCAATGTCTCTATAACATGTCCTCTTTGGGCAACCACACTTACTTATGTCACACACAGACATACACACACACCACACACACAAACACACACAGAGAGACACTCACAGACACACACACAGACACATACACACACCACACACACACACCACACACACACACAGACACACACACACACCACACACACAAACACACACAGAGAGACACTCACAGACACACACAGACACACACACAGACACATACACAGACACACACACACACACAGACACATACACACACCACACACACACCACACACACACCACACACACACAAAGACACACACACCACACACACACACACACAAAGACACACACACATATTACACACACACACCACACACACACAGACACAGACACACACCACACACACACCACACACACACAGACACACACACACACCACACACACAAACACACACAGAGAGACACTCACAGACACACACAGACACACACACAGACACATACACAGACACACACACACACACAGACACATACACACACCACACACACACCACACACACACAAAGACACACACACACACATATTACACACACACACCACACACACAGACACATACACACACACACCACACACACAGACACCACACACATACATTACACACACACACCACACACACACAGACACAGACACACCACACACACACACACACACACACAAAGACACACACACACACATATTACACACACACACCACACACACAGACACATACACACACACACCACACACACAGACACCACACACATACATTACACACACACACCACACACACACAGACACAGACACACCACACACACACACACACACACACACACACACACACACACACAAATAACAAGTGGAGTAAAGAGGCATTGTAAGGTGTTTTCCAACTTTGTGTATCCCGGGACTGGATATATTACAAACACTGATTTGAATATTTGAATGGTTTGTGAGTTTCTGGTGACTTTTTTCCCCTATAAATTTCCTTACAGTGCCTGATTTGAAGAATGTAAGTGTCACAGAGCAGAAGCTGTCTGACCAGGGAGAGGACTTGGTCTTAACAGTAGGGTAGCTTAGTTTCCTTCCCCCCCCCCCCCCCCGCTGCACACAGCAGGAGATTCCAGAATGAAATGCCCAGTGCTGTCCTATCTCAAAGCATGGCCCAGAGTTGCTCTCACTTGCATAGCAGTAAGGCCTGGCTCGTTAAAAACAAAACTCTAATGAGTGCTCCTGTGTGGTCATGGCATCTACAAGGTTGGAAGGTTCTTGAACAGCCCGTGGAGAACAGTTTCTGGGGCATCAGCGTCTCTGAGGCACCATAAATCCCCAGCGATCTGCTTTGGATCAGAGCGTACTGAGTGGACCTCAGCTGGACAAGGCCCGCAGGAGATTTAAGGGATTAATAACTCTCACTTCCCCCCGTCTGTCTGCATGATGACACAGCTTGCCGATGTCGGTGACACACCCAGCACCCCTCTTTGTTGACTGGGGTTAAATTGCCTCTTCCTTCCTCCCGTGGTAGTTTTCGCTGGGTCTCCTGTCAAGCTCACACTAATTTATTTGTTCGAGTCTGCCCCATCCAGTTTTCCACAGAGGTTACAAAATTAAAACTTGTCAGTTCCCATAACTACCTGACCTTTTGGATTGGAAAAGTTCAGAGACTGGCCCTTTGGGGCTGCACAGTAATTCTGCCAGGAGCAGCTGTGTGGCCTCCAAGAGTCAATGTAAATATTTTAACAGGTAAATAATCAGCCCTAGAGCTTGGTCCAATAAACTGCAAATGTGATGCAGGGCACAGGTTAGCCCATGCAGAGTTGTGAAAGGAGGTGTAACTCATCTGCCAGACTTCTTGTCTGCCATGCGTGTAGCCCAGGGCTCATTCCCGGAACCTCACAGTGCAGTTTCAGTGCGTGCACCTTTAGTCCTGGTCCTCAGAAGTTCAAGGTCATCGTTGCATAGGTAGTTTGAAGCCAGTGTTGGGCACATTCCACTCAGGAAAGCGCCAGGATGGGCCATTTATACAATGAAATCTTGTCAGAAGGGGAGCTCATCAGTGGGAGAAATAAATTCTGATAATAGTGTTTGAAGGGGCCTACAGAGAACAAATGCGGGCGTGGACAGAGACTGCTATGACTCCTGGGCTCTGCAAGTAGGCTCTCTCAGTTCCTTGGTCAAATGTAATCTTTTAAAGGGATGCGAAAACAGGTTTTTTTTTTTTCTTTCTCATTGTCTGAAGTTGAGAAATGTTCCGTCGAGAGAGCGAGGAAAAATAAGCGTTGAGTTTTCTGTGTTCTGGAGAAGCCCGGTTATCAAGAGGCCTGGATAGATTGGAAGTTATTGTGGCTAAGATCTTTGTCAGGAAAGTTTTTATAAAAATAGATATGTGCAGGAAGTCAGAATGTAGAATTCAAACTTACTCAGAGGTGGCTGGATTGTCAATAGAGACACTGGGGCCTCAGTAGGGACAGAAAGGTCTTAAACACACACAGCAGCAGTGAGTGGGGTAACCACAGTCAAGATTCTACTCCAAACTAGGTGCAAAAATTAATTTAAGATGGTCTTAAGGACTAAATAGAAAAGATAGCCTCGTGGCACTTAGAGAAAGAAGTGGTAAGTCTTCCTGACTTTGGATCTGGCAAAGCATTCTTTGACATGACACTGAATCATAAAATTCAGAGAAAAAAGAGAAACAGTACTATATCAAAGTGAAAATCCTGCCTACAGCGTGGATGTGATTACAAAAGAGGAAAGACAGGTCAAAGATGGAGAAGGGAATGGAAACCATATGTTTGACTTTATGCGGACATATGACCTGATGCTTAGGTAGGAAAGGTATTCTGAGAGCTCACAAACAGGGATAGCTCAGTGGGTAGTGTCATGCTGAAGGGCATGAGGATCTGAGTTCAGATCACAACTGCTTGGTCATGCGTACTTTCCCCATGTGGGGAAGTGGAGCAGGGAAAGGAGGCTCTCAGGAGCTGGTCAGTCCAGCCAGCCGAGGGGTTTCAGCTTCAGTGAGAGGTTCTGTGTGAGGTCAGTGAGGTGGATTAGCTGGGGAAAGTGTTTGTCACTAACAACCATGACCCACACAAGCATGTGTGAGAAATCGCACGTGTGCGCGCACACACACACACACACACACACACACACACACACTTACACACACTCATACACATACACAATACACTCACAAACACACTCTTACACACACACACACATACTCACACACAGACACAAACACATACTCACACACACATTCACACACGCATACACACACACACACACACACACACACAACCTCACATACACACATTCACCTAACACATACACACATACTCACACACACACACTCTTACACACACACTCACACACATACTCATACACATAAACTCACAAACACACACAGACACATAACACACATACACACACACACATTCATGCACACATACACACACTCACACACATAACCTCACATACACACATTCACACTAACACATACACGCACTCACACAAATACACTCATGTACACTCTCTCACACACATAGACACTCACTCACACTTAAACACACATACTCACATACACACATTCACACACAAACACTCACACACACTCACACACATATATACACAGTAACATATACACACACTCACACATTCTCACACAATCACACACATACACACTCACAGACACACATACACACTCACAGACACACACACACACACACTCACTCACACACACATACTCACACACTTATACACATACATACACACACTCACAAACATACACTCTCACACATACATGCTCACATTCACACACACACACACACACACACACACACACACACACACACACACACACATTAAAAGGAAGTATCCCTGCATGTAACAACATATGTAAACCTCAAAACCATTAGCTTAAGCAAACAGAGCCAAGAACAAAGGTTGCATATGGTAAGATTCCATTTCAATACACTATTCAGAAAAGATGAATCTTATGTAAAAGCAGAAAGTAGTTTGCCATTGCCTAGAGCTTAGGAGAGAGGAGGTCAGAAAGCAGCTGTCCAATAGGAGTGAGGGGCCTTTGAGGGGAGGAAAAGCCTTCCAAGCCAGATAAAGGTGATGTTATGTGATGGAGTCGTCTTCTTTTACGAAACTTATTTTATCTTATGTGAAAATCATGTAAGAATTTAAAATCCACATTGTTTACAAATTCTGGTATGGTCCTAAGTTCTACAGAACAACTTGTCTTTTTGGGGAGCATTCAGACTAAACAAGGGAAGGAAGCATGCTTCCAAGGGGTTTGTCTGAGCAAACCAGGCAGCCACTTGTGAGACACTCCTGTAGACACTCTGTCCTATAGAGAAGTCTCACACCCTAAGGCTTTCTCTACACACTCACATTCCCAGGATAGCCCTGGAATACCACCCTGACTCTTTCCTTCACTCCCTGGCAGAACTTAGCTGCACTGTGTGTCTTCTGCTTGAGACTCGGCCAACTGAGAACAGATAGTGATCAGAAAAACCAAATGATGAAGCAATTTCATCCCTGCCCTTGTGAGTCAGTTCTCCCATGCAGTAATCAGACTTGCTCTTCAGGGCTCAGCTCAGCCATTAGCCCCTCTGAGTAGGCTCCCCAGTGTCCTTGGAAGAATCCTTCATTCCCGGTGCTTGCTCAGCATGTTCACACCATCATCCTCATTTCCCCAGGCCATTGTCAAGGCTCAGTGCCTAGTACAATGCCTGGTGCATAAGGAGTATCAATGTAACATGCTTGGATGAAAACACCCTTGCCAGGTCACAGCGCGATGTGTGTGTGTGTGTGTGTGTGTGTGTGTGTGTGTGTGTGTTCACAGAATACGGTTGCTTGTGGAAGACACTTCCTATGCATGCCAATCATCTCACCAGCTGACTGGGCCTGTGGGGACATCATTCTAACTGCCACCAAATCCTTATCCCTTTGAAGAATAAACTCACCTTGAGAAACTAATTAATTCCAGATAATTCTGTCAGTAGAATACTCTGGAAGCTACTTTATGTGAAGGCAGCTCCCTGAATTTGAGGTGGAGGTGGGTGGTGAAAATGTTTGGTCAAGCAGCTGGTTGTTGGAGAACTGAAGAGAATCACTTGACCCTTGATACCTGATTGATTGTGATTCTCTTACCCCAGGCAGGTCAACTAAGACCTTGGAAGCCATCAGTTGTTGGTATCATCGCTCTGTGAGAGAAAATCCTAAAAGCAGGGGCAGGGAGAAGCAGGGGTGTCAAGCCAATCAATGAAGCAGTGATTCTATTCCTATCCCAAACTCGAAGTCCAGTTCTTTAAATTTACTTGTTGGAAGAATTCTGTTAGTGACTAGGAATGTCTGGAAAATGAGGTGAGAGTTTACTGTGGAGAGAGGCTCTTGGCAATCGACATCTCACAGGCACAGAATGTGGAGGCTGAGGCTGAGCCTATACATGACAAACTGGCACCGGCAGTGGTTCACGGAGCTCAGGAAGGGCCAGCTCACCCCAACCAAGGTGTAAGGTTTGAAATATCCCTCTTTCCTTTGGCTTCCTTGCTGCTGCTTACAGCACTATTTCTTCCTAAGTTCCTCCCAATGATCTTGTCATTTTCCTAAGAGGAGGAGCCATGGTGTGTGTGTGTGTGTGTGTGTGTGTGTGTGTGTGTGTGTGTGTGTGTGTGCTCCCAAACGTGAACCCAATTGTTTTCACTGATGACTTACTTGTGTTGGGAATAACCTGTCCAAGCTACAAGAAGCCATTTGCTTGAAACTTTTCTTTACCTCTTTAACTCATCTAGTTGGTTGTCATTAGGAAAGCTATTATGGAGTAAATGTTAACAGAGTGTGACGTTGCAAGAAAATTACAGGAAGTTAGGATTAACCATTCAGATGACAATTACTGGGTTGGCGGTGTTTCTACAGAGTGGCTGCCCAGCCAATATGCAGTCTGACGAAATGGTAAAATCAACACAAAGATAGTCACATGGTGTTACCATGTGATAATTTTAAACCATACCAATGTTCAAACGTTCCTCCTTGACACGAGTTGACCATCTCGCCCTGTTGGTGAACCACCTACTTGGGGATGTAAACACATTTGGCACATTTCCAAAATGCTCATCATGAAGTTGTAGAAACAGATTCTGTAGGTAGAAGGAGAAGTTAGATATCATTTCGCAGTATCTTTTGTAGTTTTCATAATTCCCATCTTCACAAAACAGAAATCTGAGTCTTGATTAGTAGAGGGTATTTTGTCAAACACGCCCTTGCCTTTGAGGCACTTAAGTTTGGGGAACGAATGGTTAATGACCTTCTCAAGTTGAGCCGAATCCATGGGTTTGTAGATGATTTTTGTCCCCAAAGGGTTTAAGGTAGAACTCATGAGACACATAAAAGGCACATCCTCGAATGCTATCAAGCCTCTGACAACAATTTTCTTTTCTTTTTTTTTCTTCTGTATGTTGTTTCTTATGGAGAACTTATTCTGGGTCTCGTTTGTTTCCTGTGGCCTCCTGGCTGTTTCTTGGATCTTTGCATTAGGGTCTTCTCTCCTCCAGCACTTAGCACAGAGATCCCAAGCAGCACAACTGTGTTTCTGAAGTCTGTACTTCAAAGCTAATCCCACGCTTGTTCTCTCTAAGTGCCCAAGCTGTGGCAATCCCCCAACACCATCTCAAATAATTTTCATGAAGCTGAACTCATTCAGTCATGACTTAAGGTTTGTGTTTTTGTTTTCTACATCTGAAATTCTATTTATAGACCATTTAGTCACATGGGTTGCTGGATTAGAGTCTAATTAGAGCTGAACATCACAATATGGTTGCTCCAAACCTTTGCATGGAGCTCACATGAGGAGGGCCAAGTTAATTGCCTGAGGAGAACAATTAGTTGATCTCTGCAACCCCCCCCATTTGTCTACTGATTTCATCGTATGATGCATTTTCTTTAAAAGCCCCAATCACATTTTATACCTTGGCCACTTCTTCTTGCTTAATGGCAGAGTTTGTGTTGCAACTGATAGGTGTCACATACCATGCAGACGTCTGCTGTCGCTGGGGATTTGGGGCATGGTTTGTGCAGGTTCCAGTCAGAACAATGGGCTATCACCTTACAGTCTGCTGGTGGTATCAGTGTTCAAAAGCCTGGCCTCTCTTCTTGCTCCATTTCTGGATGGACTCCAGGATTCGAATAAAAGAATAAGAAATAGAAATCAAATAGAAATTCAAGCACTGTAGTCAAGGGCAAGTGAAATTGATTTTAAAGGGCTGGCTTCAAGCCACAGACACGGGGAAGCCAGGAAGGAGCCTGTGCTTACAGTCTCGGGAAAATCATAGCAACTGCTGAGGGAGACATTCATAATGGGAAGCAGACCTCTGTGGTTCATTTTTAGCTCGCCCAGTGTGCTGGAAGCTTCGATAACGACACACTCCTGGAAATTAAAGAAAAACTGCTCCCAGAGAAGTTCTGCCTGCCTAAAATGTAGGCAGAGGTACTCATATCAGGGAAAATGAGAGAGGGGAAGAAAACAGCTTATATGCCTCAGCTAAATCGCCCCCCAACCCCGGTGCTTCTTAAGTCAAGAAATCTGCTCTGTGTCAACAGGCTGTCCAAACACAGGCTTTTTAACCTGACCTGTATAAGGAGAGCTGCATTGTAGGAAATTTATGTGGAGGCAACATAGTCTTGTGGCTAGGAGCAGTAGTTGTATAGCTGGAAACGCGGTGTCTAACGATGGCTTTCCCACCTTCTGGCTATAGAAAACTCCTTGCTATCTCTGAGTCTTCATTTCTTCAACTTTAAGATGGGAATCCATAATAGCTTATAAGTGACACACAGACAAACATAAAGTCAGCTGCATATAAAAGATGCTCAAGTCAGTATTTGAATTTAAGATATACATAAAATCTGGCTATATTCTTATTAAATATTAATGTTTTAGCCATATTTTAGTCATTGATTTAATCGCTGTCAAAGTTGTCCCCCTAAAATATCCACACAAAGAGTGAATTTTTAGCCCTAAATAAAGCCAACATAAAAATTAATATCAGTTAAATTATAATTATAAAGTCTAAAGTTTGCATAATAAATCTTTTAGAGGAAAATGAAATAAAAATTTTTGTGGGATTATGGTAAAACCTCAAAGTACAAAAGGAGGCTCTCCACAGAACTGGCCATAGAAAACTCTTGTAAAGCTGGCCTGCTTGAGAATTAAAGTTTTAGGCACACAAAGCAATGAGGAGGGAGAAGTAAGCTACCAAATAGGGAAACATACTTGTAATACTACAAAAGATTACTGCTCAAGCAAGCCCTGAAAAAAAAAATTACTGCAGCCCAATAAGAAAATGTGAGAGGACACTTTGAAGAGGTGTGTTAGCTCAGTTAATGACCAAATGCTGATCACCAATGCTTAGTCCACAGAGCTCTGAACATCAGTAGTCACCAGAGAAACATAAATGACCCTTTTGCCCAACCCAAATACACAGGTGACTAAAGAGGACAAGTTACAGGACAGACAGCAAGGAGAATCACTGAGCGTGGAGTCCATGCAGGGCCAGAGAGAACACCATGATAGAAAGCCACTCAGCAGCATATCAAACTTAAGCCTAGGCACCTGTGGTTTCATTTCTAGATGCTTATTTCACAAGTCATGGGCTTCAAAACGCATGTTTAAGAATGTCCATACTGGGGCTGGAGAGATGGCTCAGCTGTTAATACAGTTTGATGCTCTTCCAAAAACTAGAATTTGGCTCCCAGAACCTGTCATACGGCTCACAAAACCACCTGTAACCCCAGCTCCAGGGGATCCAGTGTCTTCTCTTGCCTCTGTGGAGGCACCTACATATACACAGGCACAGGGCACAGGCACACGCACACGGGTGTGCGAGCACATGCGAGTGCATGCGTGTGCTTGCACGTGCACGCGTGTGCTCGCGCACACACACACGTTCACATAGATTAAAAACAAAATATATCTTCAAAATTATCTATATTAACATTATTATTAACAGCTACACATTGTAATTCAAACAACCACAATTCAAACACAGAATCAAGTAATATATTGCTATGACTCGTGACATCATTCTTCAATGAAATACTCAGCAGGAACAAAAATGAATAGTCTCTCTCTCTCCTCTCTCTCTCTTTCTCTCTCCTCTCTCTCTCTCTCTCTCTCTCTCCTCTCTCTTCTCTCTCTCTTTCTTTCCCTCTCTCTGTCTCTCTCTCTGTCTCTCTCTCTGTATCTCTGTCTCTCTCTGTCTCTGTCTCTCTCTCTCTCTCTCTCTCTCTCTCTCACACACACACACACACACACACACACACACACACACACACACACACAAACGCACGCACCATTGAAAAAGAAACGCTTTAGACCTTTACAGAACTTTGCATTTTGGTAATAAGGAGAAAAGAGCTCATTACCAATGGGGACAAATATGAGTTTTATAGCAGGCAACTGTTTTACACAATGCAATGTCTATTTCATCTTACTATTTTATGTTTATGGGTCTTTTGCCTGCAAGAATGTGTGTGTATCACTCACATGTCTGGTACCCATGGAAGTCAGAAGGACGCTGGGTCTGCTAGAACTGGGTTCCTGCGGGCTGTGAGCTTCCACATGGATTCTGGGAACCAAACCTAGGTCCCCTATAAGAGCAGCCAGTGCTCTTAGCCACCAATTTGCATCTGTTGCCTCATAATGTCATTTTCTTCTTCCTCCTCTTTCTCTTCCTCTTCTTCTTTTACTGTGTGTTCTAAGCATGCCATACTTCATTAATGATTTGTAATCAACATTAGTAGGGCCAATAAAGTTACAAAATGCACTATATAACAACTTAACCCTTCAAGTGTTACCATGGGTCACAAACGTTTTGTTTCTAAATTCTGGGCATACGCATGAGCTCACCTGGGTGCTACTTGGAGGGAAGTGGGTGCTGCCTGTCCTTTGACTTGTCGTTTGCCCCTCTCTGGACACTTCAACAGTGGCTGATATATAGTAGTAATTCAATAAATATTTACTAGATGCATAAATGTATAAATGGCTTGCATTTGATAATTTAAAGGAAAATTAATTTAATGCTGTATTCGAGGACCAGGAAAATGAAATGGGCTCCTTCCCAGGGGGTGTAGATATTATGATTGATCTACTTTTATGTGCCCTCCAGCCAGTTTTTCTCAAGCAGGGTTTGTAATTGGAGAGAGTGATATATGAGCAACAAACCACAGTGGGAACCGGCATGTGAGGCCATGAGAATAAAGGAAATTAATTTCTGAGCCCACCAAGCTATCTCCGTCACTATCACTTAACAGGATGCTCAGGTTCTAGCAAACACAATTCTCAGGCAATTTCTTTGGAAAACAAGAAATCTATTTTCCTATGAGACCTCTCAAAAAGAAGTTGAATGGGGTTTCTTACAGGGAGAAGTCTTACGGTAAATAGAAAATGTTAATAAAAAATAATAGAGAGAAACATTTCAAAGGAAGAGATAGTGGCTTGACATCCCAGATTTCACCCTATCTTGAACAGCTAGAGTGAACTTTCTGGACATTGTAAATTCAACTTAATTTACAATTTGCATGCAACATGTGTTTCCCAACTTACGACTTCATCTAACTTACTCAAGAACATATTTCTCTCTGGATTTCTATGTCAGATTTCTTCTTCTTAAGCTAAATGTGTTCTTTATGAAATGAAACCACAATGCAATAATGTGTCTCTCTTGCATGATAATGTCAAACTCTGTTAAAGATTCCTGGGTGGAGCTCCATGGGTAGATGTCCAGAAATCACAAAAAGCCAGACGTAATAGCTCACATCTGTCATCAAAGTTCTGCAAGATGAGAGGTGACAAGAGAATTCCCAGAAGCCCACTGGTCAGCTAGCCTGACAAATCCAACAATTAATAAGGAAATTTTGTCTCAAAGAATGTGGAAGGCAAACACCAACATCTAAGTTTGTCTTTTGACCTGCATACATGTGCTATGTCATGCATGTTTCCACATTTCAAACACAAATATACATACATACATACACAATACACACACACAAATGATAAATATTTATTCATGCTTGATTTCTAAGGTTTAATCAAACCAATTTTCATCTGGTGAATACAAAATTAAATTAATCTTAATTTTTCTAATAGGTAAATATACATGCTATAGGAACGTGACAGATGCAAAAGCCATTAGATCAGGGTTGGTAGTAATGGATTGCTACATTTTGAAGTTAGCATCTTAGGGGTCAGGGGCAGTTAGACCAGACTAGACTCTGAACCCATGCTCTATTGCTCCGGCTTAGTAGGTGACTGTAGATCTCAATTTCTTCTTTTGCAAAACAAAAATTCTTAAAATTCTTTGCCTGACAGACTAGTTAATATTTGGTTTAACACAGAAAAAAAGATCAAGAAATGGCATTGCTATGATGATCATAACCATCAGCATGAACTTCTCGAAAGCCAGATTCACCAGCTCTCCTGAACAAGCAGTTATTGGCTACTGGATTAGAGCACTTGGCTTTTACTTAGCTCAGACTGAACTAGTTTTGTGTCAATACCCTTAGTATTCATCAGCTGGGAAAGTAGCTATGCTGACTGCCATACTTGACCATGTCTCTTCAAAGCAAGTCATCTCAGTGCTTCATATTTCCATCTGCAAAATGGGGCTAACACCTACAACTCTTGACATCAACAGTTGTTTCCGGATCCCTGCCTGTCTTAGAAACTGGCTGTGGGAAGCAAGCATAATTGGACCGCAAGAGATGGGGAGGTCCTTGGGTTGCTGGTTGGAGGCAGTGGGATGAAAACCATTCTGTCTGATTGGTTGCCTGGAGAACACCAGCTGGCCCAAGACGATAAGAGGATTGTTCTACTCCAGGCTACATTGTAGGCTTAACAAGGACTTGGGCAATAAGCTTTGTAGGCAGTATTTTCACTGGGTGCCAAAGTCTGAACATTTCATCTGGATTCCTGTTTTTATGCATTGCCACACTTTAGAAATTATTTTTATTTCTTCCCTGGAGAAGGTAGTCACAATTTCTCTAGTTATTTCAGGCAATTTGTTCTAAACACAAAGTATTCAACATAGGGGTTTTCTTAGTTGGGGTTATATTGCTGTGAAGAGACACCACGACCATGGCAACTCTATAAAGGAAAAACATTTGATTGGGGTGACTTATATTTTCAGACGTTTAGTCCATTATCATTGTTTGTATTCAGACATCTGTACTGGCCTGTCCTTGGGGTTCTGACAGGATCCGCCCTCAGCTGCAGCTGCTAAGAGCACCACCTGTGCACATTCACTATGTTCCCTTTTAAAAGGGCCCCGCCCACCTCTTATCTCTCTCTTTCTCACTCTGTCTGTTCCCTTCTCTCTCTTTCCTTCTCTCCCCCTCTTGTTCCACCTCTCTCCTTTCTCCTCTTTCCTGCTGCTCCTGTCTCCAGAGGCCAGTCTCCCTTCGTCCCTTTCCACTTTTTACAATCCCTTTCCCTAATAAAAATCCCCTCTGCTTGAACCCACTCACATGGCATCTTTCTCTCACACACCACCTTTCTTAAATTACAATTATCATCATGGTGTTCAGGCAGACATGGTGCTGGAGAAGGAACTGAGATTCCTACATCCTGATCCCACAGGCAACAGGAAGTAAACTGTCACACTGGGTGTGGCTAACGCCTACTCCCACAGTGACACACTTCTTTCAACAAGGCCACACCCACTCCAACAAGGCCATTCCTTCCATTAGTGCCACTCCAATTGGTGGCCATTTCCTTTCAAATGACCATAGGTTTGGAAACATATATGGACTTAACCACATTTGAGATTTTACAGAGATGCTTATGTTTTGAAAAGACTTAGTGTTTCTTTGAAAATAAATAGTATTTTTGCATGTAGATCAATGTACTATGCCTCAGTTCTGCCTTCTGGTGTCTGTCTTTGTGTTTGCTTGCTTATTTTCCTGTCTTATTTATTTACATAGAGTTTCCTATAGTTCAGTTGGCCTCAAACTTACCTTAGACTTGAATTCACTGTATAGCCAAGGATAGCCCTTGACTCCTCATCCTATTATCTCTACCCTAGAAATACCAAGATTGTAGGAATATGAGATCATAGCTATCCATGTCTTATGTAGGAATATGACAACATATTTATCTGTGTCTCAAATCTTCAGTAGAAAACTCAAGGGTGGAAGTCTGAGCTGCAGAAGCATCTCATCTTTCTCTTGATAAATGGCAGTAACTTCATACTGGAATTGAACACTGAAGTGGGGATTTTTTGAGTCAAGGTTATATGCAGTGTGCATTTTCTTAATATAACACTACATGTTTTAAGGTGGTATTTAAAATATTTGATGAATAATTTGATAAGTAGCTTTTGAGGAAAGCAGGTCACCCTCCATGTGTGACTAGGTCTCCATCCATCCAATCAGTGGGAAGTCTTAGAAGGAAAGAATTAAGTTTTCATTTTCTACAAGGCTGAACCTAAAACTTGCTCTTTCTTTCTTGTTCCTCAGACTTAAGACAGTGAAGTCAATTGTTATCTGAGCTGTTTTACCTATGCCTCCCCACTCCTCTCATGTCTGAGTGCATGTTCCATTTTCCTCCTGGCTGATGGAAGGATCTTGCTCCTACAGTCTGTGACACCATTGTTACGATAAATCTTTCCGCCATGTGGGCAGCCAAAATAATACACAGAGATTATATTAGGTACAAATCCTGCTTGGCCAATTACTAGGATTTTTCATCTGATAGCTCAGTCTTAATTATCAGAAATCTATATATTTTATAAGACTAATCTTATTGGATACCAGTGGCAAGCGTCCTGTCTTCCCGGGCTGCTCACATGGTGACTCTGGAGGAAGAGAGAAGGGGCCCCACTTCCTTCTTGCCCTTGTTTATGTATGAGTCTCCTTGCTATGTCACTTCCTGCCTGGACCACCACTTCTTTACTACATTTCCCAGAATTCTCCTTGACTCCTAGTCCTGCCTAATTTGCTGCCTCTTTGGCCAAACAGTACTTTATTTATCATCCAATAAGACACACACATAAACAGAAGCACTTCTCCCCAACACACCATGCTCCTTTTTAGGACTGTTTGGAGGGGACACCCCAAAAACACCTTTTCTCATGGAGTGCACCAATCTCCCCACAAATTCATTTTCAAAAATTACTAGAAAAGTCATCACTTTGCATTTTCAAGACCATGGAACATTCCTTATCCATGAGGCCTTGTCTGGCAAATTTCTCTGGTGGTTTATCTGAGCATTGGACAGTGTGGGGACAAACACTCTTACAATGTGGTAAGTGGAGTAGTCTAAAAGGTGAGTGTTCTAACTGCTTTCCTGTGCTGTGATTAACACCAGGACCAAAAGCAACTTGAAGAGGAAAAGGTTTACTTCATCTCATAATTCTCAGGCCACACTCCATCACTGAAGAAAGTAAAGGCAGACACTCAAGGCAGAAATAGGGAGGCTGAAACCAAGGCAGAAGCAATGGAGGCGTGCTGCTTACTGGCTTTCTCCCCATGGCTTTCTTGGACTGACTTCTCATACAACCCAGGACCACCTTCAGGAGTGACATTACCCACAATGGGCTAGGCCATTCCAGATCAATTGCTTTTCAAGAAAATGCCCCCCAAGTTGCTTACAGGCCAATCTTATGAAGGCATTGTCTAGAGTTGCTTACAGGCCGATCTTAGGAAGGCATTTTCTCAACTGTGATTCCTTCATCACAAGTAATCCTCACTTTCCACAAACTGACAAAATTGCCTTCATGACAACAGTCCTCTTGTGGACGTAAAACACCTATACAACACTATTAAACAATAAACTTTCTTGTTCATTGCTGAGGTCTCATATTAATGTCACAGCATGAACATAACTTTAAAAGTTTCAGAGTCTTTAAAATTTTAATACTTTAAAAGTCCAGTCTCTTTCAAAGTTCAAAGCTTTTCTAAAATATACAAAGTCTCTCAACCATTGGTTTCAAACAAACAAACAAACAAACAAAAAACCAAGTTAAATATTTTCCTATCCCAAGAGGGAAGAATCAGGGCACAGTAACAATCAAATAAAGCAAAATTAAGACCCAGCAGTATAAAGTCCAGTGTCAGACATCTGGGATTTACAGTCTTCTACGCAGTTCCATCGCTGAAGCTTTACCCTTTACAATACACAGCTCATCTATAGACAGAGGCCTAGATCTCTATAGAGTGTGGGGGCTACTTACTGTGAAAACCGAGAGGCTCTTTAATCTGTGAATTTAAATGCAGATATGACATTAAGGGTAGGATAACCCAGGAATGCTAACTCATCGCTTGCTCTTAATTAGATCATGTACGTCTTTACTCTTTGACAGATGCAAAGAATTTCAAATTATAATTAAACTTCCTTATCCCTTGTGAGGAGGTGGCTTCTTATTCATTTTACAGATGGGTGAACTGAGGCCAACAGAAGACACAGTTCTGAAAGGGGACTTGCAAATCTATGATAAAACATTAAGGAAATCCCCATGGTTCTCTGCTCCTTGGGGCCTGAAAGGCCATCTTCTCAGAGTTCTGGGTCTAGAATGTCAAAAGAAAGAGTTGGGGTTGAAAACTTACACTCCCATGCAGGCATAAAAATATCTAAAGAAAGTTAGGAAAAGGAATAAAAGTGAGATTGTGGGTGGGGTGAGGTGGGGTGGCAAGGGTGTGGTCAAAGATGACAGTAGTCAGAGAGGTAGGGACAGATGGGGATGGGCTCCTTGGACCAGTTTATGGATTTTTTATGAGAGAGGAAACCTCTGAAGGGTTTTAGTTAATGAGTAATATGTTCTGAATTTTGTTTAAAACCAAACAAAACAAGCAAGCAAATAAACAAAACTTGCACCCTGTCTTCTCTGATGAGAACAGCCTGATGTTGAGACTAAAATCCAATGACATGAAGTCAGAGAGAGGACACCGAGGGTCACATGATGCTGCAATTTGAGAAGCAGAACGGGCACAGAGGGTATGGTGAAGGACGGCAGGACGGCAGGGTTCCTGGTGTATTTGGGAACTTGTTAGGTGAGTTCTGTGTGAATACAAAAAAAAAAAAAAGACAAATCAAGGATCTTAGGTCTCCTTCTGAAAGCTATTAAAATGTCATTATCTCATTTACAGTACTGTGGAACTCCTGGGATTACAGAAGGCTCTGGTAACAAGTCAAGAAAGAGCCGAGGAAGATGATGGAAGCTAGGAAGGATGAACTATAGTAAGTCAGATGAGTGAAGTGACTACAGCAGGGCAGGGAGAGTCAGATTCATGGAAGGGGAGAAGATGAGTTCATCAGTGGTGGATTCTCTGTCTAGAGAAAGCTCTGGTCCCCAGACAAGTCATCATTAAAAACCAGTTTCACTCTGTTTTCTTGGGGAGTACAGTTAGGGAGTTGTGGTAACAGTGATTTTTAGTAGCTGCATGATTTTTTTATGAGACTTCTAGATCTCATGGAAGACAATATCTATGGTATCTACACTATACTGTCCTTGGATCTCCCAATCTGAACAGGAAGTGAGTAAGGAAAATGTTTGGTGATAACAGACCAGAAGGAGTGAGTGCAAACATGGATGATGAGTGGTGAAGGGCTGTTTGGGATGTAAGATGTTCACCACCCTTTTTGCAATGACCACATCCTAGAAGCAGACTGCATTAACTGGGTGTTTCGCCTTTGCCTCAGTGCGTGTGATAAATACATTCATAAATTGCCTTTGTATTTTTAAGGCATAGTATGAGGATCCTCAGGAAAATCCTGCAAAGTGCCTCTAACTCCTCTTAAGAGTCACATGGTGTTTGGCCCCCAGATAAGCTTAGAGGATTACGGATGTTAATGTTACACACGTTTCCATGATTGAGGTGTGTTAAAGTCAATGCTCTTCATATGTGTCTGGGTGGTCATGGGAGACAGACGAAAAATACACACTTTCCTTCTTTGAAGTCCTTTGTTTAGGAAGATTGTCATCTAGCTTTGCATACAGAGACTCATCCCTTGTTTCCCAAATAAATTGGAAGCAGCATCCGAAAAAAATTTGCCTTGAGCCTTATAAGATAAGGCATGGAGAGGTCACTAATAGATTTCATGGTGGGCATCAGTCTTTGCCCCAGGAAAGGTTATTAAAAAGGATCAGGCCATCCCTCCAGCCTGTAGAAGCAATTCCCTATTACTATTCAGAGTAGCTTGATTGTTGAAGGAGATAAAATCTCTTTGTATCTGTCCTTGTCATTCAGCAGGGACAGTTCAGAATACCCAATAGCTGAACACAAGAGCTGAACCCAGTAGGTCATATACTGTAATTTCCATCCCAGTGCAATTAAAAACATGAAAACCACCCATCTGGGAAGGTGAGGATTTCTTAATTTTGGGAGTCATAAATCCATCACTTCAGCTTTTGCTTTCATATCCATTGACCCAGATGATCCTACCAAAGGCCCAGGGCAGAATCCAAGCAGCACTGCCATGTGTCTGGTGATCTGAAGACACCAAGGGGCAGACGGAAACCTAAGCTGAAGCCCTGGCACTGTCACTATCAGCCTCAGGCAAAAAGTCATCTCTCTGGAGTCCACAATCAGTGCTATCCACTCTTTGTCTTACAGGATTTGGGAAGGTGAAAGTGAAAATGCCCTGAAATAATTTGAACAAGAACGGGCTTTTTTGCTGTTTACTGGAAAGAGAAAAGAGAAAGATTTGCGGATAATTTTTGAGAAAAAAGGAGAGGCAGGAATCGGCTCAAGATTAGGAGAAGTCTGCATGAAGAATGTCACAGAAACAAGGCGGAAGAGAGAGCAGGCTAGCTATTCTCTGGCTAACCATAGCATGCAGTCTTCCAAAAACGCCCCCTACTGATCTGTCCTCCTGGCCTCCACGTCCCTGGCTACCTGCCCTCATGGTTGCTAGAGGCTCTGACAAGCTGCTCCCACTGAGCAGAAACAGACAAGGTGATGGCATTTCTTCTGAGCTCACACCGGAAGACCGGAAGACCGTGCCTTCCATCTGGCTGACACTTCCTCGCTGTGATGCTCACTTTGGGGAAGACAGATGTGAGCGAGACTGTGATCTGTCTGGAGAGACACACATGCAGTAAGGAACCCAAGAACAGGGCTGGCCCGCCAACAGCTCTGGAGGATTGGGGTCCAATCGACTGCAAGACCCTGTCACCCACAGACTGCCCCGATCGGAAGCAGATCCTGCTTCCCCAGGTCTGCAGAAGATGCTACTCCAGGAGGGATCTTGCCCGCGGCTTTGACGGGAAGGGAAGACAGCAGCGCCGGGTTCACCCACACCACATTTGATAACAAACGCAAGCTGGGAAGAAGTTCCCGTAATTTGGGATAATTTCTGTGACAGTCGATAACTAGTGTACTGAATAACTCGGGATGGTCTTTGGAGAGTAGGACATGAAGACTTTTCCATGATGAACTAGGAAGTTATTCAACATGTGAATTTTCTCCCACGGGAAAAACAATGGCTACTGATTCAGAACTCACTATAGTGTGAGCGGATCGGCACTTTCACCAGCTCCTGCTGGGGACGCGGGGGCAGTAGACGAGGAAGAGGAGGAGATCGCTAAAGCGTGCAGATGTGTGCACTCCACTCGTGTATTTGTATGTATGTCTGTGTGTACACGTGTGCATTCGTGTGTTTGTGTGTGTGACGTGTGCGTGTGTGAGATGTGTGCATGTATGGTGTGTGTGTGTGTGTGAGATGTGTGCATGTGTGGTGTGTGTGTGTGATGTGTGTGTGTGTGTGATGTGTGGTGTGTGTGTGAGATGTGTGCATGTGTGGTGTGTGTGTGTGATGTGTGTGTGTGATGTGTGTGTGATGTGTGTGTGTGATGTGTGTGTGTGTGATGTGTGTGTGTGTGATGTGTGTGTGTGATGTGTGTGTGTGTGGTGTGTGTGTGTGTATGTGTGTGTGTGTGTGTGTGTGATGTGTGTGTGAGATGTGTGTGTGTGTGAGATGTGATGTGTGTGTGTGTGTGTGTGTGATGTGTGTGTGTGATGTGTGTGTGATGTGTGTGTGTGATGTGTGTGTGTGATGTGTGTGTGTGATGTGTGTGTGTGATGTGTGTGTGTGATGTGTGTGTGTGATGGTGTGTGTGTGTGTGTGTGATGTGTGTGTGTGATGTGTGTGTGATGTGTGATGTGTGTGTGTGTGTGTGTGTGTGTGTGATGTGTGTGTGTGTGTGTGTGTGTGTGTGTGTGTGTGTGTGTGTGATGTGTGTGTGTGTGTGTGTGTGTGTGTGTGTGTGTGTGTGTGTGTGTGTGTGTGATGTGTGTGTGTGTGTGTGTGTGTGTGTGTGTGTGTGTGTGTGATGTGTGTGTGTGTGTGTGTGTGTGTGTGTGTGTGTGTGATGTGTGTGTGTGTGTGTGTGTGTGTGTGTGTGTGTGTGTGTGTGTGTGTGTGTGTGATGTGTGGTGTGTGTGTGTGTGTGTGATGTGTGTGTGAGATGTGTGCATATGTGGTGTGTGTGTGATATGTGTGCATGAGTGAGATGTGTGCATGTGTGGTGTGTGTGTATGATGTGTGCGTGTATGGTGTGTGGTGTGTGATGTGTGTGTGTGAGATGTGTGCATGTGTGGTGTGTGTGTTTGTGTGGTTGTGATGTGTGTGTGCATGATGTGTGCATGTGTGAGATGTGTGCATGAGTGAGATGTATGTGTGCGTGTGTGTGTGTGTGTGTGTGTGTGTGTGTGTTTGTGTGCGCACACGTGTGCATGTGACCTGACCTGGAGCCTGTTGCTCTAGGGAAGCTGTTTCAGGTAACCAGGGCAGGGCTGCCATGTGCTTGGCTGAGGTGGATGTTTTGTTTCGCTTCCTTCTGCTGATCCTAAACTGGAGCGGAGTGAGAGTCAGTGGAACACGCGTTCTCTCTGGCATCCTGGGCACTGTGACTAATGTCACGGGACCGCTTACATAGCTTCCTAGCTTGTCAAGAGATAGCAAGCCAGCCCCTCGCGGGCGTAGGGAATGGGGCGGGCTGAAGCAGCCTGTGGGCAGGCCGTCTGTGTCCCTTACTCAGTTTGCCTTAGAGAGGGGAGTTTGAAAGCGTGGCCTGCTGAGCCACAGTGACGTGGACCGCAAGTGGGCTTGACGCTCGCCGGCGAAGGTGTGAGTCCGTGTTTAACTGCTATGACGAACAGCACAGCTCCGCAGGGGGAAGGACTTATTCTTGGCTCATTTTTCAGTCCATCCTTGGCGGGCAGAGCATCATGGCAGAGAGGCCAAGACCTAGGGAGCTCACTCCGCGGTAGGCAGGACGCAGAGGGGGACTCGGGACGGTGCTGACACACGCTCCGTGTTTCTAGGCAGTGATCTGCTTTCCACCTGCAAATTATCCAATCCAGTTATGAGGCCGGCAGTGAATCAGCCCATTGAAAAGACCGGGACTTTGTGAACTTTGATTCCCCGAGAGCCTCACCTCTGAACAGGGCTACCCTGGAAAATAATTTTTAACCCATGAGCCGTTGCGGGGCTACAGCGTTTAGTACCCAGCACAGACCGGGAAGAACTGGGAGAAGTTAGGATTCTCTCAGGACCTTTGGGACTACAGTGGGAATGGCTGGGTCACACTGTGCTTCAGAAATGGGCACCCATGGCCAACCATTGTCACTCTTCCAACTGCTCTGGCCTCCTGTACCCCATTGCCTGAATATGGAAGCTCATTTGTGAAGCATTTTCCCTGAGATGCCCTCTATGGGTTTCCATGTGTTTTGTTTGGCTCTCTGTCCACAGAGTCAGCATTTCTGTGAACTCCGACCACTGAGGTGATTTTATTCTTGAGTCCGTCTCAGGAGAGTCCATTTCTTACAGTCTGCATGAGTAGATTAGACCCTTTTCATATAAATAATTTTTCACAGTCTGACGTCGAGAGGCTTTTTCTTCCTTTGCTTTACCTGCTGCTTAAATTTAAAAAAAAATGCCCTCCAAACAGAAAGAAAAAAAAAAAGAATGTTTCAACTTTTCTCTATAGGGCAGAAGTCTACACTGGACCAACAGTCCTTCTTAGTAAGTGGCGGCAGCTTTCAGGCCCTGGGGCTGGGATAATAGCAACAGGGCTTGTAATCTTCTCCTGTGTTAATGAGGGTCACATCCTACCTGACTCCAGCCTTGTGCACAGAGTTTAAGCAACTCTGCCCTTAATTAGCAAGAGCTGGGGAAGGGAGAAGCCTGTACCTTTAAAAGTAGACACAGCTGTGGTATGAACAGTGCAGAGACAATTATTTGCAGGCCCAATGGCTAAGATGGTTAATTAAAATAGCAATGCTGCTTATAGGAGCGATGACAAGTGGGGGTCCCTTGTTAATGAGAACAGTCACCGTTTACGCTCCCTTCTCCCCTTACTCATCAGGAAACAGCAGAGCAGAGTCCCCAGGAGACTTCAGCTCAATTAGGCCCCACAGGCAATGGGAGCTGCCACAGGCCTGGGTGAAGAGGAAATTTAACCACCTAATTTGGGAGGGAAGCAGAGAGGGCATGGTCTTTAATGGAATATGCCAATAGCACTTCCAGGTTCACACATGATGGGAAATGCCTCTTAAAGCTATCTTCGAAGAGGCCGAAAGATGTGTACTTTCAAGTCACACAGAACTGTTAAGATTCTGGTTATAGAGATGATGCTACCAGACATTTCAGAGTCTTTGTTTTCTCGTTGAAACAAAAGGAACAATGAACTTATCAAGGGCCATTTGAGAGTATGTGATAAGTGTGTGTGTGTGTGTAGTGTGTGAATATATATATTATATATATATATATATATGATATATATATTGATATATATGTATGTAAGTATATATATACTGCATAATGATAGACACTATACATTTGCATATAGTATATATGATTACACATTGCTGAAACAAACACAGTGTTACTACCTTGTGTTCCAACACACTTGCTCTAATAGATCCTATTACTCTGTCATCTCTTATCGAGTCTGTTCTCATAGTGGACAGTAGTCCACAGTTTGTCCCTACCTACTGACACATTGAAAATTCCTGTCCCAATCCCAGACTTTCTTAAACATTCTGGATTACAGCTCTTAAGATACAGCCTCTTGGGGAACAGGGATCATTTCATTTTTATCTTGTCTATTATCTCCCTGTCAATCTCCTCATCAGTCCTTAGTTAATACATCTGAGTTGAATATCACTCTTGCCTCAATAAAGGAGGGTCATCATGGCTAAGACCTGCCCTTTTTAGATAGCTGTACTTGCTATCATCTTTTTATTGTTTCTTTAGTGACTTCATGGAACAGGCTGGACATAAGCAGGGACAAAGTTTACATAATCTATCTAATGGTTCACTTCAAGAAATGGGCAATACTAAAATCTAGGTCTTCCAGTTAGCTTCAACTTGACACAACCTAGAAACACGTGGGAAGAAAGACTGAAGTGAGAGAAACATCTTGGCTGTGAGAATGTCTGTGAGAGAACTGTTTTGATTTTAACTGATAAAGAAAGGACTAAGTGACCATGGGTAGCACCATTCTCTACTCAGAGGGTCCTGAACGGTGTAACAGGGAGAGAGCTAGATGGAAGCAGGCAGCCTCTTCTGACTGTGATAAGCTTGTGCTCTGAGTTCCTGTCAAATGGGCTAGGACATGGGAATGCCTTTTGTCCCATAAGTTGTTTTAGTTACTGCACTTTATCACAGAAGCAGACCTGACATTAGAACACAAAACTGAAGTATTTCTTATTCTTCTGTCAATCACTAATGTTTGCATCTTACATGTCAGTTACAAACATTTCAGTTCTTAAAACAATCACATAAACAACAACAAAACCAAAGGCATACTGTTTTCTATTTGCCCAGATCAGATGGGTTCCCCTCACTGAGTCACTCTCCTTTAGTCATTCAAAACTGGAGAGTTAGCTGGGGCACCAGACATCCCTTGGGGAATGGTTAGCTGCTGGGATGAAGGAAAGACAAGTTCTTCTTCTTCTTCTTCTTCTTCTTCTTCTTCTTCTTCTTCTTCTTCTTCTTCTTCTTCTTCTTCTTCTCCTCCTCCTCCTCCTCCTCCTCCTCCTCCTCCTCCCTCCTCCTCCTCCCCCTCCTCCTCCTCCTCCCCCTTCTCTTACATGTTTGTTTTATTTTATGTCCATGTGTGCACCTGAGTATATTTATATGCATCCCATGAATGGAGATATTCATGAAGTCAAAAGAAAGTTTCTTATCTCTAGGATCTGGAGCTGCAGGCAGTTGGGAGCCACCTAGTATGGGTGCTGGGAACCAAAGCCAGGTCCTTTGTAAGAGCAGCAAGCGTTCTCAAGTGGTTATCCATCTTTCAGCTCCTAATGGAGCAGCCTAGGAGAAACACGCCGACTGAATTCACATTTCATTGTGCAGTAAAGTAGGACAGCAACCCTTAACTCCCAGGGAAGGCTCGCTGATATATTGGTGGATAACGACAGTCTCCTCCCGAATGCTGGGATTAAAGGTGTGCGCCACCACCGCCTGCTTAGCCTGCTTTTTTTTTTTTTAATCTAATTTGCTTGAAAAGTGATCATAAACATAAAAGGACAATTTCTGTCCTATTTTAGAAGCAGAGAAAAAGGAAGGATGTCTACAATAGCGTTTGCTTTGCAAGTGATTGTTGAGTAACAAGACATGCTGGAACTTGAACATCCATAGGACATGGTTAGATCCTGGAAAATTAAAAACTTAGCAAGAAGAGAAAATGTGAGTTTTGTCTCTCATTTATACTATTTCCACTGGTTATAAATGTCTTAATCAGGGTTACTACTGATATGATGAAGCATCATGACCAATACAACTTGAGGGGGAAAGGGTTTGTTTGGCTTACATTCCACATTACAGTTTCTCATTGAGACAGTGAGGACAGGAACTCAAACAGGGTGAGAACCTGGAGGCAGGAGCTGATGCAGAGGCCATGGAGGGGTGTTGCTTACTGACTTGCTCTTCATGGCTTGTTTAGCCTGCTTTTTTTTTTTTTTTTTTTTTTTTTTTGGCTTTTCAAGACAGGGTTTCTCTGTGGCTTTTGAGTCTGTCCTGGAACTAGCTCTTGTAGACTAGGCTGGTCTTGAACTCACAGAGATTAGCCTGCCTCTGCCTACCAAATGCTGGGATTAAAGGTGTGTGCCACCACAGCCTGGCTTAGCCTGCTTTTTTATAGAACCCAGGACCACCAGTCCAGAGACAGCACCACATACTGGGCCCTTTTCCATCAATCAAGAATTAAGAAAAAACCCTACAGACTTGCCTATACACCTGATCTCATGGAGGCATTTTATTAGTTGAGGCTCCCTCCTCTCTGACGACTTTAGTTTGGGGCAAGTTGATATAAAACTAGGCAGCAAAGTAAACCTCTGGCAAGGACAAAAAAATTGTTGGACTTTTGTGTACTTATTTGCTAAAAAGAGAGAATTAAATGACTTTAGGGTGATAGACAACCTTATTTTCTCCTAAGGAGAGTAGAGACATTATTTGGTATATACACACTGCCATGAAATAGAGGTTCCAGTGGCTGAGTTCCTAGACCAGAGCTCTGGCAGGATGTTTCACCTGACTTCTCTTTGTATTTCTTCATATTTACAATTTGCTGTGTATGTTCCCACAGTGTTTATAAAAATAAAAAGAATATTTAGCATTATACCTTTCCTTTTAGTTTATGTAGCCTACAGAAATGAACTTCAGTCATCTACTTATCTACTTGGGGTTCTTCTTCTGCTTGTGGCCTAGAGGGAGTGAGGCAGGCTCTGTTGGGAACGTGTTATGTAGTAAAAGAGTTAATGGTAAACTAGGCCAGAGACTGAGGGGCGTGGACAGTGTAAGCAGATGCTTCTCTGTCCCTAAGAACAGCTGATGACTTGTGTTGAGACATGACTTCTTTGTGATGTTTGGAAGGGACAAAAAATACCAGCTTCACTGGGAATCCAGTCATCTGACAGGTAGATGACTGTGTAGGTGAAATGTCACTCTACAGATTTATGACTAGGATAGGTGTGCAGCGAAATCCACAGCAGCATTTAGCTCTCTTTGGTGCATACACTCCATGTTACACTGCCTGTCTGTAATGTTTAACAATGATTGTCAACTTCTCAGGGTCTATACCCACTTGAAGGACAAACACACAGGTATGTAGAAAGACCCATCTTCAATGTGGGTGACACTATTCCTTGGGCCAGAGGCCTGGGCTGAATGAAAATGAGAAAAAGAGCTAAGCACTTCGGCCCTTTCTGGTTCTTGAGTGTACAAAAGCAATGTGATTTTCCATCTCAAGCTCTAGCTGCCATGCCCTCTCTGTTACGACGTCTGCTCAAACTCGGGTCCCCTTTCCTGAAGTGGCTCTTTTCTTCCCTTTTGTCACAGCAATGATTAAGTAACTAATCTGCCACTTTTCTGCCTAGCTTGCTGTCACTTAAGAGGGAAGATCTGCTACATGTTAGTTGAGAGGACTTTGCAATATGACTTGAGCCAAGGATTTCATTGAATTGCATTCATCCTGACAGTCCTTTAGAGTTTCCATTTTCATAGTGGAAATGTAGAGATGAAGACAGAGTTCCTAGGTGTTTACATTTCAATGGAATTCTTAGAAATCCATTAATTTGCCTGTATCTAGAAGAGGCCAGCTGTTTGAAAGAATGTGAGACATATCCCATGGTTATCAAATGAGATTATCACAAATAGATATCAACTTCTTCAGTAGCCTCTTTCTCTAGTGCTCATCTCTAGGTCTGGGTAGGACAGGCTGGGCTCTAGAGTCTTCCTCCAGCTCCAGACTTTCCATATGAGAAGATTCTGAGGACCAGGAAGAGTCTGACATGATACCCGTGGCATATCTATTCATTTTCTAAGTGGCCTCCAAAAACCCACAACATCTTCCCGGATCAGCACAAACCTCTTCCTAAGATCTGTCTGGTCTCAAGGATACCCATTCAGAGGCTGTGTGCTTCACATCAGTGGCATCAGTCATGTCTGAGACGTTGGGCCTGAAGTGCTCACAAACTTGTGGTGAACCACCATATTAAAGGTAGAAACAGGATAAGGTTGGACAAGCACCAGAACTTCTATTGTGGCTAAAAAGGTAGGTGGTCTTGTAAACAGGTTTTCTGGGAGACAATGATGGAACTAGGTGAGAACTTGGCAGTGCCTATGCCTAAGATAGATTTCCTTTTGCTAGCAAGGAGTTAATCCACCACATGCACCCATTTCTGATTGTTTACAGGAAGATTTGATCATGAAAGGCCAATGAGAGTGCTCAGGAGTCTGACTCTCCTTGTCTATCTAAATTACCATCTCAGGAGGTAAAGCAAACCAATTTACCTTGAGGCTTTCATCAAAGAAATCCATAGACAGTCAAGGAACCCATGTTAACAAGATAGTGAGTCCTGAAGTAGGAAAACAAACTAAAAAAGACAAACTTAGAATGAAATGTTTTGCTTCATGATAAGCTCCCATTTAATTCAGGAGAGAAAAAGAGCAAAGATAGCAGTAGGAGAAATGTAGATATTCTGGTTAACCAACTATTAGGTTAGTATTTCCTGTGCTCCAGCATTAGATATGAAAATGCTAAAATGACAGGAAATAAACCCCTATCGCCAGCCTCAGCCACTTGGGCAGACTGACTTATTTTGGGGTTGGCAGGAAGTAGTTAGGCTATCTTGAAAATTGAGTTGAGAACAGTACACAGTTTCCCCAGTGGGCCTGATGCAACATTTTTATGTTAAAAGACAATCACACAAAATCTTTTCATTTGGAAGAAATGGATTTGTATTTACAGTCACAATCTTCTGAGACTTCATTTCTGTTTTAGACACTGTTCTATCCCTGTGAAGAAAAAACATGACCAAGGCAACTATTGTAAGAGAAAACAAGTAATTGGTTGCTGGCTCACCGTTTCTGAGGTTTAGTCCATTATCATCATGGGAGGGAGCATGGAGCTATATAGGCTGATGCTGGAATAGTGGCTGCAACCCTCTGGGATCAGCACTGACTTTGGAAACCTAAAAGCCTACCCCAAGTGACACACCTCCCCCAACAAAGCTACACCTGCTAATCCTTCTAATGTTTTTAAATAGTGCCACTCCCTAATAACTAAACATTCAATATTTGAGCCTGGGGGTGCCATTCTTATTCAAATCACCACACTGTTATGATGGTACCTGAACATCCAATAGAATGTTGGATGTTCTTCTCGACAGTGGTCACTGCAGTGTGAGGTACACCAGATACCTGCAATTCTTTAGTCTCCTCCCCGTTCTCCCTTCTACACTGGGTTGATTGGGGAAGTCCTTCTGTGTATATGTTTGTCCTGTTGGTTAATAAATAAAGCACTGTTGGCCAATAAGAAAGCAAGATAGCGGGGGCTAGGAGTCAAGGAGGACTCTGTAGTAGGGAGGAGTCGCCATGTGAGCCTGGAAAGAGAGGACACATGCCACTGGCATCCTTGATAAGGTAAGTCTTTATAAAATATATAGATTAATGGTATGGTTGATACTTAAGACTGAACTAGCAAATAAGAAATCTTAGTCATTGGCCAGCATCATTGTAACTAATATAAAACTCTGTGTTATTTGGGGGCCCTAACGTGCCAGTGCAACTCAGACGGCTGGAGGAAAGAGTTATCATTATGCTGGGTAAAGAAAACAACTGTGTCCTCAATCAGTGTGGCTATTTTGTGGTAGACATGCCTTACTCTGCAGGATGCCAAGGTCACAGGTGTCCTTAGCTTCATATCGTCTTGGTCAAATACATCCTCATCAATCCAATGATTCACTTTATTAATTTTTCCCCTAAGCCATGTGGAATAATTCTCCAACAATTTCACAAGAATTGAATGTAGGGCAGATTTATCAAGAAGCAAAATGGAGGCTGATCCTATATGGAAAGTGTTAGTGCTATCTTAAGATCAGAAGTCACCAGTATCAAGGCTACACTTCAAAATTACATGACCAAGTACTTGGAAGGACAAAGTTGAGCTAAGAGAAAAGATTTCAGAAGTTGGGAGAGCAAAGGTTGTATAGTAGACTGGATGGGGTGGAGCTCCCAATTGGACAAAGACTTTGAGTGTAGGTGGTCATTAGTTCATGAGTTGGAATTTAGCACTGTCTATTAGATATTTATCAGGAAATAGGTCATAGATTCTAGGGGATTTGTTTAACTTAGCCTAAACATATTGAGTTTATTTTTCCATTGATGTTTTGTCAACCTGATTCATTCATCAAATATCTATAATCTATCTTGATATCTAAATAACTTGATATCTGTATAGATATACATATGTAGATAGATGATAGACAGATAGATATGTAGATAGATAGATAGATAGATAGATAGATAGATAGACCCTCTAGTATGTATCAGGCTCAGTGACGTTAATGAGCAATGAACAAGAAGAAGTTATTTTTTACTTTTGGGATCTTCAGCCTTTGCTACAGAGTCAAAGGTGGCAAGGATCTTCTCTGGGATTAGCATGCAGACATACGAAAGTGCTGGGTGTCAGGATGGTGAGTCTGTGTGAAGTAACAAGGGATAGATAGCCGTTGGTCATGTTACAAGGAGAAGGGAAGACTGTCTAAGCCGAAAGGGTTTAGTGGGGAGCATACACAGATGAGAGACAAGAAGGGTGGGATACGCAAGCTCGCGTGGTTGGAAGCGTGCGTGAGGTTGTTCTAGGGGAAGAGGCAATAGTATTTGCCAGGGTCCAGCTTCAGAACCATGCAGGGATTACTGAAAACACTTAAGTAGTTTCGCTCAGATAGACCCTATGCATTTAGTTTTGCATTTAATAGTGATGATGCCTAATGAATTTTTTGAAAAGGATAAGGGGCAACTCTCAAAAAAAAAAAAAAAAGACAAGACAAAAGAGGGAGGCAATGAAAAGGCTTAAATTGTGACTTAGAAGGTGGTAAAGATATGGAATTTCTACCCATGCTGTACTGAGTCATAGATTAGTGAGTTCAATTCGTGCATACGGGTGTGTGCCACCCACTGGGCCTGGGAAACCCACCAGTGGCCACACTGCCAAAGAAAAGTGAGTCTCCTTTGTCCAGCAGCCTTCAGCTCCTCAGTGAGAAGTGAGGCCCCATGATCTCTTCCCTCCTCCATGTTGAATATTTTTTTTGTAATTTCTCTTTATTATCATTATTATTATTATTATTATTATTATTATATCTTATTTTCTTTTTAAATTTATTAAGTTATTTTTATATTCCAATCCCAGTTCCCTCTCCCTCCTCTCCTCCCCCTTCCTGCACTCCACCCCCCCCACATACCATCTGCCCCTCAGAATGAGATGATGGGACAGATTTAGTAGACTTCCTAGGGGAGGACTTACCCTCTCCAAGGACCATGTTGGAATTTTTAACTGGCTTGATCTTGTATAGGTTTTGTGTGTGGCCTAACCACAGCACTCTTCTCCATCCAATGAGTTTTAAGAAAATCACTAACGATGCCAAAGTGTGCGGCATTGGAATGAGCCTGGAATACACCACACCACACATCTTTTCTAAATTGTTCAGATCTCACTTAAGAATGGCTGTCTCTGTTAGGCAGTGAAGTAAATGAAGACATCAGCAAAGCCGGAGATAAGACTGGTGTTCTGCTTCTATCTGCAGGTGGGGAGCTCTGAGGGTAACAAGGGATCATAGGCTGTGACTCACAGATGTACACAGGAAAACAACCATTAGCAGTAGCTTCTCAGAACAGTAATGTATGTGCTTCTGCTTAAAACTTAACTGGCAGGCATCCTGGGAGTGATGACCTGATTTGCAAGGGTTTAATGACTTCTTGTCATCTAACACCTGTAGGGAGAGACAAGCAAGGCAGGGCATCAGCACCTGGCAGTGCCCTAGATAAAGGAAGCACCATGGATTTGTGAAGGCACTATGTTTCCTGCCCAGGAAATAATTTTCTGTTCTAGCTCTATATTCATTGTCACCTTGATGTTAAAATCATCAGCGATCTTACTCAGAAATAAAATTATATTCTTCAATTAAGAAAAAAATATCATGGTGTCTACTAACAGAGGTTTTTTTTCCTCCATTTTCTTTGTATACACTACAATGAGTTTGGCTGGTCATAAATTAACCTTGGAAACAGTTGCATTTCTGCAGTTGTGATAAAATTTTCATTTCTTTATTATTTTTCCACCACTGAACAAACATTATTCACAGGAACTGCTAACATCCTGAAAGCAAGCTGTCTCCATGGCTTCAAACACTAATTTGTGAGGTCTTAATTTCCTCTTCATCTTCATGTCTTCTTATTTCACATGCAACAACTGTTTGAATAATTTAAACGATCAGATACATGCAAGCATTCCCCAGAACTGTGAGAACTTTAGCTTTGAATGTAATGCTGGATTTCCAGCTCAGGATGGCTGATTTCAGTTGCTGATAATTTACCATCCTACCTCTTTTTGATATGGACATGGTGTTAAGGAGCACGATATGGTATTATTATATATCGAAACCACGGCAATGGTATGACTCTAAAGTCACAGCTCACTTGAAACTTAGAGGGGCCATTACAGCTACACAACTAGAAGCAGGGAAAGGAAAGCATATGTATCCACATGTCTTCAAACCACATGAAAACCAGACTGATGTGTTGCATTTGCAGCATGGATTTCAAAGAAAAACCATTGCCCATCACCACGGAAACTAAATGACAAAGGTTCATATCATGTGAAAAAAATTAAACTACTACGTGTTCATTGTATATTAGGAAATGTTTAAGATAAAACTAAAATTGAGTGCAGTTCAGTGGTTGGTAGACAATTGGTTCAGGTTGCTCGAGGCCCTTCTTTGCCAATGCTACAAAATGAAAGTATTAACAATAAGAAATCAAGAGAAGAATTTAGAGCAAAATTATGTTAAATGATACTAGAGATTAATTTTATATTGAGGAGTAGTTTAATTAATAAATGTTGTGGTTTGGTTTCTTCTAGTTCCATCTACTTACTTCTAAATTTCAAGATTCCATTGTTCTTTTTTTTTCCTGCTGAGTAGTACTCCATTGTGTAAATGCACTACATTTTCTCTATCCATTCTTAAGTTGAGAGGTATCTAGGATGTATTCAGGTTCTGGCTATTACAAATAATGCTGCTATGAACATGGTTGAACATATGTCCTTGTTATATGAATATGCTTCTTTTGGGTATATCCCTAAGAGTGGAATCGCTGGATCTTTGGGGAGACTGATTCCCATTTTCCTGAGGAGTTGCCATACAGATTTCCAAAGTGGCTGTACAAGTTGGCACTCCCACCAGCAGTGGAGGAGTGTTCCCTTTTCTCCACATCCTCTCCAGCATAATTGGTGTTTTTTATTTTAGCCATTCTGACAGGAGTAAGATGGTATCTCAGAGTTGTTTTGATTTGCATTTCTCTGATGGCTAAGGATGTTGAACTCTTTCTTACGTGTCTTTCAGCCATTTTAGATGAGTACCACCAGGTGACTAAAGTATGTTGGTGGACATGCAAGGTATTATTGGGATAAATGGATAGAAAGTGAATATAAAAACAAAATGCACAAGCTTAGTCACTAAGAAATGTTTGAAATGGATATTTCAAATGAACTATAGAAACTAAGAAATTAAAGAACATTAAGCTGAGAAATCCATTTATAAATGTCTGATTAATCCAGTGCTTCTATGGATATCCAGGAGACAGGCAGGCCAGCATAATGCCTGAGTCCTTACACTGGTCTCAGGAATATAGCCAAGGAGTCTCGGTAAGCTCAGTCTTGGATATTGGGGAGATGCCTACTTCATAAGGTAGACTGAAGAACTATTGTTATTCGAGAAGCTACTGACTCACTCTGGGTGTCTATCAACGAATGAATCAACTTTTACACAGACGTAAGACAGAAAGAAATAATGTCATTTGCAGGAGACATGGATGGAATTGTTAAGCCTGATACTATACAAAATATCTCAGATCCAGACTGACAAATAACACACTTTTTTTTCAGCATGGAGAACCTAGATTTTACACACACACACACACACACACACACACACACACACACACACATCTAATCTGAGTGTTTTCAAAGGACCAGAGGAAGCAGGAAGGGTGGAAAGGAGAGCGTGGAGTATTTACCAGGGTACAAAATATACTTGAGAAACAATAGCATTATGAATCCCATCAGTTTGTACGTGTACAGCACACGAGTACTAGAACGTTTTTAAAGGGAACAATTTAGACCTGGAACGAGAAAATAAAAAGTTAGTACATATATGAACAGTCAAAGGATAATGCCATGAAGAGGAATGAATTTGAAGAGGAAGTTTTATGAAAAAGCTGAAGCAACTTTGAGACACGTTTGAGAGTTAACTAGGAAAAAAATCCAGAATCTATGGGAAAAAAAATCCCGACAACAAAAGGAGAGAGTAATGTTTAAGAGCAGATACGTTTCTGGTAGCTTGACCCATTGAGCTAACCTCTTTGAGCCATAAACAAGTAGAGAGACGCTTAGGATAAAAATGTGAAAATAACATCTCAAAACACAGCTGATTCCAAAAGACAGGAAGGTTCATCTCTAAGCTCTAGAACAAAGACAACCCGGGCGGAGACTGTGGAAGCCAAGCCATTGTACTGCAGAGTCTGCAGAGTCGGGAAAAGACTGCTGGGGGTCCGAGGAGGCAGGAGAAAGCACTGCGAAGAGGCAGGGGGACCAGCATGCTCTTAACACAGTTATCAGTTCGCTCCTTTAAACATTTCTGATTAAAAAAAAAAAAAAAAAAAAAAAAAGACCTGCCTTCTGCTTTCAGGGAAACATTTCCAGTGTGGCCTGTGTTGGGCTGAGACTCAACCCCCCAAACCACTAAGAGACCAGATCTGATGCAAACGCAAAGAGTCTTTTTAATTAACTAGGATCCTCTGTCCATCCGGCTGACACAGCGGGTGGAGTAGGAGGGACCCTGAGCAGCAGTAGGGGTAGAGCAAGGGCGGTTTCTGGGAGTCTGCTAGTTGCATAGGAACTGTATCAGGACTGGCACCTCTGTGCTGGGGGAACATGTCCTGAGTTGATTGGTCAGCTGCCGCTGCAGAAAGGTTGTTATGCCTGGAGGCCATCCCAGGGTCATTGCTACCTACCTCACTTCCAAAGCCGCCAGTTAACTTCTGATTGGTTCCTGCCATATGCAGGGTATATGGCAGTTGCTTCCTAGTGATTACAGCAAGATCAGGGGCTCAGCACATGGTACTGAGTCAGGGGTCTACATCTTGCTGGATCTTTTCTGCAGCTTGTCACGGCTGCCAAAGCAGGGGCCTGGGTGAGGGTCTGGGCCCTTCAGTAGTACTCCCCTAAGTGTGATGGTTGTGTGGGGAAGTGTCTCTCTGGCTGAGGACAGGGCTTTGATAGAGACTTACTGGGAACCACCAGCCAATAACAAGCTTGCAAATAATGGATGACTCCATCAATCCTGGGCCAGGTGGAAGACTCTAGAGTGATACATATTATTTTCTTTGATTTAAGGGTGGATCTTTTTTTCCCTCACAAATATTTTTATTTTGACAATGTTGAATGTTTTCTTTACAAGTTGTTTTTTTTCTTTAAAAAAAACAAAACAAAACAAAAAAACAAAAAACCATGCTGCCAAAGCCTCCTACTGTCTTTCTGTGGAAGGCATAAAATATGGGTATGTTCAACATGGTGATGGGTGCCTGCAATTGCAATGCTTGCACATCTGAGACAGGAGTATTATTGGGAGTATGAGATCTTCTTGTGCTGTATAGTGAGTTCTAGGCCAGCCGGGACTACTTAACAACAGCAAAAAACATATAGATGCTCTGCAAGTATAGACATGCTATGTTCATTTCACTGACACTTTCATTCCTGGAAAATTAGAATTGACAGTTACTAAAAGATAAGAATGGTACAATTACATGCATCTATTAAAATTATATTTCATATCATGGCTAAGATGTTAATATATGCATTTCCACTGCATGAATTATATGATGCCAATTTTCTAAGACATATATTGTTTAAAAAATTACTTTAATTGCTACTGCATAAAAATCTGGAAGGATGTAGATAAAACAATCTTAGACTCCACAATCTGTGGTTTCTAAATACCTTGTATTTTCCAAATTTTCTAAAGTCACCACAAAATTGACATTATTTATAAGATAAATTATATTGAATTATTTTGTTTTTATCAATTCTACATAATTTATACTTTATATAATTATACTGACATATTTTTCAATAAATTCAGCATTTCTTCACTTTATTTTTGGCACCACAATAAGCCCCCTTATCACTATATTATATTCCATGGTAACATAATTATATAGTCCAGAGTCTGAACACTGTCCAAGAATGGGGTTGTGTGAGTGGAATTCTGAGTGTTTGCGAGAAAATTCCAAGAAAAGAAGAGTCTTGTGAACTCAGTTTCTTTAAAAACAAAACAAAAAGTGGAATTGCTCTTGGAACGTGCTTTTGCGCCTCTCCTAGGGGTAACAGAAGGAGTGAGTTTGCTTCAGATTATTGACTACAGCTGGCTACTGTTATTTGTTTAGATGCCTCTGTGGAAGAACATGCTTTTAGCATGTGCAGTTTGTCCTTGTGATTGTGTGCAGCTTGAACTCAGGAGAACTTTACTCAGGTGACCTTTCTTAACCCTCAGGGTATAAATTTTCTGAGCCTTTGAATAAACTTGGCTAATGAATGAGACTTTAGACCACCTCATTCTTAGGCTCCATGCTCCCAGGTCCCAATGCCTTCAGAGTTGTAAACAGTCCAGCACCAGTGGGCAAGCATGAGGAATGGAAGAGCCTCTGGAGTGTCTCTGACCAAAACCTCACAAGGAGGCATTGTTCCCTGGTCTCTGCATTTTGTTTTATGATCATGGATTCCAGGGCCAGGAATATCCAGTCATGCTGTTTATCTCCCGTCTATTTTGTGTTTGTTTTCTGTTGTTTTCTTTTTTTTTCATTTACATTTGTGTTTTTAAATTGACTTAAAAAGTACTAGATTTCTGTTGGGCTTCTTTGTGTAGTCTTTGTTTGGCTTTCCTATCCACTTCCTCTTGTTTCTTGCATGCCCTCATCCCTGCTTAGACCTTTACACCCCAGTACACACTACATCTGTGGGAATCAAGTGGGAACCAAGCTGGGAACTTCCGTGCTGCGAATCTTTCATGGTACATAAGGTTTGATGCAGGCTAATGGAAGAGAAAAGGTATCATTAGCCCTACCTTGCTGTGAACCCTACAAAGTACCAGGCCAACTTACCAGGCAAGATTTCCCAATGGCATCATCCTGGTACGGTAATGGTCATGGGGTGGCCAGTCTCTCTGATTAAATTTGTGGCCCCTTCCACAAAAAGGTAGTCTATGCTTACTGCTTTTTTGTTATTGTTGTTTGTTTGTTTTCCAAACAGAGTTTCTCTGTGTAATAGCCCTGGCTATCCTGGAACTTGCTTTGTAGACTAGGCTGGCCATGAACTCACAGATCCACCTGCCTCTGACTCCCAAGTCCTGGGATTAAAGGCGTGTGCCACCATGCCTGGCTACATGCCTACTACTGTAAACCCAGTCAAAAAATTATTCATGAGAAGTGGGCCCTAGAGGAAACTTACTACTATTGTTCAGCTAAATTGAAACAGCACCAAACTGCCTTCTCAATAGTTACATTTATACCCATGGATGAATGCTATTTTCTGTCTTAATCAGAGAAGTGCCTCTTTGTAACGAACAACAGTGAATGTAAAAACACATAGCTGCTCAAGTTTCTGAGAAGTGATTGAGTGTTCAGCCCCAAACAACTATTTATTTCACCCTCTCTAATTCTATAAAAGGGGTTGAAAAGTAGCTACGATCTAGAAGACAAGAAAAGAAGGGGCTGGGAAATGCTATTTTGGGGTCATGGCGTAGCTGTAGAAGTCATGATCTCACAGGAACTGAGGAAGTTTCTACTGGGCTTCAGCAGTTAGATTGCACCAGGGAGGGCATTATGAGTCTGAACTACTGGCTACTGGGTGACTCTGGGGGAAAGACAGCCATTGTCTTTCATTGCATGTTCACTAGCGGGCCCACAAGGCACCAATGTGCAATCTAAGGCCCTGCTTATACATAAGACTTATACATATGTATATGACATATACATATACATATGACTCTTGCTAAAATTCAGTGGGTCATAAAACAAGCAAAAAGTCATGAATATGAAAAAGGGACTTACTGGGAGAGGGAAGAGGGTTGATATGGAGGAGAGGGGCAAATGGGGCATGGGTTGTGAGGATATCCAGAATGTATTACATACTTTCATGAAATAGTCAAACACACATTGACTTAGTGAAAAACATTGGATGGAAAATTCCAAAAACAAACACTTCATTAGATGTAACTAACTGTGTGCCATTCTGAGCAGTGTGGTGAAATCTTGCACCTGTGTCATCTTGCCTGGGAAATAGTGTACCCATGGCATGTATACTATCTTTCCATTGTCACTTGGCTGTATTAGTCCCGTTTCTCATTGCCCTGACAAAAGTAGCAACTTAAAGGAGGAAGGATTTACTTTGGCCAGTGACTTCGTCCTGGCCTCTGGTGTGGCTCTCACCTGTATAAAGAGACTTGTGCACACCCGGGTGGACTGAGATGCAGAGACAGCACGGTAAGCCATTACCCAGCTGCCTCTCTCCTCTTCTACTTTGCCTTCATCCTTGACCTAAGCCAATGAGATGCTGATGTGCACATTCAGGGTGGGCCTGGTTTTAGTTAATCCTCTTCAAAAACACCTCACAAACACATCCAGAGAATGCCCTTCTCATTGTTGCTCAGTCAGGTTGACATCATGTTAGGTGTCTCAATCGTCAGGCCCACTCTACATGATTTAATATTTGTGAGTACCATTAACCATGAGTAACTAAAAACTATGGAATATAGTGGAATATATGAAATATAATGGCCCCAAACGCAAATAATGGTACTGACAGCTTTGAAATGCCAAAAAAAATATGTCTAATGCTTTATTTAAGTGGAAAAAATGAACTAGGTGCTGTTGTGTGTTGCTATAAATCCCAGCAGTTCAAAGGTCAAGGTGGGAAGATTGCCTAGAGTTCAACAAGCCTAGGGATACACAGCCAGATCCTGTCTCAAGAATCACAGTCAACAGCAATTAAAAGTTCAAGGTGGAAGTAAGTCACCAAAAATCTACAGTAAGAGTAAGGTGTCTGTGTAATCTCCATCTGTTTAGAATCTCCAGCCACTGCTTCTGGGATAAAGGGATTGTGGTGGAAACTAATCTATGGAGGACATAAACACTAATTTTTCTCTTAGATTACGTTTTTCTTAAAAGATTGTAAAATCCCAGTGTGTGTGTGAAGGGGGGGTGGGGAGAGAGAGAGAGAGAGAGAGAGAGAGAGAGAGAGAGAGAGAGAGAGAGGGAGGGAGGGAGGGAGGGAGAGAGAGAGGAGTATATATGTATGTATCTCTGTGTATATCTCTGTGTCGTGTATGTATGCCAACTACTGTATGATACTGTGTCCAGAAGGCATGAGATCATGTGTGTTTAGTCACCACTGTTTTCTGGAGCAAATTTTGTGGTTCTTTTGGATTGTTAGAAAGTCAAGTTTCCCTTTTTTTGATTCCCACTAGAGGGGATTTGGTCAAAGGCATTTTCTAATGGCTAAAAAATTCTCACCCATAAGCAAGTTAGGAATCTGTAGTTTCCACTTCCTTGAAAAAAAAAAAAAAAGGGAAACAACAATTGTGTTACTCTAGATGTTTGTAGATAAGGGAACTTTGCTACCCTGGAATTTCAATACTTGTTACATTGTAACAGCTAGTTATTTTCTTTTAAGTCTCAGCCACATTACAGATTCAAAGAGTGAGGAGAACCACTTTATTCTCTATTCTTGTGTTTTTCTTCTGCTCTGGCTCTTGCTTTTCTTTTCCTTTCTTTCTTTCCTTCCCTTTTTCTTTGATGGGATTCAGGTCCTTTTATGCCACAATTGTTTCCTTCCCACTACAGTCGTTTTCTCTAATCTTTACCTCATCTCTCCCTCCCACCAGGAGGTATTCCACACTTTTGTGGCCAATTCAACTTTAAGGTACTAAAGCTAGGTGGAGAGGGAGAGATATAAGAAGTGTAGTTTTAGAAGTTGAAGTGTTTGAGAACCTGTGAAAAGTTCCCTGACCTCACAGAATCTAAATGGTTTCAGTCCTCATATTCATTGTCTTTCATGGCTTTTACAGTTTCACCTTCAGTAATTACATTTGTCCATAGCGTGAATTTCCTGAGTTTGACTGAACTGATCCAGTGGATTTGATTTCCATAAATCCTTTGAAGTATTTCAGTAAGTGTTTTCATTTTGTATCAATATCTGACAAAAAAAAAAAAAAACCACCAGAAAAACAATTATTCTTGACATCACAACAGTTTAATATGTTAACTTATTCACTAAATTGTGCTTCACTTCAATGGGGGTCCTCAGTTCTACAAACTATCATTTTTAAATAGCAATAAAGGTTGGTAATGCCACAATAGTCTCCTAATAACCAAGTTCATACATACTGCACAGAAACAAAAGAAGAAACACCTCCTAGAAGAAATATTTTGCATCTATTGAATAACTATCTTACATCCAGAATGGGGCACCAGATAAAGATTTAAATTTTTCTAACATTGAATTTGATACATTAAAAAATAGGAAGAATAACAGAATGCAAGCAAAATCCAGAAAGTACTCCTGGACGAAAAATGCTGGTCATATGATTCAAACAAAGCATGAGAAAGAGATGGAAGATGTGCGACCATGGCTACGTCACATAAAACTGCTTGTCAGGACATTGTTATCCCAACAAGAGCTGAGGGTTTTTAGCCCTGATCTCTGGCCTTTCATGAGTTCCCACAGTGAAGCAGAAGATAGATCTCAGAGAGCCACCCTCAGTTTGCTGAAGGACAGTTGCAGTGTGTCCTGTGGAGATCGAAGAAGACAGGCTCCAGAAACACCTACGAGTCGGTTTCTGCAGATTTATCATTCATCATTCCAGTGTTCCATCACGCTACCGGAGTCCTTGCCTGGAAGTGGAGAGGCTTTCAAGCATTTCCCTGTTTACAACAGGCCAGTCCTCAGGATTCTCAGCACATCTGCAGGGGAGGTCAGGCCTGTCAACAGACTGTGAAGGTGGGTCTGTGGCCATCCTATCTGAGAGGTGACAAAACTGAGAATGCCCCTACTTGCCCAGGAGGTCTCGTTCAGAGAATTCACACAGAACAGAGCTGACTGGGGAGCGTTGTCAGCCTCGTCCAGCCCACCACCCAGCCTGCAGCTTTTCAGATGGGGCTCTGGTGACCAGCAGAGGCACATATGATGGAAAAGGAAAACCCAGAGTCACAGCTGGGATCACATCAGAGTATTCTCACCTGTGCTGAACACAGCTCTCTGTTTAATCCAACTCTTCCACCCTAGTCAGCCTTCAGACCCCAAGTCGACCTGAGGACTGGATTCTGCCTTGTGGGTGCACCCCCTCTTGTGCTTTTCTGAGTGGCTAGAAGAGTTAAGTCACGTGTTTCTGGGCTACCTTTTATCCTAAGAACAAAAGCCATGTCCTCAGCATCTTTCTGTATTCCACTATTGACTGCACATAATTACCCATCATCTTTCTCTGGGGTGTCTGTCCCTCTGACCCCTAATTTCTTCTATTGCTGCCACATTGTGTGTTGGTGTGATCCCACTTTGAACCTCTTCTCAGCCAGATGATATGTCTGGGAAGAAACTGGATAGAGTGGGTGAAGTTGCTTGCTTATTACAGCTTAAAGCATTTCACCATCCAGCAATGGGCAAAGGAACTCAGTGACTACCAAATAAAATATATAAGAACTATAGCAACATGGTGCTGATAAGCTATCAGTGACCTGGAGGAAAAGCAGAGAGAGGGAGGCATTTTATGAGCAGAGGTCCTATCGATCACCCCTTAAGCTTTTCTAACGGGCATCTGCTGATTCTGACTTTCTTGAATGTTGCCTGTCCCACTGGAGTAGTAAGCCTAGCCCCCCAGTCTCCATGTCGGGTAGTTTGAGGGTGGAATAGGGTCCGCATCCAGATAAAGGTGTTTGAGTGTATCCCCTGAGTTCATGAGCTTTCCTTGGACTCCCTTGTACCTCTCTCTACCTGAGCCTTTCATTCAAGTAAGAGGCTCCTTCACCATGGGAGAAGAACTGAGAGTCTACTGGACCTGTCCATGGCATTTTCTAGGTCACTGAAGCTTCACAACAAGCTGAAGGAAGACAGAAATCAATAAAGATTTAGATTTCACATTTGTGTAATTCCCAGTTCCAATACTAATGCCAAGCAGCAGCGTGAGGAGTAGGAAAAGCTCCAAGGCTGAAAGACCATGGGCTCTGAACAAGTTCCCTGCAAATGAATGAGAACCGGGGACTGGGAGGGGTGTGGTCTTCCAGGATCTCTGAATCTTCATTCCAAACGATCAAATGTAGGAAGAGAACAGAAATGCTGGTTGGTGCATAAGAATATAAGGCAGGCCAAGTAAGGTATCACCCAAAATGTTCTGAAAAGCATTAAATGCCGACAGAGTAAACTTTAGTCTCATCCTTTGTAAAACTGATGAGAAAATAAATGACATTGGAAAGGACTTGGTATTCTTTTTCCCATTTCCTTCCTTTTGTATTGGGACCTATAGTTTTCTATCGGTATTAACTTTACATCATTCCTTAACAATAGCGCTCCACCCCACTTATGAAGATACCTGGCACTTAGAAATAATAAAGATATTTTCTAGTCTTCTCTGCAAATGGATGTGGACAGTGTCTAGATTGCAGCCATTGGGACACGACTGCAAGCAGTATCTGCAATTCCCTATAATCCCGCTCCACTGCCTTAAGTGAAAATAAGATCACTGCAGCTGTAGCAGGCACCCTGGGCCAGGAGGCAGACATTATGTCTTAGAATGAAATAGCAATAAGAGAGGATTAGTCCCCTCTCCATCCAGACTTTTAAAAGCATTGTGTTAATGGTTTGATCAAATGAAGATTTTCTGTTCAAATTTTTATTAGGTTTTTGATAGAAACTCATCTTTATATTTTTCAGTAACTCATAATTTTCCTTATGTGTTGTCTACATTGATTGATAAGGTTATCAGTTGTTTTCTCCAATATCAAGATTAGGCTTCCAGGAAGCTGGAAGGAGACAAAAAATGTGTCTGTCTTAGGCCATACCGAAATATGAACAGAATGTGTGTCACATAGCACGCTTGTACACACATATACACCACTACAAAATGTGAACACACAGAGAGACAGGCAGACAGATGAACCACACATATAGAACCCCACAATATGTACATATGTAGGCACATGCACCCTGCAGAATGTGAATAGAGACACACACAGACATTCACAGACATATTATAGACATACACAGACACGTATAGACAAACAGACACACAGATACACAGAGACATATATAGATACACACACACACACACACACACACACACACACACACACACACACACACCACATATACTCCAGTCCACTGTCTTGTGCTGGTACCGCCTAGAGAAGGGAGAAAACACCTGTCTGGGAGTTGGCGAAGTCCACAAGAAGTGGAATTAAGTAGGTATCCTCTCTCCTCTGTCTATGTAGTTGGAGTTGCTGTGGTTTGAGACCCTAAGGCTGATGGGTTCCCATCCATTCATAGTTTCCTGTGCCTGACACTGGCATCTCTTCCTTCAGCATCACCCAGCAGGGAGCTTGTGCAGTCAATTTTCAGAGAATGCACTATATCCCACCTCTCCATTTCCATCAAGCAAGACCCTGGGGATATGACAACTGAGATGCTTCCAAATGGAACTGTACGAGTGAGGAAGCCATGCTAGTCTTTCCAATTCACTTAGTCCTGGCCTGAGGCCAACACAGAGATGATTTCTCCTCACATCATCCTGTTGTCTGCTCTCAAGAGGAGGGAGGGCCACACATCCTACACTCAGCAGTGAGGTGGCAGAGGCCTTTTGATACGCACTCTGACTTTCCAGAGGAACAGTATGATGTGGAGGTAGCATGGCTGCCTCCAAGGACCCCTCACCGAAAATACAATGTGAGTTGAAAAGAATCAGTGTGGTGCTTTGTAGCCTGTTTTGATTTTCCATTTGAGAAAATACTGAGGGGTGTGTGTGTGTGTGTGTGTGTGTGTGTGTGTTGCATATACGGACGTGTACATCACAGCTGATGGCTGAGGCACACTTTTCAGGTTCCTGGCAGGGCATCAGTTCTTGAAAACTGAAAGTGTTCTTCTCATCCATTCCTGTCCTTCTCCTCTTACCCCTCCCTCCTCTGGAGCCAATCATCATAAAGATACACAGGGATATTTGAGAGGCCTCATCTCTAACAACTAAAAAGCCATAGCCAATTGTCCACTATCAGTTTACTTCTGCGTATAACTCAAAATTATGGTTGCTAAAGAAGTCATCCATCTCTCAGCTCATGAGAGAGACAGTGATGAGGGGAGACTCACCCTCAAGGAGAAGGGCTCAGGACCCTTATCACTTCATGCCACCTCTGTGGGCCAGGAGCAAAGTGATAACATCTGGCTTCTCGTGTGCCTGGCAGGAAGGTTTACCCCACATGGGCAGCATTGGGTGAATAGAATATAGCCAGCTAGGTCTACCTTTCAATCCCCAAGGGAACCCCATCTCATCTGGGGGCTTCATAATGATAAAACATTAACAGGAAACATCCACCCTGTTAAGCCAGATGTATTCAAGGTCTAGCGTGGGGCTTCTCTTAGAACATGCATGACACAGGAAGGCCTCCAATGATGTCATTTCCTACAGTGCACTATACACCAACCACAGTGAGAGAAGGGTCAAAACCATTTCTCCACTGGAGTCTACAAAAGATGCTAGGCTCCCTTGCACCAGACACTTTGTAAACACTGGGAGACCATGACCTTTCAACCCCAGAGAGGACAGCCTGAAGGCTGAGAAGCAGCTTATGTAAAGCTGGCTTAAACATCAAGCATGCAGGACGTCAGTGAAATAGGCTTTCCAGCCTGATTTCAGGGTCTCAAGCCTTTGGCTGCTTGGAAGGATTGATCTCTTATCAACGTGTTGTAAGCCTTTCTACCCACTCTGATCTTCCAACTGAGTGTGAGGCAAAGGCTTTCTGCTCCACTCCTTCCCATTCCTTTCCACAGAAGTGACTTGTTGTGGCTTAGAAAGGTCAAAAACCAAGGAACCTAGGGCAATGCGGCATATTTTTGGTCCAGTTTTGTACACTGTAGCTTTGTCTTCTGGTTGTAGTCACAGAACAGGTAATAACCGTGTGGGAAGAACAGAGGTTTAAAGAAACTGGAAATGCCAGGTGCAGCATCCCTCTGAACTTCTGATATAAATGGATGCTATGATGCATCTCCTGAATGTATTGTGTCCTCATTGGTTCAGCTCCTGTTCTGTAATTCAAGATTTTTGAAAACATCTTTTCTTTTTGTGATAGCAGAACTTCTAATCTGGCTGAAAAGGTGCCCTCTCCACAAGGGCAAGGGTCTGACATTCTTTTAACGTGACAACTAAGGCTCTAAAGCTGGTTTAGAAATGGAGGTTTTTCTCCTGTTTCTTTGCTCTCACTCTCTTGACTTTTTTTTTTTTTTTAAATGTATTCCTTACCTGGAGGATTAACACTGATAAGCGGCAATCTCCTTAGTCGTTACTAAATAAGTCTGCTCCCCAAAATATCCCAGCAGTGTTTATTTCTTCATGCTCACTCCATGTCCCCTAAAAGACCTGTGGCTTAGGGCTCTGATGTCAGAGATTGCAGGCTAGGAGTCTCTAGCTACTGTCAACCTTAGAGCAATTTTGTTTAAAAACATCTGCAGGGACAAACAATGTGATTCATGATTTAAACCACATTTGAGCCATTTCCCCAGTTCAACACTGAGAGAGAAGGGTCATCTAAGGGCTGAGGGCCCTTCTCTCCTTTTCTAAACAGAACAGTATGCTATGTGGTGCAGTCATCATAGAACCCACACCATGTTTGGTTTCCCGTGTACTTCTGTGGGCTCCAGATTCCCAAACTGACCCATTGTGCGTTGCAAACATCCTACACAATGTCTCCTTTCTGAGGCCTCTCTTCTGACCCTCTAAAATGGTCTGTTGGGTATGATTTCCACCCCACTTATATCAGTGATCAGAAATTGTCTAGAAAAGGAAAAAACAAAAAAAAAACACAAAAAAAACCAAAACCAAGATGGAAATTTTCCAGTTGGACTGAAAAATGAAGACGAAGAAGAGGAAGCAGACATCCGAATTAAGTCACATACAGCCAGAGGTCCTCAGCAGGACCCAGCTTCTTCAACGCAGTCCAACAGAAGGACAAGGCACCTGCCTGTCTCCCCATCATGAAAAAGCAGCAGGCGGAGGGTCACCACCTAACCACCTGGCTGTTGTAGTCCTCCGTGACAGTCCCCTCCGTGGCCCCGTCCTCTTTGGGCCACCGATGTGCTCTGTGTTCTCGCTGCAGCCTTCGCTCCTCACGCCGCCTTTGGCGGTCCCTCTGGTGCTCCAGCTGTTTGGTGTGGTGGTAGCGTTGCTGGAAGAGATCTTTTGCATATTCATAGAGCTGCACGTCCAGGAAGTTCAACTCCTCGATGTGCTGACGGGCTCCCTCATTGATGTCCACGTTGGAAGCCCGAGTGATGTTGAATTGTGTGAAAGGGGAAATGAACTTCAGGTTGAATGTCCTCTCGAAGAGAAACTGTGTCTTCCTCTGGAACTCGGTGAGCCCGAAAAAGGCCATGTTCTTCAGGTTGTTCTTAGCGCTCTGCAGCAGAATGGCGCTGCGCTCGCTCTCGTTCATGAAAGTCAAGTTGTAGCAGCCCACCAGGCTGAGGTCAGCCAGCATGCGCACCTGTCGGTTGTTGGCCAAGTTGTAGCTGCAATCCATGAACTCCCGCAAGCTGACCCCAGACCAGTCATCGCCTGGGTAGCAGGTAGGCAGCTCATCTGGGGTGGGGCTCCTTCCGTCACACATGTGGAGAGAGGTTTTCCATGTGGCCCCTCTCTGGACGTGTTTCCATTCACTCAGGTAACGTGACACTGGGTCCCGCAACATTGTGATGTAGTAGAAGTTCCTGGAAGAGATTAGAGGAGGAGGTCAGTGGCCGACAATACTCACGCTGTCGTTCTGAATCTCTGGTATCCATAGCAATGCCAAGCGGATGGGCACCACTGCCAAAAGCTCACAGGGGATCACTGGCCTGAATTTGCACTGACAAAATGTATGCCATTGTATTCCTACCCTGATTCTGTGACCGAGTGCAAATGCTATGTTTATGGAGAGTTTCCCACCCCATTGAGTGTCAACAGGGGTGGGTGGGGGGTGCGAATCATTCATTCACTCATTCATTCACTCATTCATTCACTCATTCATTCACTCAGCAGATAGTCTCTAATAAAGTACACGTGGCTTTAATATGTTACATTTAGTGTAAACATCGAACGTCTAAAAAAATACCACCCATCTGAAGTGGAAAGGGTTTCACCATTTAACTTTTATCTGTGCCTTACAGCAAACTTTTCAACTGTACATGGCACTGCTAGAGAAGGAAACACATAAAGGTCATGGGACCCAAAATGGCAAGACCCAAAACCGATTATTCTTCATCTATTCTCATGACATCGCTACTCAGATTATAAACTAAGGAGGGAAAGGGTGAACTGCCCATCACACCCTTGTCACCTGAAGTGCTTAAGAAGAGGCCGGAGGTCCGTTTGTGGGAGAAGCCACAGAAAAGACATTGCAGAATAACAGGGTACACTCAAATCCTCGGAGCTGTCTTCCGTTTCTGACACCCCGTGTTTCCCATTGCCTTTCCCCAGAAGACAGTTTGAGCCCAAGTCAGTGCCAGCCCAGTCCTTGCTTCATTTATAGAGGCTTGTTCTAGAAATACCGGGACAATCATATTAACTCAGACTTTTCCTGAGGACACACATTGCTCTTGGAAGAATCCAGGAACCCCGGTAAAATGCCTGGCATGCTGCCAAGTGGTCAGAACGTGGCCTGCCATGCCCCTAGGGGAAGGACTATTGTGCAGTGTGGCACCCTGCTTGGCACCCAGATGGAGAAGACACAACCATATGAGCTTAATCCATTTTAGTATGTGCTCTTTGAAGAAGCTTGACAATAAAGTAAGCAGACAATTTGATGTGGACACATGTGCATATATGGTAGATGATAGACAGAGGATAGATAGATAGATGATAGATGATGGAGAGATAGAAGACAGATGAGAGATGCGTAATGGGTGCAGAGATGCTATAGACAGGGGATTGGTAATGATAAATAGTTACATGACAGAAATCTAGATGTGACAGATATGTAGTAAATAAACAGATGGTAAATAGATTACAGATAGATGATATATGAATAATTGAGTGATACATGGAAATACATGGTAGATATTTAGACAGCAGAGAATCTGTTGAGTAATGACTTAGTTGCCACTGTATCATATATGCCTTCCAATCTCTGCAATCAAGCCGCTATGGATATTATATATTTAGAGATAAACAGCAAGGTCTAACTCTATCTTTGAAAAATTGGGAAAAATAGGAAACGTTGGAGAATCACTGTGCATCCCCTTTATTATCACGGTACTTGTCTCCAACTCTTGCTGCAGCTTGAGGGCATCACATCTGGGCAAACTCTAAGATATGTCACTGTTACAAACTCAAAAAAATGCCTTTGGCCAGGGAATTTTATCATTGCTTGTTAAATGGTGAAGAGAGAAGAAGACAAAAACTAAATTACGTTTTACGTGTGAAGGAGCCCAGTGCCAAAGAAGATGATAGAAAGAAACCACAAAGCAAGCCAGACAAATGGAAATAAGAAATTAGTAATTCCCAAGGAGGAGAGCCCAGAGGTGTACAAGGAAAAGAGAAAGTATGGGAGGCTGGTGTTTAATTAACAGAAATACTGTACTCAAGTTACTTGCTGACCTGCACCACTTATGCAAAGTACTTTTTCATTATCTGGGGAAAATTCTTTTCTAGTTTTGTCATACATTTGGAATGATTTTTCTTATTTAAATAAACTTAAATGCCTGGATGCCATTTTTTCATAGACTAACACTCAGGGTCCACAGTGCTGTTGACTCAGAGGTGAACGCACACTCATTTTGTGTGTGTGTGTGTGTGTGTGTGTGTGTGTGTGTGTGTTTAGTATTTAACAAGCTAAGAATTTGAGAAGACAAGACGTCTTCAAAGATGATACTGGTTCTAAGTTACAGAACTTGGATATAGTCGTGTCTGCCTTAGCTCAAGAGAGCTCTCTCCTTGTCATCCTATCATGACAAGAAACTCTTCTCAGGGAAGCCTGGCTCTTGTTCTACTGGGCCAAGATAAATGAGACAGAAACCCTTTGAATACTCAGTTATAACGATGAAAGATAAATAGTTTGAAGATTAGTTGCTTTTATTCTGATTTTTAGAAATAATTGATGAAGTATTTTCTTTTACACTATGTCTCTTCCTATATTCTACTATTTCCAGTGCAGATCCTCATCAGTGCTGAATCAAATGGTTTTGGAATGTGCTAAAGGAACTTCAGAATCTTAACCAGTCCCTTCAATTCCAGAGAGACAATTTCTTGAAATTGCTGTGGGCAATGCAGCCCAAGCCCTTGCATTGTCCATTACCATTTTCCAAAACACTCTTGTCTTTCAACACGATAGAAAGATGATGCAACAGTGCAAGAATGTGCCCTGAAAGGTCGGCAAGGAAACAGGAGATGTGTAGCATGGCTTCTGCCCTCTGTAGGAGCCATTGCTGATCCAGTGAAGCCCAGAGTAGACGAGGTGACTGCTGCTTTGTGCCTAATGTGGAAGTGCTTCCCATTTCACAAGAATTTTATAATAAATATTATTTATATAGCACTGATAAAGATGCAGCTCAGGGGGTTACATTTGCCAAACACACCAGGGCAGTATAGTTTAAATTAGAAAGATGTTCAACTGAGCCAAACTAGACTACAAATGGAATATTATTAGCTTTCCTGGTAATTATATGATGTAGAAGACATACAAAAAATGTTATCACCCAGGCAAACCTGACCCCACCCCTTGGGGACCTGGGAAATGTTTCACCCCTGTGTGCATGGCAGGCAGTACCCTGACTCTCTGTGTGTGGGCGTAAAAGTCCCTTTAAGAGACAAGTTCTGCCCACTCCCATTCTCTTTCCACTATTTCTCTGAGGAGAAAGACAGACAGATCTCTCTCTCTCTCTCTCTCTCTCTCTCTCTCTCTCTCTCTCTCTCTCTCTCACTCTCTCTGTCTCCCACCTCTCTTTCTCCATTTCTCTCTTCTCTACCCCCTCTTTCTTTCCCCCAAACAACTTCCTTCCCATGTAATTTCTGCCTGTTTGTCCCCACCATGTGATCGGCCAAGGTGCCACCTCACACTGCATATCATAACAAAGTATTTCAACAATAGCAAAATCCAATGACTTTAAGATTCAAGTTCTGTTACATGTCTCAAATTTTATACTATCCAGATTTTTAAAATGGCAGAGTTGTGGGTGTATGGAGATAAGAAATCCAAGGTCAGTCCCACCAAGACCCAAGTGAGTCTTTTTAACTGAATAATTTAACCTTGTTTGGAAATACTAGGCATAGAATTTCTGGTAACTTCGCTTTACCAGATATTAAGTGGCTTGATGATCTTAAAGTAAATTTAAAATGATCTTGGATTCAAACTCAACTATTTAACTTCAGATTGCATTTAATTTTGCCTAGTGACATTTATATAAGTCTCAGATATCTTTGAGGTTTACTAGCCAAAGGAATCAACTTGTAAATAAAATTAAATCTGACGCCAAGATATAAATCTACAATATAACTCCTGCACCCATGGCTCGGGATCACTGGGGAAGAAGGGACAGAAAGATTGCAAGAACCAGAGGATCAGGAAGTTTGTTGTGAGATTGTGTCTACTCTAGGAACATCAGAAAAGTTACATTCATGAAGTCTCACCAACATGGATGTTTAATCATGACCCTAATGAGGAAGACACCAATAGATAGGTTAACTTGAAATGGGGGTTTTCACAGGCTTCCATCAAAAGTCCTAGATGAAAATCTAAAGGAATGCTGAAAGCAAGGGGAATGCCCCAGGGCAGAAAATGCCAATTGATTATCAAATACTAAATGGTCAGTCAGAGCAGAAAACATAAATATAAGTAACATTATATCAACTGACCATATTATTATATAGTTAGGCACACACACACACACACACACACACACACACACACACACACACACACACATGCACACCAATGACGAAATAAAAGGAACCATGAATTTGAAAGAGAGCAAGGTAGGTAGGTAGGAGAGCTTACAGATGAAAGGGAAGGGGAAATGATGTGATTGTATTATAATAAAATGATTTTTTAAGTACATGGAAAGGAACTAGAAGAACATTGGCAATGATGAGTACCAAGTTGCCCAGCTTATAACTTTGGATGCCAGTAGCTAACAGAATTTGAGAAGAGGCATAGTCAAACATCCACATGGATATTTTACCTTTTTCTCTCCTGTAACACAGCCAGAGACAAAATCAGGAAAACTGTAAAAATAACTTATAGAATTGAAGGACATCCAACTCATGAAGACAAACATCAAATTATTTTTAATCATCATTAAATTTTCTTTTCTTTGATACTATTTTTTATTTTTCACATACAAAGCTTAGTAAAGCTTTAGTGAAATGATGCCTGTGTCTGGGCAACAGGTGCATCCTATTTTACCTGGTGACAGAGCAAAGCTCTACAGCAGTTGTCCCTGCCCCTACTCTAGTTTTGATCTGGAATCCTTTCCTCCTCCCAACACCCATGTGGCCACAGCCCAGTTCTCAGCACAGGGTTACTGGAAAATAGTGGAACTAGTTCATAATGAGAGATAGTCAAGCTCTTGGCAACTTGTCCTGGGAGTGTTGGGATTGGGTCCTTTAAGTTTCCTGCCCACCATAATTTGGGTACCAATGTTCTACCATATGCCCCCACCGTCTAGTCCCCCTTCCCAGAGGCTGAGGCGGAAGAGAGTAATCAGTAATGGGCTGCAGCACCTAGAACTGAGGCAAAGCAAACCTTTCTGCTTTTTAAGATTTTCTCTCAGGCATGTTGTTCCCCTGATTGAACAATGGTAACTCGTTTTCTTCTGCTCCCATAATTTTCAATTCAGTCTCTAAAAAAATTATTCATTTTCTTGAAATGTGCAACTTTAGTTCTTAAGAATACTTGTTTAGTAGTGGAACAGAAGATTAGAGTGTCTTAAAATGATAAAGAGAGGAAGAACAAACCTAGGTCTATGGTAGCCATGATGCAGAGTCTCTCACTTACCGACGTTCCTTTAACCCCATCACCTACACTTAGATAAAACATCCTCCAAATCCCCCTCTCTCTATCTATATACGCATATACCTACATATCTACACATACACATACTGTGCCCACAACAGACATTCACATATACCCCTCAAACTTCATTTGAGCCTTCTCTCCCACACATACGCACTGTGGGTAGACACTGGGGAATCTCTGGGACGAAAGACACTGTTCCCGTGGAGACTACTTTAGGTGACTTTGACAAAGTGAGAGAATGCTGGGATTAAGGGACGGATCTGCCAATCTCCTCGAGCCAGAAAAGTCCCTGAGACCTAAGACTTCGTTTGTCTTGGCAGCCCCATCCTTCCGTAGAACTCCTACTTGCCATCCAGCTCATTGAAACTTGGGTGCATTCACTTAAGAAAGCCAAAGGTAAAGTCAGTAAAGTGAAGTCTCTAGAATTGCATTGCTTTTGGCCCCAGGCCAACGATGACAAATTCATGTGTGCACAGAGCAATCAGGAAATGGATGCTGTTGTCAGTTCAATAATTATTTCACTTGATCATAAGTGTATGGTTGGGCATGGTTTATTGAGATTTCAAGGCAACTGAACACCTACCTTTCAATGGTTCTCATATTAAAAATTCTAAATCCAACACAAAGGAGTGGCTTCCTTATTTCACACTGAAAATGTTTACACTTCCCTTTGCTCAGCTTTGCTGGTTTAAGTCAAGGCTCACCCACCCCCCTTCCATTGACTTCACTGGCTATATATATATTTTTTGCAGTACATTGTCAACTTTCATGCATAAATAAGTCTTGGTCATCTCTAAGACTTCAAGTGCCTTTCTGGATAGAATGCTTTGTACCTCACGAAAGCTGAAGTCTATGCTTACGTCACAGGAGAAGCTCAATGAAAGAAATTGATGATTGCGTGGAATGCATGTATTTGGGTAACTAAGGTCAACCTTGCCTTTAGTAACTATGCCTTTCTTTTTTATCTCACAGAAAAAAAATTTCACTATTGCTAAAGGCACAGATGTGTAAAGAGAGCAAAATGATGTCTATCTGATTTTGTGAGTTGATGATAAAGAAAGACAGTCAATACAAAGGGTAAAATGTTGACTATTTCTCAGACAACAGCTCATTAGTGACAATTTAATTTATTTTAATTAGTATTAAAATTAATGATTTTTTTCTCAACTGCTTCAAGAAAATGTATTTTACATACCAGTATATATTTGTTCCTTCTTCAAATAGTGATTTAATTAATATGAGCCTATCAACAGTTTGCTGTGTATAAGGAACATTTCTAGAAATTGTGGAGAAAATTCTTTTAAAATGCCCTCAAGCATTGGTGACTGGGGTAGAAAATGATATTAATTGGCAAGCTATAGATGTGAGAAGTAGACAAAAAATATTTAACGATATTCTCTGCACCTTGAAGAATCACTAAGGTTGCTTGGCCAGGCCATGGGGATCATGGTATGGATTCCCAAATTCTTGTTTCCTGCAAGAATGGATAATAGAGATGATAAGCTTGCCCAGAGTGTTGGAACCAAAATGTCTCAGGCTCTGAATAACACTGCCATTAAAATTATGAAAGCATCGGCTTCATAAGGTTCATTTAGCAATAGCATCAAAAATTGATTAAAGCAGATAGAGACACAGTGAAACATTTTGTGGCCACAGTTAAAGACTAGCAGAGAAAAACTCCTGAGGGTGTGGGAGGAGGAATTCAGGACAGACTCAGGAATTCTGATTTAGTTTCCTCCACCTGTACTGCCCACTTCCTCTAGCTATCTCTCTCTTCTCTTTGCTTTTATGTAATGTTTCTCTTTCACTCCTGCGATAGAAGCAGAAATAATATGGCACAAATGTGGAATAAGGAGTGTGAGATACCTGAATCACTTCGCTGGGGTGATTTAAAAAAAAATCACTTTTATAAGGCTATGACTTGACAGTTTAATAGGAACACAAGGGAATGAATTTACAAAGTGGTGGGCTCTCAAAATTTAACAAATATGTTCCTCCCATCACTAGCTTAACTCACATAAAGTCTGACCACAAAATTAGCATCCGTAGTATTATACTTCCATAAACCACATCAGGGTGACTCCTGCTCAGACACCTTTGCTATGGAAAGGATTTCGCTCCTGTCTCCCCGGCAGAGCTTCAACCTTCCTGTACACGACTTTACTGGATCCACTAGGGAAAGCCCGCTAGTCTTCACAGGTGTCATTATAACCTGAGGGGACCTGGCCTTGCCTTCCTTTCTCCAGAACCGAAGCCACGTGACCCAATGCATTGTGGTGCTCCATTGGCCAATACTTGTGAAATGAATAAATATACAACATTTCAAAATATATACTATTTCATAGATTCCTGGATTGTGTGAAATAGACAGGAAATAAGATATTTCTCCAAGCTTCTCTTGCCCCACAGATTTTGACAGGTGTTTGGTTTTTTTGTTTTGTTTTGTTTTGGTTTTTTGTCTGTGTGATCAAGCCCCTTCAAAGCCTGGTGTCACCCGAACACCCTGAGCTGTGGTGAAGGCCCACTCGGGGGATTGCTGAGAAGGAGGTTTCTGGTCCTCAGCTGTGGGATGGGCATGTCCATTCTCAACTGGTAAATGCTTTCCAAAAAGCGGGTCTTAGCTCGCTCCGCTCCACTGTATGCTAGGATCTTTCCCCATATACTCAGAATGGAACGGATGTCTCCTCTCTTTAGTGTCACACGAGTGTGATGGGATGCCTAGTCTTCATGATCTGTGCCAGGTATGATCTTCACAGCACTGTATCTTCCAGAGCGAAGCTCGGCAGTGAGAGCTTTATAGACTGACCTTTGACACAGTGATGAATGAGCCTTTTATACAAGCCCTGAGAACAAATTGAGGAATATAAGAATGATGTTCTATGCAAATGGGAAGTCAGAAAGCGTGATTGCTAAGTACTGCAATAAAGAGCTTTAGGAGGCCGGCAGTGGTGTGTGTTGTAGCCATTGGTCCCAAGGATGCCTGCCCAGCATTGTGAGAGAGAACGGAGACACAAGCATGTTGTCGTCTTGCCTCATGGCAGCCAACACACTGCCATCACTTCCTCCCTCACATGACCAATTTAGAGAGCAGCCACACCTCTTGGTGAAGGCATTTTTGTTTTGCTCAAAGGTCTCCACTCTTTTGGCCTACTAAGAGAGTTTGCAAGGGATGTCCACAGAGATGCCCTCCAGAGGGCCACAGGGTGAACCCAACGTTCACATTTTCCCTGTTTGTCAATCCCATCTTTAAATATTTGTTTCCTATAGATCATCGTTACATACAAATGACATAGAACACGCGGAAGAGAGAAAATGAAGAAAATTAAAAATGGTCTGTAATCATTTACTTTATACCCCCCCCCACACACACATACACCACTTTTTTAAAAGATCTGAGCTCATTTAATCTATTTTTCAGCTTCATTATATAGGGTAAGTTGTCTGTTTTATTTTCTATTCTTGTAGGAACTACAATGTTCTTCCATGAAATAATTGAGTTATGCATGGTCTATAAATACACGGGACCAACCTCTCCACTTTGCATAACTAAGCCTTAGAGTTTATTAACAAAAATGTGACGATAGCCCCAAGCCATAAATACTGCGCAGACAATCAGTTACAGAAGTAGAATTTCCCAGTCAAGGGTGTGCTCCTGTTACATTGTCAAAATACTGGAATGAAGTTACCACCAGTGAATCTGACTGCAGGATGAGAGGCATCCTTCCATGAGGCCGACATTCTTGAGTTCCAGTGTACATGGCCACCTGAAGCTAATGAGCAGCTGAGACCAGGCTCTGTCCGCTGCCTGCTGGACATACACGCCTTCCAGGGACATTCCAGGACAGTCAGGTGGGGGTATCATGACATGCTAGTATGACAACAATTTTTTTCCAAAAAGATTTATTCTTCACATAATGAGCAGCTGGGATATCAAATTAGACACTCGACATGTGTGGGCTCCGGTCCCAGTCTCCAGGGTTTGCTGCAATATTGAAGCTGGCATCTGGATGAGAAGGACTTCCGTCTCCCACCCTTTCTGTTCCATGCTGGTCCTCAGAGAATCAGCGGCTGGAGAGGCAGCCTGCTAACTTTAATTACGGGGAGCCAAGGATAGTAAACTAAACCAAACAAAAGTAGGAAATAAGAGTCTGTGGGACCAGAGAGGTCATTTCATCTGCCAACCACTACTCCCCCTGAGTAAGAGGATGCGTTTTATCAGTGCGCTGAATTTTAAGTCCTATCACGCCAGTTCCTTATATTGACAGTGAACCTATGCGCCTCAGACTCACTAAAATGCCATGATTTTCTGGTGCTTGTCACATTTGCTTTCACCATACCCCAAGTGGCTGCTGCAAGCATAAATTTCAGGGAATGCATGTTCCAGGGGCATGTTTTTGCTATCTTGCCAAGCACAGATCCTCCCAGTACACTTTCAGATGTGCGGAGGAGGGTCCTGCCCTCATGCATAATTCACAGCCTCTGTGATTACGCGGTCCAGAGGCGCCCTGCTTTGCACAGCGTCCCTGGGATTTGGGCACGAGGACTTCTCAAGGCGTTCAGCAAAGCTGTGGTTTATGCATGCCGGTATCCACCTGGAGCCTTGGAGTCACTCTGGAGTGAGATAAGGCCCCTTTCAGTCTCTCTAGCAGCTCTAAATCCCAGCCGGGCAAAGCTGAACAGCAGATAGTAACTCCGATTGTGTTATCAGGCCTAAAGTGTTCAGCCAAGCGCTCTCCTTAGCTAATTTCTCAGGCGCTGCTTTTAGGGAATGTGAGAATTACACACGGTGGTGGGAACGATGAGGTGTCTATTTTGTGATTCTTTAGCGCTGGCCAATTTGGAAAGGAAAAGAAGTGAATCAGGGTATTTAAGAGCCAGGCACGTGTTCCAATATTTGGATCTGCATTTGACAGCTTTGATGCAGATTTTCCTAAAACATCACAGGATTTAAAAAAGAAGAAAGAAAGAAAGAAAGAAATCATCTCTGCTTAGATTTTTTTGCCACGTTCTTACATAAAGACTCTTCTATTTTAGAATTTTCCTACATTCTGCTACCAGGACTGGGTGATCACTGTAGCATGCTAAGCAAAATTACTGAGCCACCCTCACCAGATCCTTTCCCCTTGTCTTCCATTCAAAGCAAGCACATTTCCCAGACAATGGCTATCGGGGAAGCTGATTATAAATGTACAAAGAGCACATGAAATGAAAACTAGTACTAGCAGCAGTAATGGTTAGTTAGCATTTATTGAGTAGGTACTGTGTCCAGCTATGGACCAATTTAGTCATCAAAACAACCGTGTGTTTCACAGATTCTCAGATAGCGTCTGTGATTCCACATGGTGGGGTGAGTTTTGACAGGCTCTTCCATCATCTTGTCAAAGGCTGCCGTGGAGATGCAGTTTGTGACTTAATAGCTCAGTGGCCCAGGCTTTATTGAACTCAAAGCTCTGGAAGCATCTCAGGGGCAGGATTTGTGTTTACCTGTGGCTAGACAGCAGAAGAGGAGAGTCAGGCAGCACAGTGCCAGGACAGAGGTGGACAAAGACCAGAAGAGGTAAAGGACTTCTGTCTTACGTCATCACAGAATCACATGGCTCCAGGGAGTCCTCTAGACCCGCACAGCTTTGCAAGCTTCCCATACTATGGTCTCACAGACTTACACTGGAAGACAGGACCTTGAAGACTGCAGAGAACTGCTGCAATTGTGTCAGTTTGCAATCTTCCCAAGGAACCCAAGGCCCAAAGCTTCAGTAATATAATAATAATGGATGCTTGGAAATAGCTGGGCAAGAGATTTTTGGGTAACAGCAGAGCTCCTGCAGAGTCATGGTTTTCTTTTTGACTTAAGGTAAACTATCCTCCCTTCTCTTCCTTCCCCTCCCCTCCCCATCCCGGGCTTCCATCCTACCTCAAAGTGCTGAAAACATTGGGAACAGCACTTTAAGGTGCTGACTGGGTTCTTAAGTTGGCTACTGTGCATCTGGGAAGAGAAAATTCAAAAGAAACATGTCTTATTCACCTCATTTGGGCAAGGTGTGACCACATTCTTTCATGAATGTGGGAAAATTCATTTGAGATGCCGTGAGAAGAAAACAGGTTTCAACACAAAAAGATCTGGGTTCCCATTGAGACGGCCTACTTTCCAGTGTGGCCTGGTTAAGAGGTGGGATCTTTTGGAACCTATGTTACTCCATCTTATTTGCTGGACTAACTAAACTGTATGTGATTCCTTTATAGGATTGAGGGAAGTATTCAACTAGACAGAGAATTACAAAAGGCCCAGTAGTAATTAATACATAAAAGACCAACATACAGAGATTCTACATCTCAGGTCCTCCACTTCCTCCATGGGTGTCAGAGCCACATAAGCTGTCCAAAGGGGGAAATTGTAAATATTGAAAAAGTTATGTTTAATGACTCTTAAATCTAGAGTGCTTTTTTATTTGTATGATATTTTGTAAAATATTTTTCATTTTCAATACATTTTGCTCATACATTATTTCATTTTATCCTCTGTGTAAGAATGTATCAGAGACAGCCAAGGACACATTCTTAGTCCACAAGTATACAAGATTAAGCTGATCAGAGAATAGGGTTTCCCTAAGATTAAAAATCAAGGCATATCGGGAGAGCACCACCCTTGCCCCTTCATCTCCTTCACTGACTTACTGCTTGTTTAAACATTGTTAATCATGATGTTGATGAGAATTTCTCTGCTAGGTCATTGGGGAGTAATAGACATGGGCTAGACACAGCAGACATGGTTTGAACCAAGGGTACTTGAGGTCATTTGTGTCTACCCCACTTCCTTTTCTTTGCTCCAAAAGATTAAAGGAAAACTAGATATTAGCACTGTATTCTCACTTATTCTTAGACATGTAAGAGAAAACAAGGACTCATGGAAATGAATCAGAAACTACCAAAATATGGATGTTCCTGCCGGTATTTTAAAAGGCTGTGGTAGAATCATTCTGAAAGAATAGACTTGCATTATTATTTTTTTTCTGAGACAGAGTTTCTCTATATATCCCTGGCTATTATGGAACTCATTCTGTAGACCAGGCTTGCCTAGAACTCACAGAGATCTACCTGCCTTTGTCTCCTGAAGTGCTTGGATTAAGGTGTGTGCCACCACCATCCAGTAGTCAGACTTGCGTTCTTCAGGAGAGAGTGCTATGGATTTTGAGCTGGAGATGTGTGTAATGTCTGGTGGTCTTTCTTATCTGGGTGCAAACAGTTATCAGTGTTGACGAAGTCATGGATGGTGACAAATGAGACATTGCAATCCCATTATTTCTTTTTGGATTAATTGTAGTAATTCCATAAGGAATAACTCTTTATTATCAACTCATGGATACCTGGAGGTGTAGGTAACAGAGAAGATAGTCATTTGACTCATTTTGTTTCTTGGTTTTCCAAATGATGGGTTGGTTTTCTATCTCTTCCAAATGGACCTTTCTGTTGTTACCTTTGGCTTTAAATTTTTTATAACATTATAAGCTCATGAATCTAAATATTTTTAAATACACTGTAGCCAGAGTCCTGATTGATGTTAAGAATATGCCACATTTGGTCACTGAAAGCTTATTCAAAATGGGTCCCAAATCCTTCTGTTAAAACCCTGTTGTGTGCAGTGGAGCTTCTGAGATGTACTTGCATACGGAAATAGCTCCTTCTAAAAGAAGATGAAGAAAGACACTGGCAGAGCATAAGCACTGTTTCAGTTCCCAAAGAAGAAAGCAACTTCTGCTCAGCACCTCATCTTGGCCAGCCTCACTTATGTACCATAGTCTCCTTCATCATGTTCTTCCAGGAGGGAGGACTGCTGTGTGAACCAATTGCACCTGTGCATAGAAGGCAGATGGAATAGGCCCGGCCTTTAGCTTTCATATGTTTTCTTTAGGCCCCGAACATCAGGGGGCTTCTCTCTTGTTTCCCCCTTTCCTTTTAGTCTTCAGTCACCATCTGACATTTGTCTCTGTGCTAGGAACCACAGGCAGGAGGAGTAATTCATTTGTGACTAAATGCCAGTGTCATTCCACAAACTAATCTAGGAGAAACCAAATTATGCTGGAAGTAACGTGGGGCTCTAATCAGGTTCTCTCCAAAATCCACTTACTCACAGTAATTAGCATGAGTTCCTTCCAGAAGCCCAGTGTGCCACATGGACACTCCATGGGAGCTTTTCAGCCACAGTGGGCTCTGGAGCACTGCAGTAATTTCGTCTAATTAATAAAGCAAAGGCAGAAATCTAAAACAATACATGCACAGTCATTTTAAATCTCCCTGCAAAAATTCAGTTCGTCCTGTTTCCTTTGCCTTGGGTGTTCCTTTCATTAACTCAAGTGTGGAGCACAGTGACCTTAAATTGCAAATATTTTTCTTCAGGCATCACTGCAACATAAGAGAGGCGAAAGCTTTCAACATTCAGATCCTAACCAACTCAGATCAGAACACTCATCTGCCCCCTTCTCTGTGATTTGCAAATCAGAGAAAATAATCTTTAAGATTTTTCAAGATAAATGTAGTTTGAGGCTGCCAAGAGGTGACTTGTGCATTTGTGTGATCAATAAATGGATTAAAAATAGGGAGGAACATCCTCTTAAAAAGCAGAATAACAAACACCCTGCAAGCCCCTGGCTGTTTGCATTGTTCTGAAGATGTTCCTGATTTTCATGATCAGGAAAAAAAAAATATCATCAGTCCCTGCATTGGTGTGAGAGTGCCAGTATGCGTACAGGGGCCTTAGCTCAACACCGGGTGTAGTCCTCACTTGTTCCCACAGTGTCTCTCCCGGAATCCTGGCTTACCAGTTTTCTAGATGAGCCAGCAAGTAGCTCCAAGGATCTCTCTCCCTGACACCCCCAAGCACTGCCATCACAGAGTGTTCCATGCACCCACTTGGGGATTTGAACCGAGATACCCAAGCTTGTTCTGCAGAAACTTCCTGATTTACCCATCTTTCCAGCGCCACAAATTCTTTTTAAATTGACACCTGACACCCGTTACTGTCTCTGCAATCCCTATTGTGATGCTCAACTGGATCAAAAAACCAAAGCCAGAAAGCTAGTGTAGCCATCACCATTAGCCTAGCAGTTAAAAGCCTTGTCTTTCTTTTGTGTTTAGGTAGATGGCAGCCACAAGGGGGCTCTAGAGTCTTCCCCAAAACAAGATGAGCCCTGAGAGTTGTTTTTCTAGTAATTAATTTCCTCAAATCAATATTGCCTATTAATGTACATTACGGAGACAAGCTATAGACTTCTGACACTTTACATTCAAGCTAAGGGGAGAATTTCATAGAGACATTCAAGGGGCCCACAGGGATTGTAAGTCAAAACCAAAATTAGTCGCACCTGTGATTTCCTGTGTCTGCTGTAGCATAAAAAATCCCAACACTGCAAATTTCACCAAAGGTTAAAACTGCATTTGAAGCACTGCCTACATAATGGAACACAATGACCTCCAGTGGGTTTTAGAGGGTACCACCGCCTCTGCCGCACCATATACCCCCAAACAGCCATGGAGGGTGGCACAGCAGTTAAAATGCAATGACCCCCTCTGGTGGGAATTTGCAAGCCGTTAGTTCCAGATGCATTTGATGCCTGCCTGATGAGAGCCTGGTGGTGTGGATGGAATTGGAAGCATGTATTGCACTGCCTGGAAGAGTGGCTTCAAACCCTAGATGGTGTTAGTCCCCATCAGACCACAAGCCCAGGAAGATTCCAGCTTCCCACTTGGGTGGAATTGTGGCAAATAAAGACAGACATGACATAGCCTCAGGGGACTAGAGAATAGCTCCTATCTCCCCTACACAGGGTACACTGAGAAATGTCCCAAAACACTTTTTTAAGGAGCACTTTAAAATCTTCTTAGTGCTAACTCAGGAAATTCCTCGGTGCATTGACCTTAAATGACTTTTTGGTGACTCTGTCTTCTCTGATGGAATGGTAACATGGTCCCAAAGATAGGTCCATTTGGGTCACAATTCTGTTCCTGTGGGGAGCTTCTGCATTTTTTCTAGGTAGCTTGCTTTCCTAGACCGCAACACCACCCTGTTCAAGGAGCCGGGGAACCCTTGCTAGGACAGCTTGGATTTCTCTTGATCAGTAATAGATTGGAACTCCATATAGCCTCCCTCTTTTTCCTTTGTTTTTTTGAAATTAGGAAGCATCACTTACAGCACTCTCTGGTTCAGGAAGGCCAGTGTTCCCAGGTCCCTAAGGTGTGCTCCATGCAGCAGAGGCCTCTCTCATGAAACCATTTACTGTTGGCAGACACCTCCAGTGCTAAATGAGCTTCATCTTGATCTAAGTGCATAGAGTTTCCACTAACACTTTTGAAAGTCAGTGGTTCACCAAGTCCAGTTGCCAGCTTAAGATCTCGCTGCTGCTCTTTATTTTGCTCTGGTCTTTCCAGATAAGAAAAGCTGCCTCCCACATTTTCAGGAACATGGCAGCCGGGACTATGAAGCTGATGGGCTTTTGTGTTCACCGTTACTTTCAGCCACTGTGCATTACTTCTGTGCTTTCCCATATCTACCCAGAATACTTTTTCATTCAAGCATTAATTCTTTCCCCATGGCCTCTCTTGTTAGAGGACTTCAGTGATGATTTGGGGATTTAGTCTAGCCTATGGCTTGTGAGTATACAACAGACATGTCAGTTCAGCACTGGCCTACAGCCTGCAAGCTCTGGAGGGCCCGGGAAGGAAAGGCTCACACCCAGCTGGTACAACCCAGTAGAGGAAAAGCTCACACCAGCAGGTATTGTGGTTAGGTTAGGTAACTTCTCCATTCCTCAAAAGATGCCAATGCCCAGCTAGTAACTGTGAATGAAACATTAGTCGGAAATATGAGCTCTGCAGGTAATCAAGTTTAAGTACATTAGAGTGGACCTTAATCTAATAAAACAGGAATCCTTAGAAGATGGAAATTTTGGATAAAGATGGGTAGGCATAGAGAAGATGACAAATATGTATACAAAGGAGTTCAGAAGTTTACATGGCAAGGGATGCCTGACATGCTGGAGCCTTCTAGAGAAACCTGGAACAGATCCTTCTCATGGCCCTCCTAGGAACCAACCCTATATAATACCTTAATTGTGGACTTCTAGAGTCCTGAACTGTGAGAGAACAATTTTCCCTTGCTTACACCAATCAGTTTGTGTTATTTTTGTTATAGCAGCCTTGGGAAGCTAATGCCAAAATATTTACTAGGGAAATCCATGACAGAAGTAATCTGCCCTGACTATCTACATTAGTGAACCTTCTTTAATCTGTGAATACAAACAAATCCACCATGAGTTATTAAATATCTTAGCAAAAAATAGTAAATAGGCAAGTTATCTGAAAGAAATGGGTGACTTAATGCATGAAAGAGAGTTTGCAACTGGTAAAGAGTAAGGGAGCATGGGAAACAGAGAGTTCTTAGAAACTGGCTTACAATCATATCTACATGCATGCCACAGGCCTAGAAAGTAACCCTCAGAGAAGATAAACATCAAGGTGCAGACAACATACTAGATACAAAGGGAAGAAGACAAAAAAATTAAGAATTTAATTCAAGAGACATCGAGTCTATAGATCAAAACTCATTTTGAAGAAAATTCCCGGGAGAGAGAAACTTGAAACAAAGAAAAACTTGAAACTTGAAAAAATAATGAATGTAAAAATACAATATTTCCCAAGCACGAAACCAATGTGTTCAAATTAAAAAGGCCTAAAGAACGTAACAGCATAAAGAAGATTGTAGAACCCCAAAGGAGGGAAAATAAGATAGAAAATCCTCCAGAAAAGATATTAGTAATAAGAGATAAAGATCAGGTTGTCCATAATTTTCTCATAACACTCCCAGAGACTGGAAATAATGTATCTAAAGCTCCAAATTTTCAAGGGAAACTGATTTTATACCTTGAATTCTGTGCCTGGCTGAATTATTGACTAAAATGCACAGGTGAAATACGCTAAGAAAGTTTACCACATTTACATTCCTACAGAAAAAATGTTGGAAAAAATGAAGGAATCATTAATGGTGGAATCAAAGACCCTTGGATTAAACTGGTTGCACAGAAATGTTCAGGAGGAGGATGACCTGGATATCTTTAAGAAAAATATGTCTGAGCAGAGCAGCAATTATGAAACTCCATAGGTTGAATATTTTAGACAGTAATGAAAAGGCCAGGAAATCTATCTCTTCAAATGATAAAAACAAAGACAATGAAAAACTCCAAGAAAAATGAAAAGATAAAAGGGTAAGTTACAGCTAGGTATCAACCAAAACACAGCATTGTTGGTGCCCTAACTGGGCATAAGAAAATACAACCTATTTGACTTTTACGTGGCAGGAAGGAGTCAGTGCACACTCCCACAGGAATCAGTGCACACCCCCACAGAATTCAGTGCACACCCCCACAGAAATCAGTGCACACCCTCACAGAAATCAGTGCACACCCTCACAGAAATCAGTGCACACCCCCTGAAGGGAGTGCAGTCATTGTATTTGTGAGGCAAATTGCTTGCTGTTAATATACAGTTATACTTGCTGTATATTTGCCTTTTGACTTTTCTATTAAAAAAAAAAGTCTCAGTGAACGAGCTCAGAAATTTAAGCTCCCTTGAAGGCCCCAGGTAAAGCCTGACAGCCTCTCAGATTGAAAGGTCAGGCTAAAAGACACAGGGCACACAGTGAGTTGAGCACACTGGGTGGGGTGCACCAACCATGCCATTTTCCACTGTGGGAAGTCGAGAAATTGCTCATGGCTGGAGAAAAAAATAATACAGCTTTTACTCATCAAATGAAAAATACTTGTTTGGTTTGTTTTCACACAGTCTATTGCAAAGAAGTTAGTGGCAGGGTGGGTAGATGTTATGGGAGCTTGATCTGATTAGCCAATGACATTTAGGGTGACTAGCCATATCAAATGGTTTTTCTCTGACATGACTAGAGTGTCTAAGAACTGAGGTAGTGGTGTGTGTGTGGGGGTGTCCCACGAACTCTGGCTTGTACATGGAAGGCTTCCTGACACACCTCTTGGTGACCTGGCCTGAGCTTTCTCCATCCTTTCCTGGTGTTCACTGAGGCAATGGTGTCACTTCCCACTGTATTCATGAGTGTGTGTTCCCTATTCCATCCCTTAATAAATAAGTCTTTTCCCAAGCATCCGTGGATTTTTGCAATAGGTAGACCAACTGGTCTTTACGGGGAGGGGCATGTTGATAGCTTTTAATGCCCTCAAGTCAGTCCAAATTGCATTGTGTAGGGCAGTTGTCAGTTGTCCCAGGGTCAGACTTAGAGTCCACATCAAACTCCTTTTTGGTGTTTCTCAAATTCCCTTCCTATCTTTGGGTTTCTTGCTTTTTGTCAAGTGCTAAGATAGCTGTGAGGTTGGTCAGCCCACATTTAAGCTACTATCTTTCTGAGAGCAAATTGCAAAATTGATTTTGATACCTAACTGCCTCAGAAGCAAGAGCTTTAAATATAGTTCCTCTGCCGGACCAGAAAGAAAAATGTAGCAAGGAGGCAGAACTGATCTCCCAGGGAGTGGGCTCAGAAAAGAGCATCAGAAAGGTGTAGGCTGTGACCACCTGAGCTTCCAGCAACTTTAATGACAGAAAACTCACAACTCTAAGCCCGGTTCCCTGAGGTTCTGATGAACAAAATTCACCCAGTGTACAGAACTTTTTAGAAAAATCCCGAGGCAGTTATCAAAGATGTGTTCTTATTGTCCAAGATTGAGAGCTAAGAAGTGTGTGTCTGTTACATGTTTTTTTTTTTTTCTGCCATTTTTAAATACAAAGATAACCAAAAAAACAGAGAAAGAACACCATAATTGTTGGAAAACTTTATAATGTGTAGTGCTTCCCCTAATACCTGGAGCCACAGATATCTCCATGCTTGGAGAGTAAAAGAAAGGTGTGAGCAAGCTGATAGTTGTGACCTGGCCTCCTGTGCAGATTGCCACTGTCCTGGAGCACTAGTGAGGAGGAACACTGTTGACAGGCCTTGCAGAGTCATCTTTCCATTTCTTTGCAGGGAGATATTTTTAGTGACCCTGAAGTTAAAGGAAATCCTGGGTTCACAGGAGCTCTGTGAACTACTGTGTATGCTCTGAACCCCAGGTATCCTTCGAATGCTAATTTAATTCTCTCACCCAGTCCCACTTAGGACACTCAAGTAATCTTGAATACAAGCACTTTTTGTTATAGTTCTACCCCATAGTTCTCAAGGCTAGGTTCTGTTCTGGGTAAGTTCTTTTCTTTTCTTTAACCTAAGGGAGTGGTGTTAGGTTTTGTTTTCTTTTGAAATAGGATCTCATGTATCCCAGGCTAACTTGATTTGTACCCAGGTTGTCCTTGAAATTCCAATCTTCCATCCACCTCTCACGTGACGGCATATCACGCCGGCCATTAATGTGTGCTGGGGATCCAACCCAGGCTACTGAACACCATAGTTTTCAGTATAATAGGAACAGTGCTCAAGACTTGGATAGGCTCTTTCAGGTTTCTGTCTTTCATTTCAAACTTCAATGTTCTTCACATATTAAGCAAGGGTCTCCTTGGGTGGTAATAAAGAGTAAATCGAAATGGTACACACAAATGGCTGTTTTGTGTGCATCACTTTCTCATTGGTTTAAAGAGAGCTCCTATTCGAGTGTGATTAATTCCTTTGTCCATGTAGGAAATTGTTGAATACCTACTATGCTGCAGCTACTGAGTGTTCCATTGGATGGAATAATTCCATCCTGCTTTTGTACTTTGCGATGAGTCCATTTGCTTCCAGTCTATTTGCAAAAGTCGAATCATATTAAGTTCTTCTTTGATATTCTTCTCACAAAAAAAACACATTTTCCTATTTACATAGAGCTCAAGGCATTTATTAAACATGTCCCACAGATTTTTTCTTCTTAACACTCCAGCCAAGTGAGTGGGAAAGAATCGCTATTCTGATTCAAAGATGATTTAGGAACAGGGCCCACGTCATATCAGAAGTAGAAAAGACCTTTAAAAATAGGACAATTTCTCCTTGGTCCTCTCCGCCCATACTGTGCAGGCACAGGCTCCCGGCGGCGCTTAGCGCGTCCTAGCTAGTGCGCTGAACGATGTTTCTTTTGCTGGCCTAGGGTGAGGAACAAGAATGGCTTTCCATTTCTGCAGATGGCTTATGCAAGCAAAAAAAAAAAAATGCCTCCTTTGCTTCATCAACAAGGAAAAGATCCGCACACCATCAAGGGGACCCTGTTCCTTCCTTCCCAATAATGTTTCTGTATGTATCACTTCTCCTGAACAGAGCTCATGGGCTGGGGAGGTCCTTCGAGAATTTAGTCTTGGGTAGCCCTTTTGTTCATGCTGAGAGTATTGTTTGAAGCACAGAGTCATAAAATTAAGACAATGGGTGGGATTTGAATCTTCATTTCTTACTTTCTACTGACATAAGTGAGAGGGGAAAAAATGCCAGAGCCTTTGGCTACATCTGCGTTCCATGTGCCCTCGTCCCTCAACACACACCCAGCACTAACTCAGCAGAAGCACACGGCACTCCAGGCAACTCAGGCTTCCTCTGCGCGATCAACTTAACTAGAAATCCATTTTCAACATGGTTTTTAAGATTTGTTCATTAGCCAGAAGCCAAGCTTTGACACCACTTACTGGAGTAAATGATTTAATCTTCTTGGAGCTTTGCTTTTTTGGGTCTAACTGGTGATAAAAATAGTACCAACCTCCAATGGCTCCCAGTGAGAACTCAGAGAGACAGAACACTGAGGGCTCAGCACAGAGCCTGTCGTCTTCCACACCATTTTAACAGCAGTGGCAAGAGCAGAAAAGCCTGAAGCCGGGCTTTTGTGGAGCGCTGGTGCCCTGGAAAGGGCATGAAATAGGCCTGCTTCCCCCTTCGCTTCTAGACCCTGTCTCCCTCCCTTGCATTAAAGGAGAGAAAGAGAGAAAGAATTTGTAATATCGATCAGAACCTGGGACAAAAATAGAACCATCGTTTAGAGGAAGGGATGGACGGTGGCCTTCAGATTAAGTCAGCGTTATGCCCACCGCCCCTTTGCACCCTGAGCTGTCTCACTGTGAACTCCAGGTCCTAATCACGTTTCCCAATCAGCCCTTACCTGACTTCAGCCATTTCAGCCCCTACTCAAATGGAACTTGGATTCCTATTGGGCACATTCTTCCTGCTTGATTGGGAATTCCATCACCAGTGCTCTTAAATCCTAGCTGTGATACTTGTAATCCAGGCAAACCTGGCCCCGCCTCTCACCCACCTGCACATGGCAAGTGCCAGTACCCTGGTCTTTAAAAGAAAAAGTCCACCCATTTCCGCTCTCTTTTCCCGGAGCAGACAGGACTTTTCCTGACTCTTCGCTCCCGCTCTTTCTCTTCTGTCTCTGTCCCCCTCTGTCTCTGTGTCTCTTTGCCTGTTTTCTCTTTCCTCCCCTTATTTTCTTACTTTCCCCTCAATAAACTTCCAACATGAGTCATGTCTACTGCTCACTGTTCCCCACCCTCCCGCTGAGCCACAGGACCACAGTGCTGGGACTGCCACCTGTGGTCCCAGCCTGTTACGCTTTATTCTTAACAATCTGGTCATTACAGTGCCCAAGTCTCACTCTAAATTCCTGACTCCAGGCACTCAGAACCTCGTGAAGGCCACAAAAGCCTGGGGAAGGAAGGTGTCATTGTCTTCGTCTTCCAAGGGGCTCAATGGCTCGTAGTCTTGTGTAGACCACAACACGGTGAGGCCGAGCTGCAAACACACACATCAGCCCCTCTGCAAAGCAAGTGTCCTTAGGTTTTCCAGAGTTTTGTCTGGCTTGTAGAGGAATTGCAGTTAAGTCCAGGACCCTAAATCAAACAGTCCTGGCCTCTTGGAGCTTGTGGTTGGGTCTAGAGCTCAGAGACCGCCCAGCATCTTTTTGGGTTTGGCCCACGGACCATCTATGCATCATCCTGGCAGCTCACAAATGTTGAGCATTTTGGTCTGCTTTCCCAGACATGCTTCAGGATCCCTCTGTGGGGGATTTGAGGTTTCTACACAGAAATTATATTACACCTATTTGCGTGTATGTGTATACATGCGTATGTGCACAAGCCTGCTGCCATGGCATACTTGCCGGAACTCAGGGGGCAATTTATGGGAGTTTCCTCTCTCCTTCTGCCATGTGGAGTCTGGGGATCAAACTCAGATCCTCAATTCAAGTACTTTTACCTGCTGAACAATCTCCCCTCTGCATTTTTAAATGACTTTTGTCAGACCACTGTTAAAGCTGAAAACTACTAGCTTCAAATAATATATATATATATATATATATATATATATATATATATATCAGGATAAAATATAACATTTTTAGGAAACCCTTCTGAAACATTTATCCATAAGGGTTCTATTCTTGCCAATCCTGTCTCTATGAATACTTAGCCAGAATCTTTTCTAGGGCTGCTTAAATCCACCAGACATAATTCTTAGTTAGGAAGAGTCATGTTTGCATGGGATCACAATAAAAGTTTTATTACTAGACTTCAGTTTTAAAAACAGAAATATATTATTCCAGGGCTGACACAAGCTGTAACTCACACACACACACGATGCATGTTCAAGCCCAGGTTAGGAGCGTTTTCCCAGTGTAAGATATCAAGGCAATAGCTCACATGGTTAGGGGTGGGTTCATATGTTTTCAATTAGAAATTAACCTGTATCTACCTGTGTTATTAAGGAGAGTCCTGTAGTCCTTTGGGGGAAGTTTTCTTTCCCATTCCATCTCCACTCTATCACCTGCAGTTGCCTGCCTGCCTTCCTTCCTTTCCCCTTAGAATCCTTTATACTGTTTCCCTCACTCATTGACTTTCCAATCTGCCTTATCTTCAAGACAAACAGTTGGTTTCCCCAAGGAAGCTTCCACTGCTTAATGTAGAGTGAGGCTCTCTAGAATGTAGGTTCCCTTGTTTTCAAAGAAATGACCTGCTAATGGCTTCCAAACTCCTGGGCCCATGTTTTCCCTTTTCTCTTGTAATCACTGCACCAGTTGGGGTAGCCTGGCTCATGTGCTATTCCTCATCCATCTCTGGCTCTCGGTTGCCTAAGAGTAACACGGAAGACTTCATCTATGCAAGTGATATTGTGGGTCCCAAATTCTAAACCCCCAAATCACCAAGAGTCCCGATCCTATGCAAAAGCAATGATTCTTTAATTAATTAATAAGCTAACTCTATTAACTCGGGTCCTCTATCCATTCAACACAGAGGGTAGAGCAAGGAGGACCCCAAGGGACCTGGGAGCAGGGTATTTATTGGGGTAGAGCAAGGGGAGTGTTTGGGGTCTGCAACAGCCTCAGGATTGGTGCACTTCTGGGCTTGGGCCACCTGTGCTGTTTTGATTGGTCAACTGGTTGCTATGGCCTATAGGCCCTCCCAGGGTGGTTGCTATGCTCTGCATACTACTGTTACTGTAAAGAGCATCCAAAGTCAAACAGCTAACTTCTGATTGGTTCCTTGAAACATGGAGGGTATCTGGCTTCCTAGTGATTAGAAGGCCTGGCAATGTCGGGCAAAAACATGTTGCTGAGCCAGGGGCCTTTGTCTTGCTGGGTCTTTTCTGCAGCCTGTCATGGCTGCTAAAGCAGGGGCCTAGGTGAGGGTCTGGTCCCTTCAGTATGGCCACCATCAGTTAGCAGGGGGCTAGCTTCTTCTTCATACTCCACAGGCAACTGAAAGAGGGCTGTCTCAGTGAGTGTTGGGAGCTAGATCTGGAGGGTAAGGAGGGCTCTAGAGATACATTAGCAGTGACATGCTTTGACCTGGAAGCAGAAATGCTACTTTTGCCACTTACTCACTCATCAGAAATAGTTACGTGGCACCACAAATCACAGTGAAGCCAGGGCAGGCAAGCCTGCGGCTCAAACGGGGAAAAATTGGTTGAAAGCACTCGTGACTATCAAAACTTCTCTTTTCACATCCTTTCATTATTAAATTCCAAGCTCAAATCATGCTTTTGTTGCTTTTCCAAGAGAGCCCAGCTGGATGGCAGTGATCTCAGATTTCCTTTGTTCTTACTTTCTGTTCCATTTATTTGGTACTGTCAAACTGACACATATTCTAAGTTATTATTGCATGTATATGTGTCTTGTGTCCCCAGAGACTAGGGCTTGTATCTTTTGGAAAGTCATTCAAGCACAGTTAAGAGCCCATAACAGATATTTAATAGCACATGTAGGCATTGATTACCTTTCTAAATTGTAGTTAAAATATGACATCCATAATAACTGCAGTTTCATTTTGTCCCACTGATACAAATGCTCACTTCTCCTTGGAGTTGGAGTCTTCTGGCGATCCTTTCAAACATGTTCTTATACTCACATTGACCAAGGTCCTGCAGTTTGTGAAGCACTTGTTAGGATTTCCCACACATCTCAAGTGCATTGGGCAGATAGTGCCCAACAAATAATAAGCACTGAATACATATCTGTTGACTAATGCATTTTATCTTCAGAATGACCCTAACATTAAATGGCCCCCTTTAACAGGTGAAGACATTGGTTGTCAATTAGGGAAATATGGCTGCAAAAATAGAATCCAATATTCTAAATACACTGAACTTTTGTAAAACTTATTAAAATTGTTAGGTATGCTATAGCTTATGCCTACAATTGGGAAGCACTTGGGAAGGTCAGGGAATAGGATCACTGGGTTAAAGATCAGGGCTATGTAGGGATTTCTAAGACAGCATGAGCAACTGGTGAGAATCTGTATCAAAACAACACAAAACATTGTGATCTTTGTGGCAACCTGAAGAACCTAACTCTACTTAGTTTACCAAAAAGAGGGACATTTATGTTTTATGTGAGAGGCATAAAGAGTGGAGGGGAAACAGCGAAATTGGAGAATGGAATTCAGGGAAGTAAACTGGGGTGGAAGAGGAGGTATCAAAGAGGATGTAGAGTTCTTCCTGGGGACCAGGGACAAGGGGTATCCATTTCCCAATTACTATCACAAGGCCCCACAAGCTGAGGCCACATACAGCTCTAAGGTTAGACTCAAGGTCAAGATGAGGCAGGGAGGGATGCGTCCCAGCTGGAACGCTTTCCACTCTTCTCATCGTAAAGCACCACACTCCTGGCCTCTGTCTGAACACACATTGTGTTCTTGTCTGTGCACCTTGACCAGCTTGACTGCATCATATCCAGTGATCTACAGCAACCTTGTTGCCAAATAAGACTATAACTTGGGGTCATAGAAGCCAGTATGTCAGAATAGGGATTCCCAGAGGTCACCATGTAGATAACAGTGACTTTGCATGGAATCCAAGTGCCAGGTGGAAGACAGAACTTGGAGTGCAGGGTGACCACAGCATGTATGTACACTTCCCATGCTTCCCTGGAAACTATGCTCACGGTATTGCAGGAGTTCTCTCTCTGGTTCTTCACAAGTCATTAAGACTGTCACTTCCACTTTCCAGAAGCTTGGAAATACAGACAGAATTTGAGTCCCTAAGCCAAGTCTCATAGTTAATTGAGATAGGATTGGTGCCATGTGTTTCCAATCCATGCCTCTTGCTCCCATTTTTTCTGGGTTTACACCAGTGGGGACCTCATGGGCAGTCATCCTGGGTGAAGCTTTAGCAGATATCAGATTAGAGACTGATGGGAGATGTCCCTCTGTGTATATGTTTCTCTTATTGGTTGGTAATTAAAACAATATGCCCAGTAGAGGCAGGGAGATAAGCGGGACCTGGGAGAGGAGGAGAATTCTGAGGAAGGTAAACAGGAGAGCAGTCTCCACATAGTGGAAGAAGGGAAGTCCAGACCCTTCTCCAGTAAGATAAGACCACGTGGAAATACTTAGGTTAATAGAAATGGGTTAAAACTTAAGACAGAGCTAGCCAATAAGAAGCCCAAGCCACTGGAAAATAGTTTTATAATTAATATAAGTCTTGTGTGTTTATTTGGGGCTCTCAAGGGCAGTGGGACCTGCCGGGAAAATAACCTCTCATTACAAGGGACTGTGTGGATCTGCTAGAATCATCTGACATGAACCTACAATTGAACCATCAAAAATAAACTGACTCATAATTATTCATCCTGTATATTGGACAGCTCAACCGGTTACCTAAAACCAAACCTTAAAAACTGGTTACTAAAAGCATGGATGCTGTTGGGAGAACTGACTGCTAAGGATGTCTTCTATTGACCTACGTAACTATCTTATAACATTTGCTTTGATGCTTTTCCAAGAAGATTATTGCGGCCATAACCTGATTGGACTATAAAGCTCTTTCCAAACTGGTCTTAAATGGCATTTGCTGGGAACAGCCTCCTCTCCTCTGCTCCCAGTCACCCTCAGTGTTCATAAATCCATGTTCCCAAGATGTTACAGTGCTTTATTTTAGTCATTTATTTAGACATTGGTGTCTCACTCTGGGTTGTGTGCATGCTCTGTGATGGGAGGCTTTGGGTCTATTTGGTTTTCCAGGTATCTCTAAGATCTGACAAATGTTCCATAACATTTCTATGAGGTTATGAATATAAAAACTAACTAGAGCAATAAGACAACCAAAGGAGATCAAGGGGATACAAATTGGAAAGGAAGTAGTCAAACTTTCACTATTTGCAGATGATATGATAGCTTACATGACTGACCCAAAACTCTATCAGCAAACTCTTACAGCTGATAAACAACTTCAGCAAAGTGGCAGGATACAAGATTAACTCAAAAAACCCAGTAGCCCTACTATATTCAGATGATAAATGGGCCGAGAAAGAAATCAGAGAAACATCACCATTTACAGTAAACACAAACAATATAAAATATCTTGGGGTAATGCTAACTAAACAAGTGAAAGACCTGTATAGCAAGAACTTTGAGTCTTTAAAGAAAGAAATTAAAGAAGATACCAGAAAAATGGAAAGATCTCCCATGCTCTTGGGTAGGTGGGATCAACATAGAAAAATGGCAATCTTGCCAAAAGCAATCTACAGATTCAATGACATCCCTGTCAAAATCCCAGGACAATTCTTCACAGACCTTGAAAGAACAATTCTCAACTTTATATGGAGAAACAAAAGACCCAGGATAGCCAAAACAACCCTGTACAATAAAGGAACTTCCAGAGGCATCATCATCCTTGACTCCAAAATCTAATATAGTCTTGAAAACAGCTTGGTATTGGCACAAAAATCGACAGGTAGACCAATGGAATCTAATTGAAAACCCTGATATGGACCCACACACCTATGAACACCTGAGTTTTGACAAAGAAGCTAAAATTATACAACAGAAAAAGGAGAGCATCTTCAACAAATGGTGCTGGCATAACTGGATGTTGGCATGTAGAAGACTGCAGATAATCCATATCTATCACCATGCACAAAACTTAAGTCCAAATGGATCAAAGACCTCAACATGAATCCAGCCACACTGAACTTCTTAGAAGAGAAAGTGGGAAATACCATTGAATGAATTGGTACAGGAGACTTCTTCCTGAACATAACACCACTCAATTGTTATTTGAGATTAACAATTAATAAATGGGACCTCCTGAAACTGAGAAGCTTCTGTAAGGCAAAGGACACAGTCAATAAGACAAAACAGCAGCCCACAGAATGGAAAAAGATCTTCACCAACCCCATATCCAAAAGAGGGCTGATCTCCAAAATTTATAAAGAACTCAAGAAGATAGTTTCCAAAACACCAAATAATCAAATTAAAAAGTGGGGTACAGAACTAAATAGAGAATTCTCAATAGAGGAGTCTAAAATAGCTGTCAGACACTTAAGAAAGCGCTCAACATCCTTAGCCATCGGGGAAATGCAAATCAAAATAACTCCGAGATAACATCTTACTCCTGTCAGAATGGCCAAAATCAAAAACACCAATGACATCTTATGCTGGAGAGGATGTGGAGAAAGTGGAACACTCCTCCACTGCTGGTGGGAGTGCCAGCTCGTACAGCCATTTTGGAAATCAGTATGGCGATTCCTCAGGAAAATGGGAATGAGTCTACCACAAGATCCAGCAATTCCACTCCTAGGCATATATCCAAAAGAAGCACATTCATATAACAAGGACATATGTTCAACCATGTTCATAGCAGCATTATTTGTAATAACCAGAACATGGATGCAACCTAGATGCCCCTAAACTGAAGAATGGATAGAGAAAATGTGGTATATTTACACAATGGAGTACTATTCAGAGGGAAAAAAAGCAATGGAACCTTGGGGCAAATGGATGGAATTAGAAGAAACCACTCTGAGTGAGGTAACCCAGTCACAAAAAGACAAACATGGTATGTACTCACTCATATGTGGACTTTAGACATAGAGCAAAGGATTACCAGCCTACAATCCACACCACCAGAGAAGCTAGGAAACAAAAAGGACCCTAAGAGAGACAGACATGGACCCTGGAGAAGGGGAAAGGGACAAGATCTCCTGAGCAAATTGGGAGCATGGGGCATGAGGGAGGGAGCTAGGAGAATGAGAAGGGAAGAAGAGGAGGGGAGAGGAGGACATGAGGGAGGAGGAAGGTTGAGTTGTGGGAAGAATAGAGGAGAGCATGATAAGAGATATCATAATAGAGGGAGCCATTATAGGTTTAAAGAGAAATCTGACACTATTGAAATGTCCAGAGAACTACATGGATGACACCAACTAATAACCTAAGCAACAGTGGAGAGGCTACCTTAAATGTCCTCCCCTGATAATGAAATTGATGACTACCTTATATGCCATCCTAGAGCCTTCATCCAGTAGCTGATGGAAGCAGAGGCAGACACCCACAGCTAAACACTGAACTGAACTGGAATCTAGTTGCATAGAGTGAGGAGCAATGAGCCAAGGGGTCAAAACCAGGCTGGAGAAACCCACAGAAACAGCTGACCTGAACAAGGAGTTGCTCATGGCTTCCAGACTAATATCTGATAAACCAGCAAAGGACTGATCCAGACCCCATGAACGTAGGTGTCAGTGAGGAGGCCTTGGAAACCTGTGGGGCCTCTTGTAGTAGAACAGTACTTATCTCTAGCATAGGAATGAACTTTGGGAGCCCATTCCATATCGAGGGATACTCTCTTAGCCTAGACACACAGGGATGGCCTAGGCCCTATCCCAAAGGATATGACAGACTTTGAAGGTCCCCCATGGAAGGCCTCACCTTCCCTGGGGATCAAAAGGTGGGGGGCAGGGGAGGAGGTGAGGGAGAGGGAACTGGGATTGACATGCAAAACAATCTTGTTTCTAACTTAAATAAAAATATGAAAAAAAAAAAAACCCAAACCAACTGAACTTTGTCTAGGCTGCCCATCATCCCAGGACTTAGAAATGATTGTTTTGTGAGGAATGTATTGTTCATTCTTTGAGAGAATTTACAGTGACCTCTTTCCTTGTGTGTTCTGTCTGTCACCCACATTTATGAGGTAAAATCAGGTGTCCCTCTAGTCATAACCGTATTGTTAACGCGTGATAGAAACACTCACAATTCTACACACTAGTAAAGTAAATAAAAAATTTTTAGAGTACTTGAAATAAGAATTTTTGTAAGTCTTTTTTTGAAGACTAGAACTATCTAGACACATAGATATCCTAAACCATATGCAAAGTGTTAGACTCCCTGCATACCTGGAATACAAGTATATAATTTCTTCAGAATTATTTTTAATTGAACATCAATTTGATATAAATGTCAAGCCATAACTTTATAATTTGATAATACTATCTTAGTTCCACTGTAAAATACTTTTATAGAAATTGGTTAGTACATTTCATTAACTTTTGCTGGCCACCCAGGGAGAAATACCAAGTTCTGTATTTTTCTTAGGTCGGACAAACACTTGTTTTTTCCAATAATTAAGTCTTCCATGTCTTGAATGAAAGATGGGATATCACAACAACAGTCTCTTCCAATAAGGGAGTGAAAGAATACAGAACGTCGTGAAAAGCTGATTCATTAGTCTGGGGCACACTGTGAGCTATGGCTGGTATGGCCCAATGTGTAGTCATTGTGGCCACTGCCACAGCCATGACCATTGTCATCTTAGTGTCTTGGCACTTAGGATTATAAACTCTTAAGACATGTTCCTGGTCACAGATACCAGGTAAACCTACTTTATGTAAAAAATAACCTTAGCTTTGTTGATTTTTTTCCCTACCCTTAGTTGTTCCTTCAACCTATTTTCTGACTTACCTGTTTCTGAGTTCATGCCATGCATGCTTTAGGGTGGTCCCTTCCAGTCTTTTCCAAACACACAAAGTGTCAACCCATAGACTCTTTTGTTTTTGCATAAAGTATCATGGAAGCTTGCCTTCCAGTGAATTTCTACACATGGCCCTTGAAGAGACTGATGTTTCTACCACAATCCATGCTGCTCTTACTGCACAGTGGCAATGTGCCTTCTCATTCAGCATTGGAGCTGCACTGAAGGGGGGAACCAGAGAGTATAGACACAGAGCTTGGGAAAAGGCAAGGATTCCCGGAGTGTTGTGGACCCCTGGCAGCCTCCCTTTCACATAGCATACTGACATAAGTAAGGGATCTAATATTACTATTAAAGAAAGAGAAAGTCAAGTTCTCTTTATTCCCAGTAGTGGCTGTGATTAATCTATAGGGTTAAGAAAGAGAAGCAGCCAGACACAGAGGCTATGAGAATTAATGGTTCTCTGTGTGCAATAAACACAGGTTTAGAGTAAATTTTGTAAGCCCCTGTCTTTGCCTTTAAATACTCAGGTGCAAAACTCCCCTTCCTTTCTCATACCATGTGGCCTATGAAGGCACACAGAGGACTGTGGGGCTATCACATACCTCACTTTTCTCTACAGCGATGCATTTTTCTATGCTCTAATAAATTCAGGTGCATGTTTCCACACCACTCACTACTGCCCCCACTTCTGGTGTGTTACTCCACTCTATACCTTACTCAGAACAACAGAGTGGAAACCCCTGAGAATAGCAGATCCAGCAACCAGTCCATAATTCCAACCTGTAGGTTTATAAGCCCAGGAATGCTAGCCTTCATTCAGAGGAACAGCTAGTGACTGAGGGTAGGGCCCCTCTATCTCACTGACCCCCCACAGCACAATGTCAGAAATGTCTCTTTAGGATAACCTCGCTCTACCTTGACATATAGCAAATGGTGTGTATTGCATCTTATTTACTAAGTGCTTGTTTAAGAATATTATAGTCGTGAAACAGAATCAGCAATTTCCCCCCACTGTCAAGATTTTAGAAGCTAGCACTGTGCATGCCCTGGCACAAAACTTCCTGCCTACCTCCTCTCCAAACTGGACATAAAACTATTAATAAGAACCAAATTCTGGCAAGATTTCAAATTCAAACATATGTCTGTTTTGTTCCAGAAAAACTGAGTCCTAATCTTGGCTTTAAACTCAGAGTCTCCTGCCCTTCTCTCTCTCTCTTTCTCGATCTCTGTGTGTGGTCTTAAAAAAGAGAAAAAAAAAACAAACAAAACACATTTTCTTATCAGTTTGTGCAAAGTCATTCTCACCTGCTCCTTTGGGTACAGTGAGGATTAATGGTTTCTATTTCCTAACAATACTCCAGTCCCTCCCTGGTAGTAAGTTAGGGATATGAGCCCATTAACTGCAAATGTTGCTCCGGTGGCCTTCAAGGATTAATGTTCCTCCCAAAGCCCAGAACTTTCAGGTACAAATATGGTTCAATGAGTTAATGGGCTAATTAGTTAATTGTCAACTTGGCAAAGATGAGGAAGTGTTATTGTTTATGCACTTTATTAAATTCCAAGAAGTAACACGCATGGAGAGTAAGCACTGAGGATTTTCAGGAAGGCTGGCTAGTGTCACATGCAAAACCTGCCCCAGCAGATTCTCGTCAGGACAGAGGAGACTGTGGCACTAATGATATCCCATGGGTAACCCCAGCAACCAGACAAGTTGGAAAAGACTGGGGGTCATTATTTAAAAGTCCTTTTGATGTGCCTGTCGTGAGGACAATGGGAACCCTGGAGAGCAGAAGTGTGTTGGATTTCCATGTTACAAGGTGCATGAGAGATTACGTCTGATATGTGAGCTGCGGCAAAACCTGATCGGCTGCATAACCAAATAGGAAGCATGGTAAGGCCCTTGACAGTGAGGCACTGCAATGCCATTGAAAAGAAGACTGATTGTAGCCATAGAAAAGAGCAAGGTGAGCATATTTGAATGTGTGTATAATTCTATAAATAAGAGCAAGACGAGCCCAGCACAGAACCTCTGAGTCGCACTTGCCATTAAGAAGGGGAAATCACTGGAAGATGTTCAACTGGATGGTGACCATCAGAGACTACACAGCTCGGACACCCTGTTTCTAAGGAGAAAAATTTAAAATTTCACGAGCCTCTGGATGGTTTGGGAGTGTGTTCAATCCCTGAACACACCAGCACATTTTGAAGAATTGGAAATTCTACACAGAACAGTCACAGACTGAATGATGGATAATTAAAACATTCCTAGTTGCACAGGAAGCATATTTAATTTAAGGTACTTGCCAACACAGTAGCTAATAAGACTTCTGGGAATAAAAAAAGTACATGTGAAGAATGGATGAAAAGTTTTTCTCACAGAGTGAGATTTGATGGCAAAAGAAGAAAGTTTCCCAGAGAACATGAGAACCCAAAGGTGTAGTTCCCACTCTCTCCTCCTTGACAGTCATCTTTGTTTCCCACTTTGAAGGTGGAGCAGAACCTCTCAACTGTCTGCAGTAGTCACAGTTCCTCCTTTTATACAGCTCAAGTCCTAACTGGTCTTGTTTCCACTCCTCTCATGAATTAAGCACTCTTGATGGGTCTACAGTATTAGTGATTGTTCATTGCTATAAAGGATTGCACATGGGTGTTTCAGGATACAGCCAGGTGTGTTCATGAGATACAAGATGAAATCTATTTGGGGCAAGGGTCTTCTCAACTTTTCCTTACTGATAAACTACTTGTTAGAGGTCCTTTCTCAAATAGTATATCTTGAAGTGGTCCTTAAACTAGTTTTTCTAACTTGCAATTGTAAGAAGAAATGAACTTTAGATGAAGCTGAAAGAGGAATTCTAGCTGGGCAGTGGCGGAAAATACCTTTAATCCCAGCACTTTGGAGGCAGAGGCAGGTGGATCTCTGATTTCAAAACCAGCCTGGTCTACTGATGGAGTTCCAGAATATCCAGGATTACACAGAGAAACCATGTCTGGAAAAACAAACAAACAAACAAACAAATGAACAAAAACCAAAACAAAAATATAACAAGAAAGCCAAAACATCAGCAACAAAACAAAGCACGAGGACTTCTAACGACAGCGGGAGTCATTAGTGAGATTCTTAAGCTACTGATCTGGCTGTGAAAAATACGTGGAGTGCTGCTCACAGAATATGGTTAGTCTCATTATTATTGATATCAGTTGATTTGAGTTCTCTGTTGGCAGCTAAGACATCTTCTAACCCCAAAGAGATAACTGTGTATAGATCCCCAAGGCCTGCATGTTCCAGAAATAAATGTAAACCTATATATTTACCAATCAGAAATAGCACCAGGCATGGGAATCTGGTCCTGCCTGCTGGCAGTGAAACTTGGGCAAGTTAGTCAAACTGTATAAAGACACAGTAACCACACAGACATCTTTTCATAACCTTCTCTTATTAATGTCCGTCTGCCAGATGCACAGTGGTGGTCTCATCTCACTCTTATTTATTCAGTAGATCACAAGCACGTTTACAGAACTGTGTCAGAGAATACTTGGGAAGTGAGAGCCCAGTAGCAATATGCAAAATGCAAACGCATATACCATACAAAGGCAAGCCTGACAGCTGTTTTCAAATAGGAAAACAAATCAAGTGAGAAAATACACAACATTCAAACAGAAGGATAAATAAACCTTGAAAGGCATATGGTATATTGGACAGCATCTGCGCATATAATTTAAAGCCTACTCCTTCATACCTAATCCATAATGAAGTGAAAAAGTATTAGTATTTTCCTCAGACCTCTTAGGAACCTGGAGTCAGAGGTCTCGTCCACACTTGGAATCATGGAGAATATCAGAGAAAGATCAAGCAAGGACAGAAGGAGTGGCTGGGAATGAAGGGAGAGAGGAAGAAATTGAATGTGCTGACCCAGAAGCCAAGAAAAGAAAGACCATGTACAACACTACTGCTGAAACTTAATACTGTAAGAACAGAGGATGGCCATGAAGACTTTCATGACAGGAGGCGAAAACATGACTGGGTTGTGTTAAGATGTCAATAAGGTTGAGAAACTGGGGATGATAGCTATACACCCATTTTATCTCTTGCTAGGACATGATAAAAAGAAAAAGAGCAATGGCGAGAACTTCTAAGCCTGAGGTTCTTTTCTTTCTCTTTGGGAGATGACAAAATGTGCCCGTGCCCTGATGCAAACGATTCGGGAAAGGGAGGAGTTGTGTTCAAGAAAGAAGCAAGATGGTGGCAGGAAAAGGTTCTTGAGAATAGAGATGATAGTGTGGTATTTGGCCTTTGTTGTTTTGTTCAGACAACGTTAATCATTATCCCCATGTGGGTGGAGGGAGGGTGCAGAAGGACACGGGTGTATTGGAGTGGTAGATTTACTGATGAGAAAATTGGTGGATTTCCATCCCCGAACTGCCATCCTAGACAATGCAATGAAAAACATCAACAAAAATGAATTTCCCAGAAATAAAGTAAATTATCTTTTACATTTTTCTTGTAGGTTTAAAATTATTGGTTCTTAGCTTAAAATATAGGGTAGAATAGAATTTGGCTGTAATTAGAGGAACCTGTAATTTGTCCAGTGAGCCCCCAAAATGGGCAGTTTCTTTAGACTCAATGTAATGTAAACACTTTGGGACAGGACAGCCACTGACTTAATAAGAAAATCATTTCTATGATCACTGTTCAAATAGTTGGTGGCACCACAATGGGAAGAAAATAGTAAGGGCTTAGAAGATATGAAGCTCACACCCTGCTCATGCCTGACACACTTCATAGAATACTGGGCACACATTTAATCTTGTCTTCACTGTCCTTTTTCCACCTGTATGCAAATTATTAAACTATGTTTCCATGTTATATTTCTGATCTGGAAATCAAGTTGTATGACAACAACAGCAACAATAATGTCCCTGAAAGGAAGAAGGCTTATTTGATATCTTGCATAAACAATAGTTTTGATTTGTAATATATTTTATCTCCCTATGCTCATGCATACACCATATGCACAGTGTTATGAATTCAATTGTGTCCTTCAAAAACTCACATTTTTAAGGTTTTAACACTCAGCACATTAGAAATCTACTTTGTTTAGAGATGGTTTATAGGCCTGACTCAGTTAATGTGAAGCTGTTCGTGTGTGGACACCAATCTAATCTCTTGTGTGTTTTTATCAGAGGAGCAAATGGACACACAAGAGACATCAGAGAAAACTGTGCATGGGGAGAGGATCCTATGAAGACACATTGAGCAGGTGGCTATTTACAAAGCAAGAAGAGAAACTTTATAAAGAACTAAACCTATCAAGAACTTGATCCTGTTCTTCTAGGATTCATAAATGTAATATATACATAGACATTTCATTTAAGCCTTCTTTCCTATAATACTTTTTTGCAACAGTGTTAGCAAGCTAACACCTCCTTCCCTTCCTTCCCCTCCCTACATTCCCCTCCCTCCCCCCTCTCCTCTTCTCTCCCCTCTTCTCTCTCATCTTTTCTTAACCATAAAGGTAGGTATTATAATTTTCATTTTACAGTGAATGAAGACATCTCAGTTCAAAGGATGAAGTGACTTCTTTGGGGTCACTATGCCCAGTAAATGCTTACAAAGTGCACAGTAAGTCAAAGTTATCCTCTAATTAAAAATAATAGTGAAATATTGAAACTGCAGAAACACAACTGTCTAAAAGGCTCTTTAAGTTATTTCCCACAACAACATTCATAAGCAGGCTCCAGGCTAATGTGCTATAATGTCATAGCTCTTAGCTGTTGTTGTTTTGTCATTGTTTTCAGGGCTCTAAAACCATGATCTCTTTGAGGTTTATTAAAATTTTTTAAATGTGCTTCTTATTGCACCTTTTATTGGTCCCTTGTTGCAATTCTATCTTTCAAACTCAATTAAGCAAATTGTTTATTCTTGCAGCCTTTTTTCTCATCCCAGGCAATATAATTCCAGGGGATTACAGCTTGCTGGTGTAGCAACAAAGTGCTTAGCTGAGGACGCTGAACAGGACCACACTTACTAGGACAGTGCTGTCATGAGATGGTCCTTGTGTCAGTGCAGCCATGGACTCTATGGCTTTGCAAACATCTGGTCTCCCTGCTTTCCCCTGCAGCACTCTACTGCCATTAAAAGTGGAGCCAAAAATCTCCCTTGTGCATCTTCTCTTGGGAACTGGGTGACTTCCAACTGAAGGGTCAATAAATATAATTAAAAGGCTCATCCAACTGGATCTTTCTCTGAGTGTCTTCCCTTGGAGGGCCAATCGTCTCCAAGTCATAAATGGATTTTTAAAATCGCGAGGCCTGTGAAAGGTTGCCAAAGTCCTCTGCCTATTGATTTGCCTACTTTGATGTTTAGTCAGTTGTAGTCGTTCCTCAACCAATGAAAGACATACCTCTATTTATAGACAATTAACAAATAATCTGCATTGCATTGCTGTCTGACAAATTGGCCCTCCCAAAGGTATGCTTGTCCACTTTGCTCTCCTTATACACTAGTAACAATGCAATGATCCATGTGGACATAATGACAAAAGAAGAAAATCAGGGGGTAGCCAACCTCATGGGTAATTGCTGAGACAGCTGTCTTTCTTCTTCTGTATGTCACTCCTGCTCTTGACTAAAACCATTTAAACTGTCAATTATGACTTCTTTTTCATTATTAAGAGACCCAAAACTTGACAAATTCAAGCCCAAAATCTTAGATTCATTAAGTCTGAGATTACTTCCCTATAAGTCAATTAAATCATTTATCAGCCAATCAGCATTGATAAGACACACATCATCTCAGCAAATCAGCACTCACATGGCACATATTTGTTCTCTTGTTAAGGTGTTGACCTTAGACAGTTCACAACATTGATGGTGGTTCTTCATGACAGTAGTCTGAATTGCTGTTTAGAAGTCTAGGTGCCCAGTGATCCTGTGAATTAATGTTTTTTGTCATATCAAAAGGAAGGAAGGAAGTGACAATAATATTTTCTTTAAAAACTGTCTTCTCTTGCAGGAAAATGGATGGAACTCGAAGAAACCATTCTGAGCGAGGTAACCCAACCACAAAAAGACAAACATTATATGTACTCACTCATATGTGGACCTGCTTTATGATACATAGTAGTGACTGTGCTTTATCAGAGCTGTTTTTAATGATGTTACTCAGAATGGTTTCCTCCCAGATGATAATTGAGAAGCTAATTAAAAAAAAATGGTGCCAAGTACCACAAGAGTAACAGAACTGTGCTGTTTTCTGGGATTTTGTTTTTTACTTTTTTGTTGTTGTTGTTTGTTTGTTTTTGTTTCTTTGTGTTTTTAAATGGAGTGTGCTGGATGTATCTACAATTTTGTTCAAATGACTGCAGAAACCTGGAAAAGCTGTTGCTGCTATGATGCATAACATACTGCCATTATATATATATATATATATATATATATATATATATATTTGCTAATTGAAACTCAAAAAAAAACTGTCTTCTCAGTCTGAAGTTTTGCTGAGATCTGTTTATTGTTGTCACATGAAAAAGGAAAATAAGATGACGCCTGAAACCTTCAAATATAAAGTTTCTGTCTCATTCAAATAAGGGCCAGAAGCAAATCAAAAGTCAAGAATTCCTTTTCAGTGATTGACTTGTACAAACTAAAGGCTGAGTAAATGCTGGATGGATTACATATGTTAACTGCTGCTTAAAATGTATGGGATCTGCTTCTGAAAGGTGAGAATTAGAAGGGGCAGATTTGTCAGTATTAATGGCAGCACAAACGATAACCCTGATGCTAATTTCATTTTATGTTGCTCTTTTCCTTCAACCATGTACATAGCAGCATTATTTGTAATAGCCAGAACCTGGAAACAACCTAGATGCCCCTCAACTGAAGAATGGATTGAGAAAATGGGGTACATTTACACAGTGGAGTACTACTCAGTGGGAATAAACAATGGAATCTTGAAATTTGCAGGCAAATGGATGGAACTAGAAGAAACCATCCTGAGTGAGGTAACCCAGTCACAAAAAAGACAAACATGGTATGTACTCACTCATATGTGGACTTTAGACATAGAGCAAAGGAGTAGCAGCCTACAAGTCACACTGCCAGAGAAGCTAGGAAACAAGGAGGACCCTAAGAGAGACATACACGGTCCCCAGAGAAGGGGAAAGGGACAAGATCTCCTGAGCTAATTGGGAACATGGTGGGAGGGGAGATGGAGCTAGGAGAATGAGAAGGGGAGAAGAAGAGGGGAGAGGAGGACATGAGAGAGCAGGAAGATGAGTCAGGGGAAGAACAGAGGAAGCAAGAAAAGAGATACCGTAATAGGTGGAACCATTATAGGCTTAAAGAGAAATCTGGCCTAGGGAAGTGTTCGGTGGTCTACAAGGTTGACCACAACTAATAATCTAAGCATTAATGGAGAGGCCTATTCCTTAAATGCCCTTTCCCTATAATGAGACTGCTGTCTACCTTATATGCCATCCTAGTGTCTTCATCCAGTAGCTGATGGAAGCAGAAGCAGACACCCACAGCTAAACACTGAGCTGAGCTCTGGAATCCAGTTGCAGAGAGGGAGGAATGATAAACAAAGGGGTCAAGACCAGGCTGGAGAAACCCACAGAAACAGCTGACCTGAACAAGGGGGAGCTCATGGACCCCAGACTGATTGCAAGGAAACTAGCATAGGACCGATCCAGACCCACTGAACATGGGTGTCAGTTAGGAGGCCTGGGCAGTTTATGGGGCCTCTGGCAGTGGGTCAGTATTTATCCCTAGTGTACAAATGGACTCTACATAGAGGGTTACACTTACAGCCCAGACACACTTGGGAGGGTCTAGACCCTGCTCCAAATGATATGACAGACTTTGAGGATCCTCCATGCAAGGCCTCACCCTCCCTGGGGAGTAGAGAGGGGATGGGATAGGGGTTGGTGGGGGGCAGGGGAGGAGGGGAGGGAAAGGAAACTGGGATTGACATGTAAAACAAGCTTGTTTCTAATTTAAATAAAAAAATTACAAAAAAACCAACCCAGCTTCAAAAGATCCCAAATCTACAGATGTGCCAGGGAACAGACCACAACTGGACAAGCAACGGCCACCAGAGTGTTAGACAAGAATGCTTCGTCACCACCAGAAGCAGCCCTTCCAGAAATCAGCTTCTTGCCATTTGGTGGATATTGCACAGGGGATATTTGTTGCCATGGGGATGAGAGTAGAAAGATAAAGTTCTTCAATGAAATCTGCTCTCCCAACATGAAACTTTTTCCTTTAGATGGGCTTCTCTTTAGGTGCTCTGGGACCAGGCTGGAAATAATAGTAATAATAAAAAAGCCAGAAACTTGAATGAATTCAAGTATAATTTTTACACAATTTCTTTATAGTTACCCCTTTATTGTATTTTTGTTCAAAAAACTTCAAGTATGGAGTTAATGAATGAGTAAGGAAGTCACCACTGCCCTGGGAGGGTGAGCTCAGGATTACAGAAGAGCAGTCATCACCTCAGGGAAGTCACTTAACCTCCTTATCATGCCCTTCCATCGCCTCAGGTCCATGGTAGAAATAAACAGATTTAGGGGTTAGAGAGATGGCTTAGTGGTTCAGAATGTTTGCTGCTGACCTCGAAGGTCTGAGCTTGGATCCTAGCACCTGGTGGCTCATTATGACTTGTGACTCGAGGGCTAGGGGATCAGATGGCCCTTTTGGCCTCTACAGGTATAAAATAAATATACATATGTAGTACACACACACACACACACACACACACACACACACACACACACACACACACACACACACACAGGGAAGCAAAAACACATTAAAAATAATCTTTTTATATTGTTTCATATTAAATAATTTTTGTTTCTTTGCTTTTTTATTTGAATTACAAACAAGATTGAATTGCATGACAATCCCAGTTCTCTTCTCCCTCCCTTCCTCCCCTACCACCCCCCAACTAAAACCCTACCTATCACATATCCTTTCTTGTACACATGACTCAACATTTCTAGTCCCTCATGACCTCTGCATCCTTGTTTAGCTCACAGAATGAGCAGGGGAATTCAGAGTTTTTATTGACAACAAGCATATGTATTCACCATACCTAGGAAATATATGTCAAAATGGATTCTAAAATTCATTTGATCATTATAATACTCCGATGATATAGCCAGTATTTTGTTATCAGTGGGTTAAGAACATGGGGCTGTGGTATATATTCACAGCGACCAAAAGTGAGATAATGAAGGTGTTTGCACCAGCAAGACTTGGCTATCAATAGTTTGGGGTGAGGTGTGTGTGTGAAGAAATTTGAAAGAAACTAAGTGAATATGCTTTCCAAAGAAACTCCCCAGTAGGGTATGAAGGTGGAAATCACAGATGAAAGGCAACATGATTTGCCAAAGTATAAATAAGAAAACTCATCCACCGGAAGACGCTTCACTCCAATGTGCACATTGCTTCCATCTGGAAGAGAACTGCTAGAAAGACACTTAATATTCATGACTGACACATTTTCTTTGTACTGTCAGTCAGCTGGAACCAAAGTACACAGCTGGTTGGAAAGTGCATCTCTGCCTCCCGTTTCATCGGGCATGGAGGACTGAAACATTGCCTACCGGCTTGGCTTTTCTCTTCACAGGGTGGGCTAGTGACGGCAATGTGCACGGAGTAGCCAGCATCCTTTCTTCACATTTCAGGTTCTTATCAAAAGTCAACACCAGATTGCAAGACTCTAAATCCAATTATCAGTCTCTACAATAAGGGAGAAAAGACCCCACACATGTATCTTATTTGTAGGCAAAGTAATTTGTCAGGCAGGAGCTTCATTTTAGTTTCCGAGGCACTGAAGTAGTGTAGAGATATTTTAAAAGGCGTTCTTTGAGATAATTTGCCATAAATATCCAGGAAATCTAAACTCTGGAAAGAATCACTATTAAAATATGTCTTTTTAAAGACTATAAATTTGAATCAGATCCTACTAGCTTTTATGACATTGTTGTCTAGAATCCTAATCTGCACAGAGTTATATTTCTAAGTTTGTTTTTTTGTTTGTTTGTTTGTTTTGCACACACATAAGACATGAATGCCTAATTACAAACCAGGATATTAGCTTTTTTGTATAAGGAGTGAAAATCTACAGCCTTGCTCTTTAATCAGAGGTTGGAATAGAGAAGCTGACACGTGAAGGACAACACCTATGTGTCACGTGTCACTCTCTGGAAGTGGAAATTCAGTGACCCACTGCTCTTTTCCTGAGAACTTGAAAGCTGTCATAACTGTGAACTCAGGAACAGAAGGAAATGCATGCCTAAAGTCTTCCTCAATAAATCTCATTCTTCTTAGCATGTCACAGTATTTAGTTAGTGAGAAGATATTTGTTCCAAGAGAACCAAACACAGATGAAATGCATTATTATTTTTAAACAATATTTTATTGTCTTGATAATTCTTGGGGCGTATCAATGCCCTTATTCCCTCCTAAGGGATCATTTGAAACCAGCTTATAAGTCCCAGGGCATCACTGTGGAAATGAATTCCTAGCGTTCTAGCCTTTTGAGAATTGATTGCAGATTTATACATCTTCGCATTTTGGTTGTGAGCAGGCTCTAACGATGCCGATGACGGAGGGTGCTTGTGGTCCTGCTGCACGAAGGACTTAATTAGACATCAAATGCGCACCGCCTAATGCTGGTTGTTTAAATTGTCAAGGCATACCCTACGCTCCTCAGACCCACAAGCCGGAAGGAAGCATGAGGTAAAAATACAGTAATTCCCCCTTTGACATACCGGGATGCGGGAAATATCATGTCACCACTGGCGGCCTCACCGCTCGCTCTCTCCTCTAATGGTCTGGGCTGTTTATTATTTCACAGATCATTGGTGCTTTATTCTCTTTCTCCCAACTACCGAGCCTGCTCCAGTTTGCATTTATCATTTTAATACCTTGGCTAATTTCACCCTAGAATAATGTTTCTGTTTATAGACGTCTAGCCCCTGTGGCAAGCCGCAAATACTCTGGGTTTTCCAGGAAGCAATGCTAATACCCACTGGAGTGGTAGGGAAGGCTCTCCAATCACAGCCCAGCACCCGCTTCCATTGCCTCCTCAGACCCAGCTGTGATTAGAATCCCGCTGTGTGCAGCTGTTCTCAATGCATCCTGGGACCGCAAATGTAGCTGTAGCGGGCAGCTCAGGACTGGACCTGGGGACCCTAACAAGAAGAACACGTGATTGATTCTGTCAACTGAAGGTCAGGGATTATAGGACATAAGTGCGCTGATTGCTCAGGGCTAAGCATGGGTTTCATTCCCATCCATGGCATGAGCCACTCATGACCAAGGTGAAGCAGCTTTTGGTCTGCTCAACAAATTGGTGTGCTGCCGAGAGGGAAGAACACAGCTGATTAGAGAAGGATTGATGACTGTGACTGTTCCCAGGTAGACACCATCTGGGCAGGTGTCTTTTAACTAAGATTAATAAGCATATGTCACCACAAGTTTCAAGTGGCAAGAGGAATGATGGTGGAGAATCAAAAATTTCCGAGTCCAACTGCCATGCTGCCACCAAGCAAAAGTTTTCCAAATAAACAAGCAGTGTGCCAGCTTGGATAGAAAGGTGCCCTTGCTGCGCCTGAAATATTTATGCCCCAGGTAAATAGTTCTCCTCCTCTCTGGGAAAGTGGACATGGACCAGAGACCTCTGTCCAAGTCAAAGCACAGGGCGCAAAATTTCCTCTCAGCCAGAAATCTGCATGCGTATGGACCCAAGTCAACACCCTAGCTCCTCTGCTTCTGTCTGCTGCCAAGTAACAGACCATTTCACAGGTTCTTCTTGGAGATTGGCAGGTGAGGGACTATGAGGATGAGCAATTGTGAAGGACAACTGCAGAAAAGTTGAGGACCACGAAACAAATCGGCAAGTATCCCAAAGTACACCACACAGTGCCACACATGGCCAATTTACATTTTAGTTTCTTCTGCAACATCAACGTGGGCCAGGGCTGTGGACTCCAAAATCTATCCAAGCTCCCATTTGAGTTTCAAATACAGGATACAAGTGTGCTTATTTTCTGTAGCTCATGTGTGTGAACATTAAAGTTTTGTGTAACTGTGGTCAGCCCCTTTTCATAATGATAGCAGTCCCCAGGAACCATTATCTAACCTCTTTGTCCACAAAAGGTGATTATATCCACATAACAGAACATACATTACTATGTCTACAAACATAATATGTGTGTAGACTATCTTTATACTAAGATAATAAAGATACAAGAAATAATTATGCTAGTAGTATTCCTTGTAAAACGCTTATATCAATGTAAATCGATATGTCTCTTAACATAGAACAATATATCTCTGTTATTCTAAAGCAGTTATTAGGGGCAGAATGTCAATGAGAATTAAAATATGACCAAAGAGAAGATCTGGACAGGGCTATATTTTTAAGCTAAAGTTGCATTTTTCTTTTGTTCTATCAGGTTGTATTCATTAATGATTCTCACATGAGATTTAGAAAGACTCTTATTTTCCCATATTATATACATCTTTGCTTTTTTTATAGTTTGGCATAGTTCATTCTTGTTTCATGTTTGATGGCTTGGAATCAACCACTTGTGTAGGGAAGGTTTCATCTGGGCTCACGGAGACCAGGGACAATCAATTAAGAAATCTATCATGGCCAAAAGTTGGGGATGTAGTAATTACACAGTGTGTACTTGTCATGCCTCACCCTGCACAAGAGACAGTCATTAAATATTTGTTATTGATGAAGAAGGAGAGAGAATTGGCATGCACCCAAAAGACCAAAGGTCTGAAGGGCAGAAGCAAGCACAGCAAAAGAAGCATCCAAATGAAAATGATGTTCTGAGGGGTTCCGTAATCTCAAGAAGTAATTGCTACTGCACGAGAGAGGCATCTCTCAACCTAAGCAGGATCTATTTCAATCCTCCACACTGCTAAACTTAGGGCCTCCTGATAGAAATAGCTGGAGGAAAAAGAAGTCTCCTTGGACTGCAGCTAATAGCAGTCACGGGTAGAGAGGAAGGAATACCTCTGAACAAACTGATTCATGATTGGCGGTGACTAGTAAGGACATCACTGGTAGCATGTCCTTTCTCTCTCTCTCCCTCTCTCTCTCTCTCTCCTCTCTCTCTTCCCTCTCTCTCTCTCTCTCATAGTTACATCTCTCCCTTCCCTTTTCTCCTCCAAACCCATCCATACCTCTCTGTATCTCCTTCACATTCATGGTCCCTTTTTACCACTAATAGTTATTACATGTATACATTTACATGTCTATGTATATACACCTATATTCCTAAATATTGTCTGTTGAGTTCACATAATGTTTCTTTTGTTTGTTTGTTCTTTCTGATTTTCGAGACAGGGTTTCTCTGTGTAGCTTTGGAGCCTATCCTGGCACTCACTCTGGAAACCAGAGATCTGCCTGCCTCTGCCTCCCGAGTGCTTGGATTAAAGGTGTGCAGCACCAATGCATGGTTCACATAATGTTTCTTGTATGTATGCTCTCATGGTTGATCACTTGGCACTGGATGACTAACTGATCTGCTGTTCTCTGAGGAAGAGCACCTACCTACCTGCTTTCGTCAGCTGTCTATAGTTTTTTGTGTAGGGTTCCCCATCCAGTCCGGCATGTCTATAGGCGCCCTTCTTATGTAGCTCACATTAGGGCAGTGATGTTAGTGAGAACTGACAGGTATAGCTCTTGATGCTAGTAGAAGACTCAATTTCAAGGAAAAGTCCCTGATCTTCTGACTGTTACAACCTTTCCACTTCTGTGGTCATTTTTCCTGAGCCTTAGGAGCAGAGTTGTATTTTAGATGGATACACTGGGACTGAGATCCACAACTTTGCATCTTGATTGGTTGTGGTTTTCTGTGGTGGCTTCTGTCTGTTGCAAAAAGAAATTTTCTTGATGAAGGGTGAAGACTACAATTTGTGGGTATAAGTATAGATGTTTATAGATTGTTGTTAGAGTTAATGCTGAATTTGTTGATTAGAGGTTGTATTAGATTAGATTAGATTAGATTAGATTAGATTAGATTAGATTAGATTCTCCTCTGATAACCATGACTTCACCAGCACCGAGTTAGCTTGATTTCCAGCACCAGGTGATTTCTCTCCCGTTGAACCACTATGCCTTTCTCTCTTGAAACGCTACTTAAAGGTGTGGAAAGTGCCTTCCAAGGAAAGTGAGGTGAACAGCAATCAAAATTTTGTGGGGATTAATATATAAGCCAGTCAAAATCCTTGTGAATGAAGGCTGTGTATCTGAATGACCTGATGCCGGCTATTGAACTCTATTATGCAAATCTTCAAGCCAAGGGCTAAAGGAAATCCATTTTGTTATGTTCACAGAAATATTTACTACATAGACAATATTGAAAAATGTCAAGCTTTCTTTACTTTCTTTTGTGGTATGTGTGCATACATGTACATTCAATGTATATGTGTTTGAGTGTAACATGTTATAGCATACTTGTGGAGGTTAGATGTGGGTGGGGAGATGGATCTCAATTTCTACCTTGTATGGAGGCAAATTCTTTCTGATTTCTGTCACTTTGCCTATCCTCTAGGTTAAATGGCCTGCGAACTCCTGGGTAATATTTCTGTTTTTGTCACCCATCAGGGCTTTTAATCACCAAGTCATAACTTAGTCCTCTAAGTATCAAAGTTTTGACAAGTCTCTTCTGAGGTTCAGTTTAGAAGCACAAGGTTGTGGAATAAATATATAAACTTCTAAGTAAATAAAATTATGCATTTATGAATGTTTATATAGTTCTTAAATGCAGTTGACATGAAATTGGTGGAATATCATTATTAAATTAGATTGTTCTTAAAATTTCTAATTTTATATTTCCCTCTCATTTCTAACAGTGTCTTAAATATTGTGTATAGCACATAATTTATTATGCAAAAGAGTATTAGTTGAATTTGAATCTTAATTTTATTTTTAGGAGTTAATAATTTAGAATTCTAATTGAGTTAGTTCCTGGTCTTTCACTTTTTTGCTTTTTAATTCCTAGGGTTTTTTAATTTTAAGGTTTTCATAATCTTTAACAATAATTTCAAGTTTTGCTTAGGGCCTTAAATGGAGCTTCTTGAATGTGTGCTGCCAGCCCATCTGGGTATATGTAACTGAATGTGCAGATCATGAAAACTGGCAGTATCGAACTTTATTTTAATGAAAAACAAGCAAAAGTCAGTTGCAAGTCAGATGAGAAATGTAAGTCAGGAATGTAAGTAAATGCGATCAGTCCGGCAGCACCCACCTCTGCTGCATCACCCACTTCACGAAAACCTCAGTCCTGAACTCACAGCATGCTGACTTTGCACTATACATCCTATCAAGTCACAAGATGCCAAGCAACACAACCTGAAATATCTCAGCTCAGACTCAAGAATATTACTGTGATTTTACTATGTATACAAGCCTCTCAGCTCTTACAGAAATGTAATTTTAACCAGAGAAAAGAAATACTTTGAATAAGTTTCTGCTGCCATTCTTAAGGATGTGATCATTAGAGAGCATATCTTGGGTTGTATTTTGTTGAATAAATGTTTATCATCTTTTTTAATTTTAAAAACAATTTTTTTCTCATTTTACATACCATTCCCAGTTCCCACTCCTTCCCCTCCACCTGCTAACCCCTTCTTTCCCCCAACTCACACTCTATCCACTCCTCAGAAAGGGTAAGGCTTCCCATGGGGAGTCAACAAACTCTGCATTCTTGGGCATATACCCAAAGGATGCACAATCACACCACAAGGGCATTTACTCAACCGTGTTCATAGCAGCATTATTCATAAAATAGCCAGAACCTGGAAACAACCTTGATGCTCCTCAACCAAAGAATGTGTAAAGAAAATGGGGTACATATACACAATGGAGCACTGCACATACGTAGTCACAAAGCAAGTCTCACACAAGAAATTTGAAACACCCCTGCCCCCCATCCCATCAGAACACCACAGATTGAAGCTGGATTTCAACAATGACAGAAAACCTATAATTTCATGAAACTTGAACAACTTGATGTTGAGTAACTACTGGGACAAGTCAGAAGTAAAGAATGAGGTGAGTGACTTCCCTAGAGTTCAAGTAAAGTGAATGCACAACATACCTGAACATAAGGGGCACAATGAAAGCTGTAGTAAGAGGAAAGATCATAGCAAGAAGTGCCTTTATAAAGAATTTGGAGAAATCTCCTATTAGCAACTTAATGGTACACCTAAAGCTCTAGGACAAAAAAGAAGCAAATGTACCAAAGAGGAGTAGACAGCAGGAAATAATCGAACTGAGGGCTGAAATCACTAAAATAGAAACAAAGAGGACAATACAAAGATTCAGTGAAACAAAAGGCTAGTTCTTTGAGAAAATCAACAAGCTAGAAAAACCCCTATCTAAACTAACTAAAAGGCAGAGAGAGGATATCCCAAGTAACAAAATCAGAAATGAAAAGTTGGATGTAACAATACACACTGAGGAAATCCAGAGAATCATTAGGTCATACGCCAAAAAACTTTACTCTACAAAATTGGAAAATATGAAAGAAAGAGACAAATTTCTTGATAGATTCCACTTACCAAAGTTAAATCAAGATCAGATAAACAATTTAAATAAACTCATAATCACTAAGGGAATAGAGGCATTCATTAAAGATCTTCAACCCCACCCCCCCAAAAAAAATCCCAGGGACAGATGGTTTCGGCACAGAATTGGACCAGACTTTCAAAGAAGGGTTAATGCCAATATTGTTACGATAAATCTTTCTGCCAAAAGCTGCCTGAGCCCCACCGCCACGTGTGAGCTTTACACCAGCTGCCCACCCCAGTTAGGCCCAAATGAATACACAGAAACTTGTTTTAGGTTCAAAGCTGCTTGGACAATGACTAGGATTCTCATCTGTTAGCTCAGTCTTAACTATCATAAATCTATATATTTTATAAGACTTATCTTATCGGACACCTTATTGGCGTCCCTTCTTGCTTGTGGATCACATTGTGCCTCTGGAGCAGGGGAACGGGAAAAAGGGACTCTTCCTGTTTCTCCTCCGCTTAAATATGAGTCTCCTTGCTATGTCACTTCCTGCCTGGATCATCACTTTTCTACTACATTTCCCAGAATCCTCTTTGACTTCTATCCCGTCTAACTTGCTTTCTCATTGGCCAAACAGTATTTTATTTAACAACCAATAAGATAAACATACACATTACATTCCCCATCAAATACTCTTCAAATTATTCCACAAATACAAACAGAAGTAACATTACCAAATTCTTTTTATGAGGCCATGGTCATGATACCCAAACCCCACAAAGACCTGACAAAGAAAGAATTACAGACCTACATCTCCCATGAACACTGATGCAAAATACTCGATCAGAACTTGCAAAGTGAATCCAAGAGTACATCAAAAAAACAAAATCATCCACTATGATCAAGTAGGCTTCATACCACAGATACAGTGATGGTGACATACTAAAACCTATCAATATAATCCACTATATAAACAAGCTGGAAAACCACACCCCAATTGGTCATCTTATTAGTTGCTCTACAACCTTTGACAAAATCCAATACCCCTTCATGATAAAAGTTCTGGAAGGTTAAGGATACAAGGAACATACCTAAACATAGTAAAGGCAATTTACAGCAAGCCAACAGCTAAAATCAAAATAAATAAATGGAGAGACACTCAAAAGCAAATTCCATTAAAATCAGGGACAAAACAAGGCTGTTCACTCTCTCCAAATATATTCAATATAGACTTGACATTCTAGGTAGAGCAATAAGACAACTAAAGGAGATCAAGGGAATGCAAATAGGAAAGGAAGAAATAAAAGTATCTACATTTGAAGACAATATGATAGTTTACATAAGTGATCCCCAAAAATTCTACCAGGGAACTCCTATAGCTGATAAACACCTTCAGCAAAGCAGCCAGATAGAAGATTAACAACAACAACAAACAGTAGTCTTTTTATACACAAATGACAAGTGGCTGAAATAGAAATCAGAGAAACAAGACTCTTCACAATCGTCACAAATAATATAAAATATCTTGGTGTAATTCTAGCCAAGCAAGAGAAAGACCCATTTGACAAGAAACTTTAAGTCTTTAAAGAAATTGAAGAAAATATCAGAAGATGGAAAGACCTCCTATGCTCATGGATTGGTAGAATTAACATAGAAAAATAGCAATCTTACCAAAAGCAATCTACAGATTCAACAAAAATCCCCATCAAAATACTAGCACAATTCTTTATAGACCCTGAAAGGACAATACTCAACTTCATATGGAAAAACAAAAAAATCCAGGTTAGCTAAAACAATCTTGTACAATAAAAGAAACTTCCCAGTTGTACTATGTAGTAATAAAATATAGTAATAAAAACCACAGAGTTGGCATAGAAACAGACAGGTGGATCAATATAATTGAATCTAAGACACAGATGTAAATTCGTACACCTATGGAAACCTGATTTCTGACAAAGAAGCCAAAATTATACAATGGAAAAAAGAAAGTATCTTCAAGAAATGATGCTGGTATAAAAGGATGTCAGCATGTAGAAGAAAGCAAATAGATCCATACCTATTGCCTAGTGAAAAACGCAAGGCCAAGTGGATCAAAGATCCCAACATAAATCCAGATACACTGAACAGGACAGAAGAGAAAGTAGGGAATAGCCTTGAATGCATTAGCACCTGAGAGAACTTCCTGTACAGACACAAACAGTGAAGACAAAGACTGACATTTAATAAGTAAGGCCTCATGAAATTGAAAAGCTTCTGTAAAACAAAGATCAACTTCAATTAAACAAAACTGCAGTCTACAGAATGGGAAAAGGTCTTCACCAACCCCACATCTGACAAATGAGTAATTTCCAATCCATATACATATACATAGATGTCAAGAAACTAGAAATTTTAAAAAGACCCAAATACTTCAATTAAAAAATGGGATATCAGCAGGGTGGTGGTGGCACATGCCTTTACTCCCAGCCTTTAGGAGGCAGAGGGAGGCAGATCTCCATGAGTTTGAGGCCAGCCAGGCCTACAAAGCTACACAGAGAAACCCTATCTCCAACACCTGCCCCTCTAAACAGGGAATTCTCAACAGAAGACTCTCAAACAATCATGAAACACTTAAAGAGATGTTCACCATCCTTACCCCATCAGGTGAAAGCAAATCAAAATGACTCAGAGATTCCATCTTACATCTGTCAGAATGGCATATATATATATATATATATATATATATATATATATATATATGTTATATCTCATGTTGGAGAGGATGTTGAACAAGGGGGAACACTCTTCCATTACTGGTGGGAGTGCAAACTTGTACAGACACTTTGGAAATCAATATATACGCTGGTTTCTCAGAAAATTGTTCATCTATCTAGACTCAGCTCTACCACTTCTGGGCATATACCAAAAGGATGCCCAACCATGCCACATGGACACTTGCTCAATTATGTTCATAGCAGCTTGATTTATAATAGCCAGAACCTGGAAACAACCTAGATGCCCCTCAATCTAAGAATGGATAAAGAAAATGTGGCATATTTATACAATGGAGTATTACTCAGCTGTTAAAAACAGACATCATGAAATTTGCAGCAAATGGAGGGAACTAGAAAAAAAAATCTTCCTGAGTGAGGTAACCCAGACCAAGAAAGACCAAGGTGGCATGTACTCACTCATAAGTGGATATTAGCTGTGAAGTAAAGGGTAACCAGGCTACAATCCACAGACCTAGGACAGTTACGTAACAAGGAGGGCTCAAGGTGGGCTGCTTGGACCTCTCTGGAAGGGAAAATAGAACAGACTTTGCAGGTGGACTGGGGTTAGGGGAGGATGAGAACATGAATCGTCAGATGGAGGGGACCCATTAGGGATAAGGATTCTGAGAGAAACAACTGGAAATTCGGGGCATTTTGTCGTGAGGTAGAAGTCTAGTGTGACGGAAACTACAAGAATGGCCCCTGTGCAGATGTAGACACTCTGTTGGGGAAGTCACAGGACCAATGTTTCCTTTCCACAACTGATTTAACATTAGGATTATTGGCATATATCAAATGAGTACTAAAACTGACCATTGAGTAAATTAATTCTAGGTTTATAAAGCTGCTTTTCATAATTAAAATAAACCAGCCCTCCCAAAAGAATGGCCCCAGCTGAGACTCTTAGCAATAAGGGATACATAGCCTGAACTGGCTATGTCGGTAATGAGGCAAGACTTCTAGTGGTGGAGGGATTAAGACACCAATCCAACCACATATCCTTGTTCCTGCAATTTTTTCCTACCTACAAGATGGGGTAAAGGCCGCACAGAAATTGTGGAAGTGGCCAACTAATAACTACTCCAGCCTAAGCTCATGCTATGAGAGTAAGCCCTTCCCTGACACTGCCTGAAGCAACAAGACCCAGAGTTTGGATTGCCCAGAGAACTAGAATAGAATTAAACAGGACTGGCAAGATAAAAAATCAATATAATGATGCCTAATGACATTCTGCTATACTCATAGATTGGTTCCTAACCCAACTGTCACCAGAGAGGCATCACCCAGCAACCGATGGAAACAGACGCAGATCCAATTAGGCAGAACTCAGGGAACCCTGCAGAAGAGGGATAGGAAGGATTGTGGGACCCAGAGGGGTCAAGGATTTTATATAAAAACCCAAAGAATCAACTAACCTGGGTTCATAGGGGTTCACAGTGACTGAACAGACAACCAGGGAGACTGTATGGGACTGACCTAGGTACTATGCATATATGTGACAGTTGTGTAACTTGGTCTTCTTGTGCAACTCTTAACAGTGGGGGCAGGGCTGTCTCTGACTCTTTTGTAAGATTTTGAGACCCTACTCCTCAGACTGGGTTGCCTTGTCCAGCCTTAATACAGGGAAGGTGCTTAGTCTTACTGCAACTTAATAAGCCATGTTTTGTTGATATCCATAGGAAGCCTGCCCTTATCTAAATAGATACAGAGAAGAAATAGTTGGAGGGGACAGAAGGATGGTGTGGGGAAGAATTAGGAAGGGAGGAGGGAGTGGAAATTGCAGTTGAGATGTAAATAATAATAATAATAATAACAATAACAATAACAATAATAATAACAATAATAATAATGACTCAATTTATCATGAATTTAGCAAGAAATAAACAAGATTTAAAAATTTCATGTGTTTCAGCATGACAAATTCAAAGAATTCTACAACCAGACATGCTTTAATCCAAGTACTCAAATTTATGAAAAAAAGTTAGAAACAACCAGAGAAAAATGTTCCATTATATTTAGAAAAGGAATTATTCAAATGGCAGTAGTTTTCTCACCAGAAACTATAGAACCAGGACACAATGTGGTGGCATTGCTTAAAGGCTAAAAGGAAAGCATCCTCAACCTAAAAATCTAAACCTAGCAAAACAAATATATACTTAATAACAAAATATTAAGTTGAAATACACATCATTGCAGAAGAAGGAAAACTAAGGACATACATCCTTGGCAGACCTGTTCTAAAGGGATTTTGCTCTTCTAAGGGAAGAAAAATATCGGTATGAAATTTGGAATGCCAATAACACAGGAAGAACAAGAGAAATGACTGATAACTGGGCAATATAGTATACTGCTCTTTTAATACCATGCTTTAAATCTGAGAGATAGTTGAAAGCAAAAGTTACAACAGTGTGGCTAGTATTGTATAACTAGGGTTTCAGCACCTAGAGAGGTAATATATCTGTATCTGTGTCTGCATCCATATCTATCTATATCTATGTCTTTATCTCTGTCATCCAAGAGGAAGGAAAAAACTTCTTTGTGGAGAAGTGATACAAAGTTAATTCTAGCCATACCATCTAAAGATCAGCCTTTGTATTTTAATTTGTAGATAAAAATTAAAAATCAGTTGGAGAAATATTTTAATATTCCATAAATAAATTGAAATGTACAAATAAAATTACTCAGTCTACAAGAATCAGATATGGGGAGATGGGAAGCTAAAAACCAATAGGAACAAGTGATAGATAAATTAAAATTGATGGTACTAAATGCAGGCATGTCACCTGAAATACATGAGAAATACATGAGAATGGTCTACATGTCAGTCCAGGAGACTGTGATAACAGAAAATGCAATTATATGTTTTTTGTAGGAATCTAGTTTAAACATAACAACTTCAGTAATTTGGAGGTAGAAGAGTTTAAGAGGACATCTCTGCTAACACTAATTGTAAGGAAGCTTGAATTACAATAATAACCAGACAAAGGCTTCCTGAGCAAAAAAAAAAAAAAATTACCAAGGGTTAAAAGCAGGGAATTACGTATCATGAGAGGTCCATAACTAGGAATCCATACCAATCCTGAGTGTGTTATATTACAATAGAAAACAAACAAAAAATTCTTCTAACACTGAAGAGGAAATGAGCAATCAAATTGAGAATGTTTCCAGCATTCATCACTGTAATAAATTAATGGAAAGGAAGAAAGCATCTGCATTGACAATACCGTCAACCAACAGATCTCACTGACACTTACAGAATGCTCCATCATGAGTCTTATTACTGTGTTTTGAAAACCACGAAGGCTGATGAAAGAAATCAAAGAATTCATCACTGACTTGATTTTTCATGGTCACTGATTAGATGGCCCAAAGTAATGATACTTGCTCTTCTTTATAGTTGACCTGTGTATTTAATCAATTAAAACAAAGTCCTGGTGGGATGTCTTTCAGTAATAGGCAAACTATTGTTTAAATTTATATAGAAAAGCAAGGAAGTGTTTCAAACCAATTTGGGGCAGGATTAATCCTATGTTAGGAGAGTCTCAGTGTGTGCCTTCAAGGCTTACTATAAAGGTATGGTAACCAAGAGGCTAAATTTTGACAAAGGCATAGGAAATAAACGAAAACAGACCCTGAAGGTAGAACCCATCTATTTCAACTGATATTTGACAAAGGTGAAAGGCAATTTAATGGAGGTGGGGTAGTGATTCCAAATAATCAGACAAAAGAGAAGAACATGGGGACCATTAACATCACTTCACACATGAGAGAGGCTCTGATGGGGAAAGTAGTGTGTATGTTTATCTTATTGGTTGTTAAATAAAATACTGTTTGGCCAATGATACAGCAAGTTAGACGGGACAAGGAGTCAAAGAGGATTCTGGGAAATGTAGTAGAGAAGTGGTGATCCAGGCAGGAAGTGACATAGCAAGGATTCTCATATTTAAGCGAAGGAGAAACAGGAAGCCCCTCTTTTTCCCCTCTGCTCCCACGGCACGATGTGATCCACCGGCAAGGAGGGACGCCAATAAGGCCTCCGAAAAGATAAGTCTTATAAAATATATAGATTTATGATAATTAAGACTGAGCTAGCAGATGAGAATCCTAGTCATTGGCCAAGCAACTTTGAACCTAATACAAGTTTCTGTGTATTCATTTGGGCCTAACTCGGGCGGGCTGCTGGCATAAAGCGCACACGTGGTGGTGGGGCTCAAGAGACTTTTGGCGGAAAGATTTATCGTAACAAGGCTCAAAAGCCTTCACTCATCCCCTCAAGAGCTTAGCCATACTGCCAATGGTGAGCTGTCCCTCCTCCAGTAAATAAGTAGCTCCTGGCCCATGTGCGTTCAAGCAATCCTAATTAATCACAGTGGGATACACACACACACACACACACACACACACACACACACACACACACATACACACACACATACACACACAGCAAAACAGAATCCCCAAGCACATAAAAGGAGAAGAGAAACTTTTGAACTTTGAGGGGAGAAAAGGGGATTTAGTGGGAGCAGGACATGTAATGAGAGGAAGATGAGAGGTGAGAGCAGGTGTACAGAAGGACCGAAACGCATTATAATGTATGGAACTGCCAAAGAATAAAGTAATAACACAGGGGCAGAACATGAAACTAAAGCTGGCTGTGAGGCTTTGGGTCACCTTAAGTGCACTCTAATGTCACACATGCTGAAGGTTTGGTCACCAGACTGTCACTGTCAGGAAGTGGTTATTTTAGAAGATGGGTTCTAGAAGGAGGGCAGGTCATTGGAGACACATCCTTGAAGGGAATATTGGGAACTGAGTCTCCTCCTTTCTTGTTCTCTGGGTTTCTGAGAGGACATGATAGAGATAGCCTTGCCTATCATGCCCCTAATGCCACGATGTGCTGGCACACTATAGGCTCAAAAGTGGCTGAGCTGCAGAATGAAACTTTGAAGGCCAACACAAGCCTTCCAACCTTTAACTTAACTCTACCAAGTATTTTGCCACAGTGACAGAAGGCTGAGTAATACACACTGCTGCCCCACACAATGACTAGGACTGGATCACTGTCTGAAATATAAATTAAAAAAATAGAAAATTTATGGAAGAAAGTAGGTATAAGATTTACCAAGCTCAGCTTAGTCATGTTCTTACATATGAGACCTACATTATGATCAATAAGAAAAACTTTGAGCAACTGAACATTAAACACTGAAGCTGAACATTTGTCTGTGAGTTATGCTGTCAAGAGAATGAATAGATAAGCTACAGCTGGAGAGAAAACATGTGCAAATTACATGTCACTCAAAAACTTTATTATGATTATGACATAATAATGAGCTCTCACAATACAGTCTTAAGACAAACAACTCAGTTATAATAGTTAAGATATCTGAGTGGACACTTAAAGACATACAGATGAAAGTAAGCATATAAATATTCCCCAAATTAGTAACCATTAAATAACTATAAATTTGAATTATGGTATGCTATTAAACATCTGTTGTAAAGGCTATTATAAATAAGCACCCATTATGTATGTAACACATATAAATTTGTACACACACATGAGAAAGACCATGCCAGGTGCTAGCAAGTTGGGAGCTACTGTAATTTTCACACTTTTCTCTGGCAGGATGAAAACTGGTATGCTTTTTTTTTTAAAGAAAATGTTGGCAGTTTTTTAATGCTAAATGCAAAGCTGCATTTGCTATTTCTTGGCCTGAACCAGCCATCCTATTTCTAGGTATTTACTTAAGAGAAAGGAGAACTTTGGCTGATGTAGAAATTCACCCACAAATGCTTGCAGCTACACCATGGGTAACAGTTAAAGATTAGAAATATCCAAGCGTGCATGAGTGACTTAAGGAGCAAACACCGTGTCCCTATACGGATACTGTTCATTTGTGACATAAGACAATGAATACGTGTGGCAAATTGGATGGATTCCAGAAGAATTACGCTAAGTGGAGAAGCTGGTGATGACATACATTGCATTCTTCCAATGTTATGATGTTTCAAAACACCCATCTCAGTGTGTTCCAGGGCTTAGGATGAGGTAAAGTTTTGATATAGGATCAGCACAAGTGAGATTTTAGAGTTTTAAAATGCGTTCCTTTTCTGGTTCTCAAAGTTGTTATAAGAATCTCCACCTGTGCAAACAAGTCTGTGGATGGTAACCAAAGAACTCAGTGTCACTGTGAGGAAGCACAAAAAATAAAAAATAAACTCTACCATCACCATTTCACAATTGTCCTGAGTTTGCAGTTATATCCTAGTAAAGATATGACGTGTGTGTGTGCGCGCGCCCGCGCTTGTGCACCCGCACATGCACACGTTATTATTTTATGTAAGTCTCAATTTGTCTCCAACTATATGAGATCTGTATAGTGTCCACTGCAAATACATGTCATGATAGGTTCTAGGAAACGCAGAATAGACAAAATATATTTTTAGTTGAAATTAAGAAGGAAAGAGACAGCAGGAGACTTGCACTGAAGAATTGCAATTCTAAATGCTACCAGCAGAGGGCTGCTAGAGCAGGCATTGGGGGAGGTGCTGTTTCAGGTAGAGGGCTGTAGGAATGGGGCATTCCAGACCTGACGGTAGGCAATGAATCATCTGTGTGCAGAACTACAAAACAATGAATGCACATTTCTGGAAATTGCAAGTAAAAGATGGCAGAGCTATGAGGGTCCTGGGGGCTATGGAAGAAAGTGAGGCCAATGGGGCTTGATGGAAAGCTGCAGAATTAGAAGTCAAGGCCATCTGGCCTGATTGTGCATGCACAAAACACGGTTCCTGGGGGGTTCACACAGCTTCACAGGCCACAAGAGGAAGGGGAGTCACTGGATTTTTAATGTAATGGTTTATGTTGCCAAGGAGAAGTGGCTTTTATTTTATATATATATGTATGTGTGTGTGCATGTGTGTAAGCCTGCAGCTGACTCCCAGTGTCTTTATTTTTTTATTTTTTTTTATTTTTGAGACAGGGTTTCTCTGTGGCTTTGGAGCCTATCCTGGCACTTGCTCTGGAGACCAGGCTGACCTCGAACTCACAGAGATCCACCTGCCTCTGCCTCCCGAGTGCTGGGATTAAAGGTCTGCGCCAACAACGCCCAGCTCCAGTGTCTTTTAAAATCACTTCACACTGTGTTAACTCCAGATGAACCTAGAGTTAAGGGATCCCTGGTCTAGTCAGCCATCTTGCCCCTGGTACCCTGGTGGCTGCCACATCTACCAGGCTTTCACATGGGTCCTGTGGAATCTGAGCTCTGGTTCTCACCTGGCAGATCAAGTGATTTACATACTGAGCCTCCCTCCAGTCTGTTAACCTATATTTAAAAAGGATTCTGTGTGTGCCATGTTGGGGACAATTTTCACAAAACAATACCCTTTATTGACACATTCTCTTCTTGGCAACCACACACATGTGTAAAATTCGTACTGGTGTTCACTGAACTCTTATTTCCCTCTCACCCCTGCCACACCCTCTTCTTCCTCACAAATCTCTCTCCCAAAGTCATTAGCTTTGTCTTATTACGTATCTCCCAGAATTCAACAAGGGCCATCTGTGTGACCCGAGTTTGGGATTATCCATTAGAGACTGTAGGAGTCAGCAGCAGGGACACAATGGGTACTCTGACCCACCTTAGAGTTAGAATTATGTACACATATACAGATACACATATACACAATACATATACCTTATATCTTTATGCACACACACGTGTGTTCCTTGTGTCTATAATTACACAGAAGGTGTTTGACTACATGTGTGCTTCCGTTCTCCCCCAGGTGCCTTCCTCCGCATGTCTGTCATGTCTCTATTTGTCCTAATCTCCCAGGTCTGTCTCTTTTCCTATAGCTTGGATCTTACCTTAGCTGTGTGATCTGAACAGGCCGGCCAGCACCCAGAACCCTGCTATCAGCTGTTGGTCCCTACGTCCAACAGTGGACCAGGAAGAAGGTGGCTCATGGTGGGTTTGGTTCTACCTTCACAAAGGGTTATTTCTGGAGTTCACAACTAGAAGAACTAGGCGGAACCAACTTCTGGTGGTTGCACGTGGTAGAATACAAAAATCCACTCTTAGCTCTTTTGACTTATTTCTTCAGTTGGTCAAGAACAGGTTATTTAGGCCCATTGCAGTTATTCATCTGTGATCTCAACCACACCAGTGTCCATCCAGGGCTCACACTTTCTCACTAATGCATGTGGACGTATATCTCTTTGCACACTGCTTCTGTCACCAATAAATTGCTTGAGGGCTTTTTAAAAAATATCACGATGCCCATCTTTAAACGCAAGGTTTCAATATTGGGTTATGTGAAAGAACGTCGGGGGAGGAAATGTCGGGGAGAAATGCTGTAAATATAATCTCAAAACAACAAACAAATAACAGCGACAGAAAAACAGCCTTGCCCAATGCTCTGTACTCTCTTATCTTCATATTAGGGGAAAACCTGTTGTTTCAATGTATGGAATATAATTTCTCTCACTTCTCTGATTATTGGTATGCTGGAAGTTTTGCCAAATTAGAAAGTCAAGCCTTGCCAGTTTGGGTCATACTGTTCCTTTGTGGTTTCCTAAGGATAATATGGAACACTCATGAAATGCATTTTGAACAATATTTTTAGCTGAGTAATTAGTTGCTTCAGATAGAAATCCATTTCTCCGGTGCTTTCTAAGCCGAGCCAAGCCATTTCATCTGTCTGCAATAAAAGATTAATGCCATGATCACACTCTGGCCGAAATGGAGCCTAGAAGAGGCCCACCATGCTGCATGAGTGCCCGTGTGCCTATGATAACATAGGCACACGGTATTTGATCCAGCTCTCCCATACTGATAAAATAAGCAACAGAACTTGTGTATCCCTAAGGCCCATTTCCTGAAGATAGATGGCCATTCCTTTCTTCTCTCCTCTTGGTTGCTACGTCTGCTCATCATGTCATAATACGCCAACTTGGAGCCAGACAGGTTGGTCAGGTGGGCCATGTCCTTTTCTAAAGAGTTTTCATTACCACCATTAATTGTCTCCCCAGGTCCCCACAAGAAGGCACCGCATATATCGATACAGATAAACATGCTACTTATTTATTCATATCAAAGAGCCTTTTTTCTCAGCTAGATGTGAATTTTAGCCTCAGTCTCCAATCTCCCAGTGGTAGCGGATCAAAGCACCACAGCTGCTAGAAAAGCTTGAAAATATTAAAATCAAGAGAGGCCTCCAGGGCCTTGCTGTCCTCTGCTCTTTCAATGGAGTGTTTCTTTCTTTAGGGTATTGTTAAATTCCTTGATAAGCACTGAGCTGTAGCCTGGCGAGACACTCTGAAGATCAATGACACACTGAGTATGATGGTTTTAAGGCACACTTTTCTCAAGCTAATCAATAGCTGCTTTCCTGGGGTCCCTCTGATGCAAATCTCTCACCCATCAGGCCCTTCTAAAGCCTCTCTGGTCTTTCTGTTTGGGGCTATTATTTCTAAAAAGCCATTTGCTCATCTCCTAGTAACACATGTTGGTTCACCTTGTCTCCTATTGTCCTACCAAGGTGCGACCACTCCAATCTGCCTATACACTAGGGTATTAATAACTGTCCACCGGAGCACTCTCCTGGCTTCTTCACAAGGCAGAGCAAAAGTCTTTATTTCTCTAATAGCCACGGCAGAAGGAGACATCAATGGAAATCATTCCCAAGACTCACAATTTCTCAATAGAAAAATACAAACTGTTTCAAATTTGAAACTGAGAGACAAGAGTAGAAGTTAAGGCATGTTGGAAAATGTACAGATGCTACTACAAGGCTGTGTGATGTTAAAATATTGGACCAAAAATAAACAATCATCCTTCTAGCACATAAGATAATCTTGTGGAACAAGAAGTAAAGACTTACCATCTTACATGGGGCAAAGCAGCTCAGGCCGGGAGGACACTGTGCACAACTCACTCCCATGGGGACAATGGTCCCAACATAGCTCACAGTATGCAGAGAAAGTGAGGCATGGTCCTCACCCACACTGTAATCTTAGACTCCTGGATACTCTCTGCAACTGTCTGTTGCTGTGTCTCTAAAGCTCTTTCCTTTACTAAATAAGAAGCTCTGTGGTGTCAGTGAGTGGGATGACCCCATGCCCCAAGGTTCCAGAGAAAGAGGGAAACCTGCCGCCACAGCCTGCCCTGTTGGGCAGCTGAGAGGCATCGGAGCAGCTTCCATAGGCTTGTGCCATCCCGGTGCTCTTGGACATTGGACTCAGCACTGCCGAGATGATAAAGACAGGTCCAGATGAAGAAAAACCTCTAAAGGTTTACACTACATTTAAAAATATATGTAGGCTTGTGAGAGAAAAAATAACAGGAGGAAATAGAGTAGCTGGGTGTGGTGGCGCACGCTGGTAGGATTTGCTGAAGGAAGCAGAGGCAAACGGATTTCCACAGAGAAACCCTGTCTCAGAAAAAAAGAAAGAAAAGAAAGTAAAAATAGAATAATAGAAAAGCCACCTAAAGATGAAAAATACACAGAGAATCTGGATACTATATGCCATATTGTTGTCTTTAAATTGTTTGATTGCCGGGGAAAGACTTACTGATGCTAAAATACATTTGATTATAAATGCTGCTAAATTAATCCAAATTATACATTTTAAAAATGCTTTGACGTCAAAATTTAAGTCTAAGGACAGGTTACTTGGAAGGGTTTGCTTGTAGTTCCACAGAAAATCAAAAGCTGTTGATTCCTTCCAGACTAATATGGTTTGATCAAGCAAGACCCCCTGAAGCTGAGACAATACAGCCTTACAGATGACAAAAACAAGGACTTGGTCAGGTTTCTATGTTTTATCATGATCCATATGGCATGAACATCAGTTTAGAAAGAACGACACCCAAATCCCCAA